>NC_083319.1:72906188-73215885 GCF_963455315.2 Globicephala melas | reverse complement strand
CTTTATATCTTACCTATATAAAATTTCATTTGGAATTCATTTCTTGAATTATCTTTCTAGGAATATAAACATGCCCTTTTATTTCAGATTCTGAACATTTATAAAAATAATGTATTTAAATTAATTCTAAGTAAAATTTTACTAATAGCTACATAGCCTTCTCACTTATTTCAAATATCAGTTTTAATCAACAATAAATAATGAGAACAAGGTATGAAGATGAATCCAAAGATAAGAAAAAACATCAGTGGAGGAGCTTCAAGATGGCGGAAGAGTAAGACGTGGAGATCACTTTCCTCCCCACAAATACATCAAAAATACATCTACATGTGGAACAACTCGTACAGAACACCCACTGAACGCTGGCAGAAGACCTCAGACCTCCCAAAAGGCAAGAAACTCCCCACGTACCTGGGTAGGGCAAAAGAAAAAAACAGAGACAAAAGAATAGGGATGAGACCTGCACCTCGGGGAGGGAGCTGTGAAGGAGGAAAAGCTTCCATACACAAGAAAGGCCCCTCGCGGGTGGAGACTGTGGGTGGCAGAGAGGGAAAGCTTCGGCGCCATGGAGGAGAGCACAGAAACAGGGGTGCACAGGGCAAAGTGGAGAGATCCCCACACAGGGATCTGTGCCGACCGGCACTCACCAGCCAGAGAGGCTCTTCTGCTCATCTGTTGGGATGGGCGGCGGTTGGGAGCTGAGGCTCGGGCTTCAGAGTTCAGGTCTCAGGGAGAGGGCTTTGGTTGGCTACGTGAACACAGCCTAAAGGGGGCTAGTGCACCACAGCTAGCCGGGAGGGAGTCCGGGAAAAAGCCTGGAGCTGCCGAAGAGAAAAAGTCTACCGAAGAGACTTTTTCTTGCCTTTTTGTTTCTTGGTGCGCGAGGAGAGGGGATTAACAGCGCTGTTTAAAGGAGCTCCAGAGATGAGCGTGAGCGGCGGCTATCATCACGGACCCCAGAGACGGGCGTGAGACACTAAGGCTGCTGCTGCCGCCACCAAGAAGCCTGTGTGCAAGCACAGGTCACTCTCCACACCTCCCCTCCCGGGAGCCTGTGCAGCCCGCCACTGCCAGGGTCCCGTGATTCACGGACAGCTTCCCCGGGAGAACACACGGCACGCCTCAGGCTGGTGCAAAGTCATGCTGGCCTCTGCCGCCGCAGGCTCACCCCGCACTCCATACCCCTCCCTCCCCCAAGCCTGAGTGAGCCAGAGCCCCCGAATCAGCTGCTCCTTTAACCCCGTCCTCTCTGAAAGAAGAACAGATGCTCTCAGGCGACCTACACACAGAGGCGGGTCCAAACCCAAAGCTGAACCCCAGGAGCTGTGCGAACAAAGAAGGGAAAGGGAAATTTCTCCCAGCAGCCTCAGGAGCAGCAGATTAAATCCCCACAATCAACTTGATGTACCTGCATCTCTGGAATACCTGAATAGACAATGAATCATCCCAAATTGAGGAGGTGGACTTTGGGAGCAATGGTATATATTTATTTTTCCCTTTTTCTCTTTTTGTGAGTGTGTATGTGTATGCTCCTGTGTGTGATTTTGTGTGTATAGCTTTGCATTAACCATTTGTCCTAGGGTTCTGTCTGTCCATTTTTTTTGTTTGTTTCTGTTTGTTTTAGTATAGTTTTTAGCACTTGTTATCACTGGTGGATTTGTTTTTCGCTTTGGTTGCTCTCTTCTTATTTTCTTTTTTTTATTATGTTAAAAAAATTTTAATAATTATATTTTATTTTAATAACTTTATTTTACTTTATTTTATTTTATCTTCTTCTTTCTTTCTTTCTTTTTTTCTCTCCATTTTATTCTGAGCCGTGTGGATGACAGGCTCTTGGTCCTCCAGCCAGACAACAGGGCTTCTGCCTCCCAGGTGGGAGAGCCAAGTTCAGGACACTGGTCCACAAGAGACCTCCCAGCTCCACATAATATCAAATGGCGAAAATCTCCCAGAGATCTCCATCTCAACGCCAAGACTCAGCTCCACTCAATGACCAGCAAGCTACAGTGCTGGACACCCTATGCCAAACAACTAACAAGACAGGAAAACAACCTCATCCATTAGCAGAGAGGCTGCCTAAAATCATAATAAGGCCACGGACCACCCAAAACACACCATGAGACGTGGACCTGCCCACCAGAAAGACAAGATCCAGCCTCATCCACCAGAACACAGGCACTAGCCCCCTCCACCAGGAAGCCTACACAACACACTGAAACAACCTCAGTCACTGGGGACAGACACCAAAAACAACGGAAACTATGAACCTGCAGCCTGCTAAAGGGGGACGCCAAACACAGTAAGGTAAGCAAAATGAGAAGACAGAGAAGCACACAGCAGATGAAGGAGCAAGGCAAAACCCCACCAGATTTAAAATATGAAGAGGAAATAGTCAGTCTACCTGAAAAAGAATTCAGAATAATGATAGTAAAGATGATCCAAAATCTTGGAGACAGAATGGAGAAAATACAACAAATGTTTAACAAGGACCTAGAAGAACTAAAGAGCAAACGAACAGTGATGAACAACAAAATAAATGAAATTAAAAATTCTCTAGAAGGGAACAATAACAGAATAACTGAGGCAGAAGAACGGATAAGTGACCTAGAAGATAAAATAGTGGAAATAACTACTGAAGAGCAGAATAAAGAAAAAAAGAATGAAAAGAATTGAGGACAGTCTCAGAGACCTCTAGGACAACATTAAACGCACCAACATTCAAATTATAGGGGTCCCAGAAGAAGAAGAGAAAAAGAAAGGGTCTGAGAAAATATTTGAAGATATTATAGTTGAAAACTTCCCTAATATGGGAAAGGAAATAGTCAATCAAGTCCAGGAAGCACAGAGAGTCCCATACAGGATAAATTCAAGGAGAAACACGCCAAGACACATATTAATCAGACTATCAAAAATTAAATACAAAGAAAAAATATAAAAAGCAGCAAGGGAAAAACAACAAATAACATACAAGGGAATCCCCATAAGGTTAAGAGCTGATCTTTCACCAGAAACTCTGCAAGCCAGAAGGGAGTGGCAGGAGATGTTTAAAGTGATGAAGGAGAAAAACCTACAACCAAGATTATTCTACACAAGGATCTCATTCAGATTTGATGGAGAAATTAAAACCTTTACAGACAAGCAAAAGCTAAGAGAATTCAGTACCACCAAACCAGCTTTACAACAAATGCTAAAGGAACTTCTCTAGGCAGGAAACACAGAAAAGGAAAAGACCTACAATAACGAACCCAAAACAATTAAGAAAATGGTAATAGGAACATACATATCGATAATTACCTTAAATGTAAATGGATTAAATGCTCCCACCAAAAGACACAGACTGGCTGAATGGATACAAAAACAAGACCCATATATATGCTGTCTACCAGAGACCCACTTCACACCTAGGGACACATACAGACTGAAAGTGAGGGGATGGAGAAAGATATTCCATGCAAATGGAAATCAAAAGAAAGATGGAGTAGCAATTCTCCTATCAGACAAAATAGACTTTAAAACAAAGACTATTACAAGAGACAAAGAAGGACACTACATAATGATCAAAGGATCAATCCAAGAAGAAGATATAACAATTGTAAATATTTATGCACCCAACATAGGAGCACCTCAATACATAAAGCAAATACTAACAGCCATAAAAGGGGAAATTGACAGTAACACAATCATAGTAGGGGACTTTAACACCCCACTTTCACCAATGGACAGATCATCCAAAATGAAAATAAGGAAACACAAGCTTTAAATGATACATTAAACAAGATGGACTTCATTGATATTTATAGGACATTCCATCCCAAAACAACAGAATACACATTCTCCTCAAGTGCTCATGGAACATTCTCCAGGAGAGATCATATCTTGGGTCACAAATCAAGCCTTGGTAAATTTAAGAAAATTGACATCGTATCAGGTATCTTTTCTGACCACAATACTATGAGACTAGATATCAATTACAGGAAAAAATCTGTAAAAAATATAAATTATTGTTTTTTATACAAATAAACACCTGTTGGGTTTTTTATTGATATTGCACTAAATCTATAGCTCAATTGGGGGAGAATTAATGTCTTTTTTATGTTGAGTCTTCCAATCTGGGAAAATATGTCTTTCCATTTCTTGAGGTCTTCTTTTGTATCTTTTATCAGCACTCTGTAGTTTTCAGCAATGATTTCCTGAAATTTCATTAATTTTATATTTAAGTATTTGTTGGTGTTATTGTAATGGTATTGTATTTTTAATTGATTTTTCAGTTATTCACCGCTACTATAGAAATATGATTGTATACTGACCTGTATCCTATAATTTTGCTAAACTCATTTTTATTAGTTCTTAGAGTTTTGGGGGTTTGGGGGTTTTGCCTTTAGATTCCTTGAGGTTTTCTACATTTTGTTACCTGAGAACAGGCAAGATGTATGCCTTCAAAAATATATATAGTTTTTTCTTCCCTCATTGCACTGGCTAAAACATCCAGTAAAGGAGTGGTAAGAATGGATATTCTTGCCTTATTTCCAATCTTATGGGAAAAACTTCACATATATATGATTTTAAGCCGTTTCACTTCCCTCAGTTTTCTGTAGTTCCATTTACCTTGAAGTTGTTTATGGGGTGATAATTGCTCTGACTTTTCACATGAACCCCCTTTCTTTGGAAAATTGAATGAATTTATCTGTCTGTTATCATTAGACAGCAAGATTACTCCCAGAGATTATGTGGACCCAAGTTAAAAACTTTTAGTCCCTGGCAAATGCTAGAAAGGAAAAGACATGGTATCTTGTGGAAATTGTACTGCTGTTTACTGCTATGGCAGACCAAAATTAGCAAGGGTCAGAGCCAGCTATCTAAGTTGATTAACATACATGAACATTAACTGTTTGATTCCAGTAACTGAAACAAAACGGCCATTGAAAGACACCAGGAAGAACTATGACAAATTTGACCCATACCTATTGATTATAAGACTACACTGGAATGGATATGAAAAGCCACATCTGAGAGATACTTCTTTTGATGTCTGATCAGATATGGAAATTGAAAGAGAGTGAGAACTATGTTATTTTGTATGAGTATTTAGATTGGGTATACACCATTAATGATCTAGTGGAAGTAAATTATATTTTTCCCATTGAAGACTCTTTATATTCAGAAGGGAAAAACAGTATAACTTCAATAAAGAGATGGGGAAATTTAGTTTTCCTTTTCATTTGATTGCACACAAACTTTTTCTTTTTCTTTACAAGCTCAAGGAAGAAAGTGGTCTGAAAATTAGACTCTAACTCAAGACTCCTAAAACCACATGCACAACAGTTTTAGAAGATCACTATATAATTCATAGCTGGACAAGGTCATAGGACAATTATTAGTTTGTGTTATTTTCTTTCAATGGTCAGCTCATCACTAGTTAATTTTTACAGAACTCTTAACAGAAATGAGAATGACACACTAATGAGAAATCTTTTTAGTATCTCTCCTGAGCCATATTTATATTTATTTATATTTATATGACATATACAATTTTTAAAATGTATTTCTTGAAAAAACCAACAAAATGGCAATTGATTGTTATAGCTGTGTGTTGGGTACATAAAGTTGATTATTTTATTCCCTTTACTTTTGTGTATATTTGTTAATTTTCAAAATAAATAAAAAATCATTTTCATGAAATCCCCAAACCCCCATAAAACCTTTCCATACATACCATATGAGTAGATTCTTTTGAAATTCTAATATGCTTGTGTAAGTGAAATAATAAAATGTTACCCAAGAAATAATTAAGACCTTATAGAAACCAAGATTGATACACATGCAGCCTTGAAAGATTTGGCTCAGAAATGAGACAAATGGAAAATCATCCACCAGAAAAATAAGTAAAAATAAGATTGGTATAAAATTTTAAAAAGTATTAAAATGGTAAGTAAAAAAAAAATTGGTAAACAATGAGCAATATTTGAGTTGTAATATTTTAAGGTGAGATGTTTTATTTTTCTATGTTATTCACTTTATAAAATTGCTTTGCACATGGGTAGTAGGGACTAAATTAACTAAAATAAAATGGCTAGAGTCTATTTTTGATTCATAAGAAGAACCAGTTACTGAATAATTTATCAGTAGTACTATTTATTAAATTTCAGTCTCAACCAACTGCTTTTCTGGCATACTTTTCTGTAATGACCTATTTATTTGGAAGGGGATCTGACATACTAATTGGTGATCAACCTCCAACTAGTCAATCTAACAGACAATATAGATCATTGTCTCTGCTTAGAGTCACTGTCTAATAATCATAACTAAAATGTATTGAATTCTTTTGAATATTTGCTTTGAGCCAGGAACTCTACTACATGACCAGAGCTGGAATTCCATTTAATCCTCACCATAAAACTGCAATGTAAGTACTATCATTATCCTTTATTATGTAAATGAGGAAACCAAGGTTTCGATATCTTGCCTTTCATGTAGTTTTAGGAGCTTACCTGTGTTTAAGTATGGATATCAAAATATGGAAGACTGACAAAGGAATGTAATGATAGTTTAACACTTATTGGTGAAAACACTAATATTTTCTCATTCCTAAATTATACTGTAATCTTTGAAAGCATCACAGTAAAAAGCAAAACCCTAAGGAAGTTATTAAAAATTGAGTACTCTCTGCTCATGTGGGAGTACAGATTCTACTTTCTGAAGGGATTATTATAGATATGCCTAAAATAAAATGCAAATACCACAGAGTGGGCTGTATATCTCAGTTGGGCTTCCCTAAAACTTGTTACCTCAAAATCTTAAATACAAGAGTAAATGTATATTCAAGCAAATGTACAACTCTAAAGGAACATATTAATGTAAATAAGCAGAATTATGAAACTAAGTAATTAGCTGGATATGGAAAAACAAACTGAGATGAGTGCAAGGTGGTAGAAAGGTAAGTATAAAAGAATGGAGAAGAGATAACTAACAAAGCAGAAAAGGACAGTGTTCCTTGCATACAGGGTTTATCTGGAAAATGCTGAGGTCTTTCGTTCTACAGGGAACAGATTCTTTCCACTTAAATTTATATTTTAAATGGAAGAATAGATAATTTCTAACTTCTATCTACTCCAAAACCTACCTTCATTTAAGATCTGCTTTGATCTAAGAAATTCTACACGCTAAGTTCCATCAAGCAGCTTAAAGCATACCATACCTGGTATTCTTTTAAGCACATTTTTTCTGAAATTTTCATTCAGGGAATAATTTCAGAGATAAAAATTAATGACACAAACCAATTGCCTAAGAACAGCAAAAAAGGAATTATTTGCACTTACATAATGACCATCTTTTTTACTAAAATGTTTTCATTTTGATGATTTCATTTCTAATGGTTACTTATTAGTTCATAAACGATTAAATAGGGAACATGTGAACGTTCCAGATAGTAACCATACTAAATGTCAGTTCCCTTGACACCTGGAAATGTGTATTTTAGCTCTGCATCTCTTTTCCAACACAGTGCCTGGCACCAGAGCCACCCTGGGATCCAGGCAAGGGGAGACCTGACCCTGAGCCTAGAGCTTACAGGAACTGACTCTGATCTTCCTCACCTCCCCAGCTGCACTTCCTTCTCTCCATGGGAAGAAGGATCCACAGCACTTGCTGACTAGAAGCCCACATCTTCCAGCTGTAGCTGAGGGTTTCCTGAACCCCACATTCCATGCAAAAATGGCACAGAAACCCCATCCAAGGGCTAAGTGAGCCCATCTCTTGGTCCTTCTCTCCAGAGAGAACTGCACTGTGGGTGATCCTAGGTCCCAGTGGTGTCCAAGGTGCCCCTAGACATGTGAGAGAACCAGGGCATAGCAAAAAAAAAAAAAAAAAAAAAAAGCAAGGTGGGCTGCAGACCAGGGGTAGGTGCTACCCGGTACTAGTTGGAATGTAAAGGTGTCCCAAAATCCTAAATTTGAATCAGTCCCTTCCAGGAAGTGCTGAAGGTAGACATTACGTGCCTGGTAGGCACAGTCATGCTCACCTTGTAAAGATATTCATGAAATTAATTAAAATAAAGAACAGCTAACTATTGGTCCCATTCTAATAAGAATGGACAGTAAAATCAGCCTCCAAATCTCAGAGGCTGAGTTTCCTGTGTTACTGTTTTCTCCTGCATGGAGCAAATCCAACATGCATCACTAGAGCAGCCGATTCCTATCATTTGCAGAACCCAGGGCAAGAGTATAAATGAAGGCTCATATATGTTATAGGTGAATATTCAACTATATAAATCAAGATAATAAACAGTTGACTATGCTTTCCTCCTATTTTGACAAGTTAATTTCATAACAAGAAAACAGAGAAGTATGGGTAAATGTATGGATTTTTTGTTTTTTGTTTTTTTGATGAAGCTGGGCTAAATTCCTAAGAATAAATTTGCCATCACGCTTCTCTGGGGGATGTGCTGATGGGCCTGTGATGTTTGTATAATACAATGAAATATAAATATAATAAAGCCATATATGTACTACTTAAAAATGCTTACATTTTAGCAAAATGACTAATACTGATACTATAATCAGGCTTTTCATACAATTTGACACATTTTTACCTAATTAAATAAAATGAGTAATTGTCAGTATTAATTTATTTCTTATTTAATTTCAGTTTAAAGAAAATTTACCCAGTGGAGTCAGTAGCAACTTGCAACATTAAAAGATATAAAGCAATTTCAGAATAAATCAAGAATTTTATACATAATGTTCAAGCATTATAGAAGAATCACATATGATAAATTATCATTTCCATAAAATATTTTAATGTTATCAGTATAAAATCACTATCAATTATATTATGGCTTACTGACCCTTGAAGAAAATTCTGCCATGTGCAAACAGTATTTCTTAGTTTCAATTTTCTCTCCCATTTTTCAATGCTGGAATATTATAAAGAAAACTAGGGACTTCCCTGGTGGCTCAGTGGTTAAGAATCCGCTTGCCAATGTAGGGGACACAGGTTCGAGCCCTGGTCCGGGAAGGTCCCAAATGCTGCGGAGCAACTAAGCCCATGCACCACAACTACTGAGCCCACGTGCCACAACTATCGAGCCCACATGCCGCAACTACTGAAGCCCACACGCATAGAGCCTGTGCTCCACCACAAGAGAAGCCACCGCAATGAGAAGCCCGCGCACCGCAACGAAGAGTAGCCCCCACTCGCCGCAACTAGAGAAAGCCTGCGTGCAGCAACGGAGGCCCAACACAGCCAAAAATAAATAAATAAATTTATTTTTTTTTAAAGAAAACTAAAAAATAGCAGTATATTGCTCAGTTTATTTAAAAAGTCCTCTCAATTTAAACTATATCTGCAATCTATAATGAACAAAAACAGAATTATTTTAGTATTTTTACTTCAATGTTCTCCTTCTTAATTATACAGTTTTGTTTCCTTGTTATGATTTTCTTATATGAATTAAATGTCGCATTTTATATTTCATATAAAATTTGTTTAGATTTAACAAAATCTGAAAAATTTTATGTGTGTAATCATTTAATCCTGTAAAAAGTAAAATAAAACAATTTTTTTTACTGTTATAAGGTTTTACTAACAGCATCAATTATAAGTAACAATTCATACCAAATAAGTATGGATAGTGCAACTTAAAAATTCTGATTTTCTGTCAAAGAACATGATTTGCTTCTTTTTCTGAAAATTTGCTGTTGTTTTCCTCGATTCTTCTATTTTATTTCATAAAGTCCAATATAAATCTAATTGCTTTGCCAGTATTCATTTAGAATTGCTGTAGAGTACCCAAGAGTAGCTGTAAGGTCAAATTCGATATAAGTTTCATCAAGAAATTTCATCTTCGGGAAGATCTAGGAATTACTGAATATTATCTTTCACTTGTCCAAAGGATGCAATTGCTATAGCCATAGTTGAAACCATCACGTCACTTAGTAAAAAGTCGATTAATGCTCCATATGAGACTTAAAACTCATGACCTTTTGGGCAAAATTCTGTCTTATACAATTTTTTCTTCACCAACCTTGTTACCTCCATTTTCACAGCCTTGTCCTTGATAATGGTTTAAAATCAATGCTTAAAACTGAAAAATATTTTCACTGTTCACATTAGTCTAAACCTGTACTTTAAAAAACAAGTGTAAAACCAATGAAATATTTGTTAATTTTGATGTCCTTGTTTCCTGTTTATTCAAGTATAGGGTAATACATTTTTTTCCAACATGATTTTTATCCACAGCACACCATAGTTAAAAGAATCTTTGATATAATCTAGTTGAACAAGAATTACTTACTTTTTATTTTATGTGTAATTTCTTTTCACACCTTATGATCTAACAAATTAATGTTTATTTGGAATTTATCCCCTTTGATAGTGATTATTTTCTTATTTCTATTTACAAGTCAAATTACTCAATGATATCTACTTTATCCTTAAATTTGAAACACCTTGCTGTTAATACCATGAATATAAAAACATGTTTGGTGAAATATTGAGCAGACAATATTGTTCCTTTAAGAAAGTCATGCCAAAGTCCCATATCATTATTTACTTGCCTTTATTTTATTGTTTATTTTTAAATATTCAGTCTTTCTTCAGATCCTATAATTAATTGCATAAGTCCTTTTTTCTGTGCAAGTAAAGAATTAGTATTATACTTTACACATTACCTCTATCCCTAAAAATATACAAATTAATACTATGGACTTTTTAATATTGCAAAATGTTCTTTAGCCCTCAAGATAAACTACTGCAAATATTGTGTTAATTCATATGTAGCTCCAGAACCATGAATCAAAATACAGAAAGCAGGAAAATGGACACACAGCAATACCAGAAAATGATACTTCATAATGCAGACTTTGGTGCATAATGCACCAAAGTGCAGAAGGTGCACTTTGAAGTATTCTTCTCCAACATAAACTGTAGCAAACTACAAACCTAACGTGGTATTCTAGTTCAGTTGCCTTTTGTTTTGAGGTCATGGAACAAATGAGGTGGAGCAGCATTCTATGGGTACCTGAATACTGCTACCTGCAATAGTAGAAAATGTAGGATTATGGGTGGAGTTTTGTTATCCTAAGTGCAGGATCCTCAGTGACAGAGGTGCCCAGTTGTTCTTAAATAAATTTGTTCTGTATTTCTAGTACCTAAGGCATCCTAGTGTTTCCTTCATTGACCCATATATTATTTAGAATTCTGTTCCCAAATATTTGGAAGATTTCCCTGTGTTCTTTCTCTTATCGACTTCTATTTTAATTACACTGTGGTCAAAGAACATACTTCATATGAATTGAATCCTTTTGAAATCCGTGATTCTTGTTTTATAGCCCAGAATGTATTCTGCCTTGGCAAATGTTCCATGTACTCTTGAAAAGAATGTGTATTCTGTCGTATTTGGCTGAAGTGTTCCATAGATGCCAAATTGGGTCAAGTTAGTTGCTAGTGTTCTTCAAATATTCTGTATGATTACTGATTTTCTTCCTATTTGTTTTCTCAAATACTGAGAACAGAGCATTAAGATTTTCAGCTGAAATTCTGAATTTGTCTACCTCCCCTTGAAATTTTATGTTTTTGACTCATGTACTTGAAGCCCTGTTATTTAATTCATAAATGTTTATGATTATGTCCAACTGATGAAATAACCTTGTCATCATTATTTAATATCCTTCTTTATCCTTAGTAATTTTCTTTGTTTCAAAATGTACTTTGTATCATCCTCCATTTTTCAAAAAATGTTAGTCTTGTATATCTTTTTCCATCACTTCACTTTTAATCCATTTGAGTCTTCATTTAAAGAGTATTTCTTATAGGCACCATATAGTTATCTCACTTTTTATCCACTCTCACAAAATCTGACTTTAATTTGCTTTTACATTTAATGTGACTATTGATCTATTTTGGTTTATTTCTGTTATCTTACTTACATGTTTTATATTTGTCCCCTTTTTGTTCCCTTTTCCCTCTGTCTTCTTTCTGATTATTTTTATGATTCTATCGTATTACCTTTGTTAGCTAATTAGCTATAACTCTTTGCTTTTTACTGCTTGCTCTATTTGTTTTGTTTTTAGTTGTTGTTGGGGTACATTTTTTACTTATTACTATCTTTAAGCAATATTATACCACTTCACATATAGTATGTGGAACTTACAATAGTATACTTCAATCCTCCCCCAACCTTTATGCTCTGTCATTCATTACATAACATGTATATATAATAAATCCACAATATGTTGCTGTTATTTTATGTTTAAATAGTTATTCTTAAAAGACATTTAAATAGGAAAAGGTTGGCTTTATTGTGGCTTTTCAATATAAAACAACAGGGGGAAAAGTAGACCTAGCTACCTATAGGTATGGCAGGTTTGACTGACCATGTGGTAAACACATTAAAGAAACTCAGATAACTTCTAATAATTAAAGTATAGCTCTTCATTTTTTGCTTCCTGAAATCATAATTTCTTGCATATTATTTTAATAAAAATTCATATTTCCATTTGTTTCCAAGTTTCAATAGCTTGACCCCAAATTTTATGCTGTTATTTTCAAATTGCCAGATGGTTCATATCTCCAGATTTAATATTCAATTTTATCCAATAGTTTTTCTAAAGTTGATATGTATGCAAACTGAAAAGAGAAAAATTCATCCATATGCTCTCATTTTAATTGTCTTAATGGGTTGGTTAATACAGCTTTTCCATTCATTTATTTTGATGTCTCCTGCCAGATTCTCAATAACTCTGAAATAAATCATTAGCACGTCTGGATCAAGAACATAATATGGGATAAACCACTTATTTTCAAAAAACTGTGACAAAGATTTGTTGTCAGCTTTCCAGATATACATTTCATTTCTTAAAAGGCTACAATATAATACGAATTTTAACTCCAGAAAAGTGAAATCTCAATTCAAGCTCCAGTTGTAGCTTTGAGGACTTCAAAAAAGCTTCAGATACCATAATACCTCCTAGACAATGTTTATAACCTCCTATAAAGGTTTATTCATAAATATCAATAAATTAAGATGGTCAAAATATTCTCTATAGTTAGAAGCCAAGCCTCTGTTAGAAAATGTTAAAACTTTGAACTACATAAATTGCATATTATCAATTAACATAACACTTATTAAAGAAAAAGACATAACAGTAAGACCCCAAATAAAATACTACAGAAAGTGTGGCAAAAATTTTACATCTATTAAATCTCAGTGATATGTGTATATATTTGTATATTTATATATCCATTATATAGTTCTCTGAACTTTTGCTTAAAGTTTGAAATATTTAATAATATAACATATAAAAACAAATACCTTGTTTTGTGAAAAGGAAAATTATTAATAGGAATCTAAAAAGTATTCTCATTATAAAGCTCTCGGCCTTTTTAAAGATTTATCATGATGAGACTGAAGGTTTTGCTTTTGAAAATTTAACTTTGCTTCAATAAAACTCTTCTTATATTATGGTATGTGGAATATTAATCATCTGGTCTTATGATAATTAAACTACCAATTAAAAATAATCAAAAGTTCAAGAGCAGCAACATAATTGCCAGATTAGGTTCTACTCTAT
This sequence comes from Globicephala melas, assembly GCF_963455315.2. NCBI lineage: Eukaryota > Metazoa > Chordata > Mammalia > Artiodactyla > Delphinidae > Globicephala > Globicephala melas. The sequence continues at coordinate 73,202,317 of NC_083319.1, read as the reverse complement.
AGGAGAAGGTCTGCAATAGTTAAGGCAAAGGAAGAGAGGAGTGCTTTTTCCATTAGACCTCTGAGTCACAAAATACAGAAGTAGACTCCACCCTAGACATAGACATGGAGTATGGTCATCTCTTAACATGGTCCTGTAAGTAAAGTAGCCATCCCTAAAGTCCCAGAAATGCTCTTTCAAACTGTCTTTTCCATCCCAAAATTTTGGGTCCTATCTTTTTCCTTGATTCCTTCTCACATGTTAGGTATCCTGACCCACGGTGTCTTTAGGATTATATTCTTTATCTGTGGCTAAAAGGAAAATCTTGTTTTTTATGGATGCAAGTTTATAACAGTTAACTCTTGTAAAAATTCAGTTATGGTAGAAGATGTAATGATTTTCCAACATATTAAGACAGGATATTTGGAGATACTACCACTATGACATAAAGTTTCCATGATTTTATAATGAGAAAATAAAAACACTACATTTATTTAGAACTACAGTTTTATAAAATACATTCACACATTTTAATTTTTTCATTTTACCCTGGAAACAAGAGTATGAGGTTGGAAGAGAGCAATTCATTTTATTTGTATTTTACCGAGTAGAAATCTGTCACTTAAGAGAGGTTAAAGGACTTGGTTGAGCAAAATTCCTAAATGAATAAAATAAACTTGAATGTAGAAATTTTGGCTCAGATGGGGATGGTAGAATCCAGAAAATATAGGTCAGGCAGTGTTGCTGAGCTCTTAGAACAAGGTGGGCTCAGATATTATAAAGGAACAGCAAGTTTTGAATGATATCCATGGGAGCCTGACCTACCTATGGAAATAATTAAAAGAACTCAGTATCCTTAAGGGAAAGAGAGATGGACAGCCAACAGGGTACTGCTCATTCTATAAAATCAAAAGAAATCAAGGACAGTCAAGGAGGTAAGGTAGCAATCCCAATACAAACACAATCCCTGAACAGTTTCTAGACCCAAGCTAGCAACTACTGACTGAAGAAGACAGTCCACAGAACGAACAACCCTGCAAAACCTCAGCAGATGTACATGACAGGGACTCCCCCATTTCTTTCCCAAAGGACCTAAGACCATTTGCTTGGTTAAATATACAAGTTACATTTTATGGCAAAAAGGGAATACATAGATGTTTGGAGTGACTGAGTGCATACTTTCATTCAAGAAAAATCAGTAAGGCCATCCCAGTTCCTAATCCTGGGGAATCATCTCATAACCTCATCGTTCAACTGCTTCAAATTCAACTCCCTCTGTCCACATCTACCCACTGTCTTACAGTTGCTTCTCTAGGCACTCCCCAATAAACTTCCTACGTGCAAGTATACATCTCAGAGTCTGTTTCCCAAAGAACCCCACTTAAGACAGATGTTAAACTTGGATATTATTTGAATGAATTCACTAAAATACAAAAGCACTATTGTTTGTATTTATCAGACTAGCAAGGTTAAAAGATTAGTATGACTTAGTATTGTAAAGGATGTGAAAACAGCCATTCAGAAACTGCCAAGGAGAGTTTAAATTGATATTAAATTTCTAGGGGGCCGTTTAGAAAAATACATCTATTTCAAGTATATACACATTGATCCTAGCAGTTCTTCTTTTAGGAATATGTACAGAAAATTATGAGTAAGGGTACAGATATTATATATGCAATTTTTCATCTCAGCATTGTTCATAATAACAATAGATTAGAATTCTACAGAAAAAAATTAAAGTTTTGTTATATCCATATGCTTATATTATGTAGCAAGAATTACACAGTTACATGATGTATGTGTATTTAAATGTTAATTTAAATCTCATAAATATCTTAAGTAACTGGCGATACATATTTGGATATATTATGAACCCAAATGTAACACAGAAAACAATTATATTTTATACATATTATAATATCATTTATAGTATGATTTCAGGTTTACGTGTTCTTCTTTACATTTCATACATTTCCTGACTTTTTAAATGAAAATTAGGAATAAAGATATTTTATTTAAAAAAATGATAACAAACTTTGGGTCAGTATTTGGTTCTAGACCTCTTGATCTAAGTGATCGATTTGTAAGTTTATCCCTACATTTTTTTATGTGAGATAATTTCCTAGCCTTGATGGAGTAGAAGAAAAAAATCAAAGCATGTATAAATGCATTATCCTTAGAGAGAACAATAAATTAAAATGTTGTTTCCACTGTCTTCATCCTTAATTTTATTTCCAAATTGAGTTGTATAAGTCACAGGTAACAAAATAAATACCAAAAGGGACACATTTCTCTCTTTTCATAATCTTTCTCTTGTTCTCATCTTTTCTTCTCCCTTTAATCTTTTTTTTCTTCAACTTGAATTTAGACTTTTGTCGATCATTATCAGATAAAAGCTTTACATTGATAAATTGATATAATTAGCACAGCACAGTAGCTGGCACATAGGAAAGTTTTTATACAATCAAATTATAAGCCTCATTAGCATTGTTTAAACTGGTTGGTGGGAAATAGGGTAGTCTTTTCACCGGTAACATTTCCATGTTACTGTCCAATTATTCCCTCAGAAATAGAAGTGCAATACAGGGCTTGGTGTTCTCAGAATAATGCTCTCCTAAATCTTCCTGGCACTAACAGCGTAAGTCCTAGTCGCTGCCCATGGTAGTCCAGCAAGAAAACTGCTTATTGCATATATTCTTTGTATATGTTGCTTGCCATGACAGATGGGAACAAGGAAGAAAGGGAGTTTCAACTACATCAGATTATGGCAGATACTGACAGTGTAGAATACACACATATAGTTGGGGTGATAAAAAAAATGCTTCAGCAGTTTTAGAAGGAAATCTACCCTTAGTCAGACAAGCAGAGGGAGAATGTGAGCCCCCAGCGGTTATAAGGCCTGAAAAGAAATGGATAGCTTGAAGAGAAAAGTGAAGTGACATAAGAAATCAAAGAATATTTCACCTGAAGAAAGAAAATCAATGAAAATGATGAACTGCTATTCAAAGGAGATTAACTGATTATTCCAGTTTCCACAAGAAGGGAGGTGCAGCAGGCAATCCATCAGGATGAGCAGGATATTGGAAGGTGAGGGAGAAAGCCTAGATGTAATCATCTAACTATCTTATTACAGTTGCCCCCCAAAAGAGTATTAGTTAGATGTTGGAAACTCAATTTAAAATTAATTTCTTTAGTTCAATAAACCTCACTAGCACATATATATTTTTGAAAACTTTTCTGTTTTTCTTTTATACTCTTTAAATAAAATGTTCCAAAAGCATTAAAGACACAATAATGTTCATGAGAAGTTTAAGGAATAATAAAAAAACAAACCATGTATATACTTACCAAACAACTTAAATGAACTTTATCTGTGTCTTAGAAACTGCCTGGATTTCCCTTCCTGGTAATGTTTCTCCTTTATTCCACCAAGAGAAAATAACCACTCTCCTAATTACTGATTTAATCATGTGTTTGATTTTCTTTCTATTAACTGTAAATACACACATAACCAACATATTATTCAATGAAATCAAACTATATACATATATACATAACCTGCTATTTTCATTCGACTTTATGGTTTTGAGATCTACTTATGTTTATTGTATATAATCTATTGTATGACATACCACAATTTATCTATTCAATTGATTGTTGAAAGGTGATTGGGTGGTTTGCAATGTTGTTATTACATACAAGGACACCTTCTAAAGCAGGGATCTAGAGTATGTACATGTTCAAATGTATGACATAATAAAAGTTTTTTATAGACTTTTTATCACATTTGAACCCCGCTGCCCTAGCACTGTATGAGAGTTCCCTTTGTTCTCCATCCTTGGCAAACTTGGTGTCATTCTATCTTCTAATTTTTGTCAATTAAGTATTCTCCAATACGGTTTTTATTTCTATTTACCTGATTATTAATAAGGTTAGACACTTCCTCATAAGCTTATACAATATCTATATTCTCTCTTTTGTGAACTTCCTTCTCCCGACTTTTACCACTATTTTGGTATGAAGTTTCCCTTTTGCTTACAGTTTTGAACAAGTCCTTCATATATTCTGGATACTAAAACTATAAGTTGCTATACCTTTTTTAGATTCTAACTTACTTTTTTATTCTTTCTTTCTGATTTTCCTGTATGCAGAGACATCCTTAATTTTAAGGTCATCAAACTTATCAAATGTTTCCTGTATGGTTTGTATTTGGTGTTCTTGTTTTAAAAGAAAATTTTAAAAAGCACTTATACCATCAGATAAAAAGAATAAATCTCCAATATTAGCTTCTAAAATTTTAGTTTCTTTCCTGTTACATTAAATTTTTTAAGTCATCTGCAAAGCAGGAAGAGTGACCCCAGCAGACACTGGATCTGCCAGAGTGTTGATCTTGAAATTCCCAGCCAAGAAAACTTTGACAAATAAATGTGTGTTGTTTAAGACACCCAGTCTATGATACAGCAAACCAACCAGAGTAGGAGAATTTTAAAATATACTCTGCATCTTTCCTCTTACACTCAAATGCACTTTTACAGTAATAAGGAACACATTCCCTCTTTTCTTTACTAAAAAAAAAAAGAAAAAGAAAAAAATTAGCTAGTACTTCTACTTGAGTAATGAATGTAGACAATAAGTCTCCAGAAAGCAAAGTGGAGGTTTACTCTTTTAGCTGCATATATAATAATTTATTTTAGGAAGCGTAACTAAGTAAAAAAGATCTTTCAAATCTGAAAAACTAACAGATTGGTTGCTGTTTTTTGAAAGAAGTCCCAGAAATCCAGGACTAGGTACAGAAAATGTTTTAGATGTGAAAGTACCTTGCATGTGCAGAATTAAAGAACCTAGATTATCCACAGAATTACCCTCTGTAAGATAGGTTTGGGGCAAATATTTTACAGAGTAGGTACCCTGGGTGAAGGGTACCTCTGAGATTTATAGTAGCTTAATACTATAAATTTGGTTAATATATTTGTTGTCCATCCAGCTTAATTCCCCAAATAATAATAATAAAAACAGCAATAATAATAAGGGCTAAAATCTGACCACTTTCTATGTGTCAAGCACTGTTTTACATTTATTTTCATGCTTAAAATACTTAAAACTAAATTACAGGCTATTAGATAGCAAAGCATATTCTTTCTTATCGAAATAATCTAGAAATATTTCTGAGGAGTTTAAAAATGCACATAAATAATATTTAAGAATAATTGTTTCCACACTCCTGAGTCAAATTATCTACTTATTTTCTCAGCCCAAAGCCCATATATATATTGAAAGCTAGAAAGTAATTAGGAATTCAAAGTAGATATGAAAATAAACTTAGATATACATTTAAAACTTTAGAAATTAATATTGAACTACTTTTATATAGCTTAAAATGTAAGTAAAATTGCTTTTATCCAAGACTAGAGTCAGGACAGAGCTGGCTGGCAAAAAGTGAAAGATCCAGTGCTTCCCTAGTCACCAGTTATCAAATATGACCTTATCTGAAGCAAAGACCCTAACCCACTGATCCTACTTAGTGACTACAACTTAAAGACATATTCACCCCGTTTTCTAAAACCAAAGGTTGAGGAAACTGGTAGCACAAATAATTTCCTTTTCTGATTTGTTAGCTTCTCTATATTTAATGAATAATAGTAAATATCATCAAATTATTCACTTAAGGAATCAACTTTACATAAAAGAATAAAACCTCTTTAAAAAAAGTTCAGAAAAAGGAGATTGTATAGTCAATGTGATTATAAATCATGTTAATGAAACAATAATTTGGAATAAACCTTCAGTTTTTACTAAATTTGCTGTGATCATTAAAAGCAACACCGTAAAAGGAAATCTGGAGGGAGAGGGTGGAGTGGGTGCTATTTAACAAGTATAGAATTTCAGTTTTTCAAGACGAAAAGAGCTCTGGACATTGGTGGCACAACAGTGTGAATCACTTAACACTACTGAACTGTGCACTTAAGATTGATTAAGATGGTAAATTTTATATGTGTATTTTACCACAATTAAAAAAATATATATATGAAAGAAAAAAGTTGCCTTTTACCTGCATTGCTAGTAAGAGCTACCTTCTCCCAACTTTCAAGAGTAATAAATAAGGGACTTCCCCGATGGCGCAGTGGTTAAGAATCCGCCTGCCAACGCAGGGAACACAGGTTCGATCCCTAGTCCGGGAAGATCCCACATGCCGTAAAGCAGCTAAGCCCATGCACCACAACTACTGAGCCTGCACTCTAGAGCCCGTGAGCCACAACTACTGAAGCCCAAGTGCCCTGGAGCCTGTGCACTGAAACTGCTGAGCCCGCGTGCTGCAACTACTGAAGCCTGCGCACCTAGAGCCCATGCTCTGCAACAAGAGAAGCCACCGCAATGAGAAGCCCGTGCACCACAACGAAGAGTAGCCCCCTGCTCGCCACAACTAGAGAAAGCCCGTGTGCAGCAACGAAGACCCAACATAGCCAAAAGTAAAAAAAATAAAATAAAATAAAATAATGCCCTGCCAATAAGATTTCCTTAAAAAGAAAAAAGAGTAACAAATAAGGCAAAGTGAAGCAGGAGAATAGAAGATGGAAAATTAAATCAACATTTGTTGACTAACTATTCACAACTCAATATGGTAAGTACTATTAGCCTCTCATTTTTAGATATAAAGTTAATAACACTTGTCCAATCTATGTAACTAGTAAGTGTTAGAACTGATACACAAACACAGTTCTGGGAGGAGCGAGTTCTTTCTTATGCTAGACTACTTTTCGAAATATCACACCGAATGCAATTCTGTCAGGCCAACAAAGGTTTATACTGAGTGCATGCCCAAAAAGAAAATAATGCATAATACCTAGTTGAAAATTCAATGAACATCAAATAGCACTGGTTTTACTGACACTAATTATAAATATCATAAAGTTAAAATCTATCGAGCTTAGACATATAAGCAGCCTTCCTTTATTTTCCAGGTTAGCAATTTAATTCAGTTCATCCTAATAAAAATATATCCCACACCAAGAGCAGGAAATAGATCATCACAGATTCAAACCTTCACTTTAGTATTTGACAATACCTGAGATGATAGGTTTAAAAGTAGAGTCTTCTCAGAGAAGACTGGTTTCGTCTCAAGATAAGTACATGTAACATTATGGATAAGAAAGACACAGACAACTGTGATAACATTTGCAATGAAATAAAATGCAGAGAAAATATCAGAGAGGGGTATAGACATACATATCTTATTACCATGTTCCCAGTGTAGCTGAGTCAAAGACTGGCCAGGGAGAAGAATGACTGGAGCGACTGCTGTTTTTAATGTTTACCAAGGGGAGAACAATGAACAACAGGACAACTTTGGATCAATGTAAAACTGCAATGGAGAAGTCAGTCTTTATCCCACCTCAGAATGGAGCTAAGGAGATAGACGTGAGATTGATGAAGTGAAGAATTAACTTACTCATGGAACTCAGGATAGCTCTGATGCTCGGACAAACTTCTGTAAAACAGTGACTCCCACTTGCACTATGCCTGAATGACCACAGGCTGAGATTTAAGAGAAGCAGTATTCAGCTGGGTGACATCATTGTTTCAATAATATATAGCTCTAATCACTGGTTACCAATAATGATGTGTGCAAACTATCTCATTATTAAAAAATGATTAGACTCAAGTTATTTGAATAATGCAAGTACACAAAGATCTTTCTTGACTGACAAAAGTAGATTTGCAACTGGTGAGCTGAGTTGTATATGGGCATGGCACACCCATTAGACAGTGTAATGCACCTAACCTCAAACTTTCATAGCTAATACCTTCTCAGGTAGAATAACCCAGAAGCTAAAATATCCCACAGTTTCTCACATTGTAGTAGGAAAAGAATTTCTTCATAACAATGAAGCTTCTCTTGCAAGGAACTTTTTGGATTATGAATATATCTGCTCTAGCTTGTGAAAACTAATAAAGGAAAACCTCACTAAAACAGTCAGGAAGCCAGCAGGGGGAGCTCTCACGCACATAACACTTGAGGTCAATATATATCCAAAGAGGAAGAGATGGACTTGGCATCTCTGGCAGAAAGTGACACTATGTTACTACCACCATCATGAGAAAGAAAGATTTTCTCCTTGCTCAGCAACAGCTCAGTCAACGAAAGACCATCACAACTCAGCCAATGAAAAAACTCTATACTTCAAACTCCCAGTTTCCTCCAATGGGCCTTTTGTTCACAACAGCCTCTCCCAATTTCCCATCCTCCTCTGTAAAAGAGTTTTCTCTCCCTTGCTTTACCCATACTTGCTGTCATTCACCACAGTCACACATCCTGAATTGCAATTCTTCACTGCCCCCAAATACACCTGTTTTACTGGTAACATAAGGTAACATAACTAGCTGTTTCATTGTTTTAGGTTAACAAGTGATTTATATTTGAAATGATATAATATATATATACACTAATTATTAAAACTGTAGATCAAAAATACTGTTGACACAAGTATGTATAAATTTGATAAGAGTGAAGTAAATCTAACAGTAGTTAAAATTTAAAAATCAAAACTAGCAGAAATAAGATTACAATTTTAAGGAAAATTGAGTAGAAATTCATAAAATGGCCTTGAAATTTAATCTAGCTCTCAAATCCACTCTGGAAAAGGGGAAGACCATAGATTTAGGAAAGTGTGTGTGTGCATGCCTATGTATTTATTTAGAAAATTTAGGAAAATATAAATTTCTATATGTGGATTTATATCAGGGTATAGAGTATCTCTTAATAAATTAGCCATAATAAATGCAATTATTTGTCTAAGTTAAGGTTCCAGCAAGAAATATGACACACTCAAAATAGGTGATGTGCTAAAGGGACTATTTACGAAGATCTGGGGAGAAGAAAACAGATCTTTTTGTTGGGGCTAAGAGCAGCAGGAAGCCACCGCCACTCCTGGGCCTGAAGGGGCCAGGGAGGAGCAGACACCAGGACTCATTAGGACTTACATCTGTAGGAAAAGGAACATCCAAAGGAGTTGTAGATATTTGTAGAGAAAGAGAAGAAAACAGAGTGAGTGGCAAACTGCAGACTGGCAAGGAGGGAGCCAGGGGGAAAGACTCCTTGACATCTCCATCCTGCCTCTCTCCTACCTTTTGACTGGTGCTTCCCACCGGCCGGCTGGAAATCACAGGGCAACGGAGCCTGGTTGAAGCAGTGCATGTGGCTCAGGTCCTCAAGCACAAAGCAGCGTGGAGAACAGCAGATTATGAATCTGGAGGGGCAAAAGCAGAATGCACAGCACAAATTTATAGTGCTTTTAGATTTTCAACAACCATTCACACAAACACATTTAACTCAAACCACTTTGAAAGATAAGTAGAGATTTTAAAAATTGAAGATCTTTAGAGTTTCTCAACACTCTCCATTTATATGGGTAATAGAGTCACTAATTAAACCGTCTTCTAATTTCATACCCAGTATTTTTCAGGGTACCTGGAGAAATCTAGATGTAAGAGAATCTAAAGAGCTTAGAGAGATGCTTTGTAAGTCTGTCTCTTCTTCCATGCTGGGTCTTGAAAATGTTAATGTATAACTGGAGTATGTAATGGAGATATGGAGTTCTAATAAAACTTCACTAGTCATGCTCATTTTTTCAGTGGCCTAAGAAGAATCATACAGATGCACAGGGAGTTCTGTGTCAATCTTTTAAGAGACCCATTAGAGAAGCCCAAGCTGGAGCACATAGTAAAGAATACAGCAAGAAATCTAATGAGAACCTTCCACAAAGAAATAACAGGAGCTGCAATGGAATGTTAAAATACACATTTTGCTGTGTTAATGAGAAGTAATTGAAGAAATTTACAGGACCAGAAAACAAGCTCTCTGTTTACACATAATGAGAATTCTAGTTATCTTCTTGTACAACCTCTTAAAAGGTTTAGAGAGCTCTTTGATTCAAAAGAAGTTACACTGCCTAAAGAAAGAAAGCAAAATTAACAGATCAATGGGAATCAAAATAGTAGGGACTGTTAATTTAGGCTGTGCTGTATGTTTTTAAAACAGCATTAGGAGAAAGAAATGGTAATCCCAGAAAGATAATAGAGTTCAAATAAAACAAGCCCTTCAAAAAAGTTCTGATTTGTTTTGATAAAGCATGGTGTGTGTGATGTATACTGTTTTGAGGTGTGCATTTGGGACATAAAGTGTGAGGAGTTTGAGGCAAAGTTGAGAACTTGAATGATAAGCCAAGGCCAGTTCATAAATAATAGGAAATGAGAATTACCCGCCCCCCCCCAATATATTCTAGAATCGAATCCTAAGAGTAAATCTCTTTGGGGACAGTTCTGCAAGCATTTTGCAACCTTAGAAACACTGATCAGCATATACATTGCATTAACTGAGGTAGAGAACTGCTATTTTTTAACTGTACAAGCTGCATGCCATAAAGGTGCTGTATCATTCATATGATTTGTAATAAATCTTTTGTATTCTTTCCTCACAATAATTTATCTGAAATAGAAGCCAACACCTTTCAGGTTACTAAGCCTAGCTATCAAATTAATGCATGAGCTGGACTGAAAAAATGGGCCATTCTTCACCACCAGGATCATGAGTATTTTAATGTCTGAATAAAGTTAAAGCAACTCAATTTTGTGGAGACGCCACCAGGAGAAAAGCATCTGTACCTATATGACCAGAATTCCATCAATTCAATAACAAAAATATGTTTAGAACATCTCCCCAGAATAGAATTAGACTTCTTTTAGTATACAGGACCAAAACTGCATATGTGAAGAGAGAAGTGAAAAATCCCAGATAAAACAATGACTTTTTGAAACTTTTGGGCTCTGCCAACCATAATGATCTGACAACACAAAAAGGAAATTGGAGAGTAGTTGATATAATTTTTCTCTGTTCTCCAACAACTTTTTCAGTTTATTTTTACCAAAATCAGAAAATGTGAGGGAAAATAAACATCCAAGAAGACTGATGAGAAAGATGTATGTGTGAAAGTGTGTGCAATATTTTCATAAAGTTATTGCTAGCATCATTGTTTTCTTTGGTCAGTGCAACAAATGGGCGATTGTATCTAACCTAATCTGAACCCAGCAGTAAACACTCCTCATTTCTGACAAATACTATTTACAAATCTTCGCCTCACCACCACCAGAACTCAGTGATTAAGTTAATCCTCTAACTCAGTGATTCTCAACATTGGCTGCATATTAGAGTTACCTACGGGAGCTTGAATCAGAATTTCTGGGGATGGGAACTCACCCTCAGCATGTTTTAAAGGTCCCTGCATGATTCAATGTACAGTTAAGATTCAGGACTACTGCTCCTATGCAAAGATGCTGCAAGGTGAATGTGAGTTTCTCTGCAGTACTTTTATTACTTGAAAATCATTGATGTTAACTGAGTTTCCCTACTTTATCACTAGTACAAACCATGCCCTTCTTATAATTATATCATAGGTACTTGGTGAGAATTCTTTAGTTAAAATGAACATCAAGCAAAAATTTTAGGTACTTTAAAGCAAATTTCTATTCCTGTGTAACCATAAGCACACTTTCTTTTTTAATATCTTCATTGGAGTATAATTGCTTTACAACGTTGTGTTAGTTTCTGCTGTACAACAAAGTGAATCATCTATATGTATACATATATCCCCATATCCCCTCCCTCTTGAGCCTCCCTCCCACCCCCCCCATCCCACGCCTCTAGGTCATCACAAAGCATCAAGGTTATCTCGCTGTGCTATGCAGCTGCTTCCCACACTAGCCATCCATTTTACATTTGGTAGTGTATATATGTCAATGTTACTCTCTCACTTCATCCCAGCTTCCCCCTCCCCCTCTGTGTCCTCTAGTCCATTCCCTATGTCTGCGTCTTTATTCCTGCTCTGCCACTAGGTTCATCAGTACTGTTCTTTTAGATTCCATATATGTGCATTAGCATATGGTATTTGTTTTTCTCTTTCTGACTTTACTCTGTATGACAGACTCTAGGTCCATCCACCTCACTACAAATAACTCAATTTTGTTCCTTTTTATGGCTGAGTAATATTCCATTGTATATATGTGCCACATCTTTATCCATTCATCTGTTGATGGACACTTAGGTTGCTTCCATGTCCTGGCTATTGTAAATAGAGCTCCAATGAACATTGTGGTACATGTGTCTTTTTGAATTATGGTTTTCTCAGGGTATATGCCCAGTAGTGGGATTGCTGGGTCATATGGTAGTTCTATTTTTAGTTTTTTAAGGAACCTCCTTACTGTTCTCCATAGTTTTCTCCACACCCTCTCCAGCATTTATTGTTTATAGATTTTTTGATGATGGCCATTCTGACCAGTGTGGGGTGATACCTCATTGTGGTTTTGATTTGCATTTCTCTAATGATTAGTGATGTTGAGCATCTTTTCATGTGTTTGTTGGCAATCTGTATGTCTTTGGAGAAATATCTATTTAGGTCTTCGGCACACTAATTCTTCTTGCTTATTCATACATTTGTAAAAAGAGGATGACTGAATCTACTTTCCAAGGTTTTCACAAAATGGGTTAATACATCAGAAAATATCTAATAAACTGTTCGCATAAAATAGATATTACACAGTAGCTATCAATAGATGATTATAAATTGTAATTCTGAAGGTTATTGTATTCATAATTGCGATAAGAGGCTTTTCATAAATTTTCACTTAAAATTTATGCTACAAATACTTATTAAGCACTTACCATGGCTAGACACTGTCCTGCATGCCGATACACAGAAAAATAAACTAAAATCTCTATTTTTAATTAAATTTAGTTTTCAGGGAGACACTGACAACATACTGTGTAATATAATGATAAGGACCAAGGAAAAAAAAACAAGTGGTGTGTTGGGGAAGCATTCATGTTACATAGGATATCAGAGGTAGTTCTCACTGAGACAATTACATCTGAGTAAAGATGAGGAAAGTGGTGAGGAAGCTAACCATGGAGAGAGCTAGGGGAAAGGCATTTTAGGATGGGGCTGGAGTAAGAACGTACCTGGGGTGTTCGGGTAGCAGCAAGGAGGCTACAGTGGCAGAATTAAAATCAAGCAGGGGGAAAGTAATAGAAGATAAGATCAGAGAGGTAATGTGGATATGGGAGTGAGGTGACTGGATGAGGTCTTATGGATTGTGATTTTGCCCCCCTTCCAGTAGTCTTTCAGGTACACTTCCACTTCCTGCTCCCCATGTTTCAGTGCAACCACTAAAAGAGTTCTGGACAGAGTTGTGATCAAAATGTGAGGTGCAATTCTTGTAGACAGAGCATATAATTGCCTCAGCATGGTGATAAGCATACTTGAGGTGACTGTCTGCTCCATCAGTGTTTGTCTCTGGATGCCCATGCAGGGCAGAACTCAGAGCCTCCACAATGAAAACACAGAAGGCAGAAATGAACTGTGGCTGTTTAAATCATTAAGATTTTCAACTGTCTGTCACTGCTTATAAAATATCCTGATTAATACATAGCTCATACTAAGGACTTCTGCTTTCACTCTGAGTAAAATGGGAAACTAGTGGAAATTTTTAAAACAGGTGTGAAATGATTTGACTTTTTTTTTTTTTTTTTTTTTTGCGGTACGCAGGCCTTTCACTGCTGTGGCCTCTCCGGTTGCGGAGCACAGGCTCCAGACGCACAGGCTCAGCAGCCATGGCTCATAGGCCCAGCCGCTCCGTGGCATGTGGGATCTTCCCGGACCGGGGCACGAACCCATGTCCCTTGCATCGGCAGGTGGACTCTCAACCACTGCGCCACCAGGAAAGCCCCAATTTGACTTTTTTTTAGACAAGATCACTGCCATCTACTTTGTTGAGAACAGGCTGCAAGACTTGGGCAAGGGTAGACACTCTAGATAAAAATAGATACTACTGACAAAATTTGTGCTTGTATGAGGTGGGGTAGCACAAACATCATTTTAATCAAAGCAGAGGTGAAGTGAGGCACCTATCTTACTTTAGCGCCCACATTGTTTCTACCAGTTTACTTTCTTTTCTCTCTTGGGATGTTTTCTTTTCAGTTTTATCCTATGTTCAGCTGCCTACGGTTTAATCTTTACACAAACATTAATTATAACTAAGAGTAAATGATTGATTTAAAAATGCAGTAACATATATTCACATCTACTTTATGATAGGTAATAGAGATTTAAACAGACACAAATCCTTTTTCTTGCCCTTGAAGTCTCTTAATCTAGTTGGAACCTCAAGACAAGTACAATACAATGAGAGTGTGTATAATAGTAAAAGCATGAATGATTTTTAAGAATATGTGTGTCAGGACAGTTTAGGATAAAAATACATCAGGAAATTTGTGTTGATTTCATAGGGCATACAATATAAGCTTTAGGCAGATGATGAGACTTTCATGAATGAAGAGTTGGGAAGGCATTTTAATAAAAGAAATAAATTCATAAATATCAGTTAGGAAGTGGTATATTATGGCAAGCATTTTCAGATAAGATATGTAGGCCATTTAAAAAGGAATAAAAAAATTTTAAATAAAATAAAGCAAAAATATAAGGTAATCTGGAGAAGTAAAGAAGCTACAAATTATAAAAGTCCTTGAATAAAAGAATGGAGAAAGCACGGGATAGCCAAACATAATTTTTTTTAGTATTATTATATTTTCAACATGACCAAAGGGTATTTATAATTTTAATATGCAAAGATGAAATGGGTGATTTAAACCATGATTGTGACAACATTCCTGATCGAATTATTAATCATACCTGTTACAATTTGTTCCCCACTTAAAAAAATAACAGAAGTTTGACTATTCACTATACACTATTTTATCTAAATCTCAATCCAGGAATTATAGTGAATGCCTAAGGTAATAAAAAGATTAAACAAGTTGTTATATATTTGCTAGCCAGGGAGAAAAATTAAAGAAGAAATTGTACTGAGGGTTAACAAAAATAATTTACTTTTAAAAAATCTTACAAACAATGCTTACAGAACATTATTCATTTGGCTAAATATATTTCTGTATAAGAAAAGAACTTTTGAATATTTACTAACACACTACTATCTTCAAACAAACTTCTAGGGCTTCCCTGTTGGCGCAGTGGTTGAGAGTCCGCCTGCCGATGCAGGGGACACGGGTTCATGCCCCGGTATGGGAGGATCCCACATGCCGCGGAGCAGCGAGGCCCGTGAGCCATAGCTGCTGACCCTGCGCGTCCAGAGCCTGTGCTCCGCAACGGGAGAGGCCACAACAGTGAGAGGCCCGCGTACCGCAAAGAAAAAAAAAAAACTTCTAAAGTCTTAGAACAAATCTTATCATTTCCATTAGCATAATGTTCATTTATAATTCCAGTCCTCTCTAAAGGTCAGAGGATTTCTAGGGGGAAAAAAAGATTTGATCTAGTAAACAATTATTCAAAGGAAAATTAAATTAGAGGATATTCTAGAAAGTAACTGATATGACCGAGCAGTGCACAAAAGGAGGTGGATAAAAAGGTTTCACGTGTCCTTTGGGACCTGTTACATTGCCATTCTGAAATATAAACTATTGTAATTGTGTTAGCATAGTCATCAATGACAGGCAATACAGAAGATTGTGATTCTTAAGTAAGCACTCATATTTCAACCTGATCAAAGATAGTCTGACTTTTTTAACTGTTTATATTTGAGGGTGTTTCATTTTGATGGAAAAACTAATTTCTTTTAAACACTAAAAAAATTCTAGTTACTAACGATAAAATGTCAAGTCTCCTGACAAATTTACAACAAACTAAAGCCTTCTTTAAAGATGGGTGGTAGTTTCAGTTTCGTGTGTAAGTTATTTAAAATGATTGTTTTACAATAAAAAGTAAATAATGTTGCTCAGAGAATTCAGAATTTTTATTTTTTGATGTGAGTTCCAATTGGCAAACATTTTTTAGAAAAAAATTGGCACTGAATAACAGGGGAGAAAAATTAAGAGATAACCATGTGTACAAGCCCATGTGCTTATTTATCATTGAGGGCTTGATAGTAGAACCATTACTTGATTCTTTAATAAAGGGTAGAAGAGATAGACAGGAAGGGGAGGTAAGGTGGGGAATACAAAGCACTGTCCAATGCTGATCAACAAAGGAGAAAGTTTACTGTTACAACAAGACCCCCATGATAATTAACTCAGCTCTTTGGGTGGCATAGATGACAGATAAAATGAGACAAGCAAAAGCTAATTGAGTAGCTTGATATGTAAAAGTACTCTGTCAATATTGAGAGTTGGCACTTGGTCTGCAATGTTGGTGTAGGTGTTAACCGTTGTACAGTTTATCAAACTCTACTATTTTCTACTCAAATAATCCATTCTCCCAGATTGGTGATTTTGTTTTCTAATATAAATTCTTACCCTAGGCCAGTCTGTCTTCCTATATCATGTACAATCTAGTAACTCTCCTTTATCCTTCTGGGTGAGTGCCATCCAATCTACAGTAATGAAGCCTCCTTAGGCACCATGGAGGAGTAAAGGAATGCACCAACCCCCAGAATACTTCCTATGGTACACATTCTACTTGGGCCTTGTACAACTATAGTTAGTTTTCTCTTTCCTCATGTATGTTCAAGGAATCATATTCTAACCTTCCTTCTATCTTCCACATCAAGTCAGAGGTTTTATATTAAGCACAAAATATCCAACACAATTTATCTTTTTAAAAAACATAGGCTTGTGTGTTTTCTGTGGTTTCCCCTGCTCTCTTTTACTAGGTCAGATAAACCAGAGGCCTTATATGCCTACAATTTTATTGTCTGTTGTAAAGCCCACATTCCAGAATAGGTGAAGCTGGTTTTGAACCAGGTCAAAACCAGCTGGTTATGAGTCAGAGATCAGCAAACTTTTTTCATAAAGGGTCATATATTTAAGTATTTTAAGCTTTCCAGCCACATAGGTCTCTGTCTCGTATTCTCCTTTGTTTCCTTTAACAATACTTTAAAATGTAATCGTATTCTCCTTTGTTTCCTTTAACAATACTTTAAAATGTAACAAATATTCTTAGCACAGTCATTATGAAAGTAGGGAGTGGGACAGATTTGATCTCTAAGCAGGAGAGGACATGTGTTTCAACTGGCAAGTATTATTTAGAAAAAAAATGGCATTGAATGAAGCTCACAACATAATTTCCTTCATCTATGGGACTATATGAGAATTGAGTAAGATATATAAAAAGCCTAGGCCCCAGTAGGTACTTAAAAATTGTTGGCTATTACTGATGGCAATTTTATTATTAGGATATCTAGAAGTAATAGAGGCAGTTAGGAAAGAACAATGTATTTATTACTATTTGAAGGGTTTGAATGCTTATAGACACACTGATTGCAGATATTCTGAGAAGGAATTAGACCCCTATGAAAGTGTATCTTTTGCCATAACTGAAATGCAAAACAAAACCACATGAGGTACCAACCACTTCACACCCGCTAGGGTTGCTATAGTCAAAAAGATGATAACAAATGGTAATAGTTGATAACAATGAGTGTTTATGAAGATGTGGAAAAACTATAAAAAGAATACCAAATTAAATCCAAAGTAACCATAAGAAAGAAATGATAAAGATCAGAATGCAAAACTAATAAAATAGATAAGAGAAAAATAATAAAGAAAAGATATTAAATCAAAAGCCAGTTGTGTGAGCATATCAAAAAATCAAAAACCTCTAGCTAGAATGATCAGAAAATTAAAAAGACATAAATTATAAACACCTGTAATGAAAGAGGTGATACCATTGGAGATTCTATAGTTACTGAAAGGATAATAAGAGAATATTATAAACAACTTCATGCCAATAATTTTGACACCATAGATGAAATGAGCAAATAAATTTTAATACTAAAATTACCAAAGCTTACTCAAGAAGGAATAGATTAACTGAATAACCCAAGTCTATTTTAAAATTTTGACTTTGTACTTAAAAATTTCACAAAGAATATTTGAGGTCTATGTGGCTTCACTAGTAAATTTTAACAAACATTTAAAAAATAACATCAATTCTGTACAAACTCTTTCTGAAAAATGAAGATAATGGAGTAATTTCCAACTCATTCTATGAGGTAAAACTTATCCTGATACCAAAAGCAAACAAAGATATTACCAGTGAAGAAAATTACTGACCAATATCTATGAACAAAGATGCAATATTCTAAATAAAATTTAGCAGACAGAAACCAGCAATACATAAGTTGCAATTCATCATGTCAAACTAGAAAAGAAAAATCATATAATCGTGTCAATAAATGAAAAAAAATGTGACATTATCCAACATCCATTACTGATGAAAACAATCAGGAAATGAGTAGAAAAGAAAGGACACTATGAAAATGCAGATCTAATATTGTAATTAATGGAGAAAATTGAATTCCTTTCCCTTTTAGATCAGGAACAAAAACAAGGATGTCCCTCTCCCCTCCCTAAACAACACACTGAACATCCTAGTCAGTACAATAAGGCAAGAAAAAGAAATAAAAAGCAGTCAAATAGTAAAGGAAGAATTAAAACTGTCTTTATTCACAGACAGCATAACTGTCTATATAGAAAATTCAATGGAATCTACAACAAGGCCACTAGAATGAATCAGTTACAAAGTCAATTATATGTGTTACTAGTAATGAAAATTAAAACTAATATTTTTTTAAATATAATTTACAATAGTATACAAATATAAAATATTTAGGAATAAATCTGTCAGACCTGAGAATTACAAAATAATGCTTAGAAAATTTTTTTAAAAGAGCTAAATAAATGTCGTAATATCATGCATTTCTCCCGAAACTGATCTATAGCTTCAATACAATCTCAACCAAACACCAGTGATTTTTTGTAGAAACTGGAGAGCTTATTATAAAATTTATATGGAAATGCAAAAGATCTAGAACAGTCAAAACAACTTTGAAAACAGAACTAAGGTAGAAGACATAAACTGACTGATTTCAAGATTTATTTTAAAGTTACAAAGTTTAAATAATGTGGTTGGCATTAAGACAGGCAAATAGACCAATGAAACATAAAAGAGTCTAGAAATAGATCCAAATGGTCAATTGATTTTTTGCCAAAGTGTAAGGTGCGAAGATTGAAATGTTTCTTCAACAAATGCCACAGGAACAACCAGATATCTATCTTGTAAAATAATTGCTTTGACAGATAACTCACAAAATACAGAAAATCTACCTCAAAGTGGACCACAGTCCAAAATGTGAATCCTAAATTTCTAAAAAGTTCTACAAGAAAACATAGGAGAAAATCGTTGTAACCTTGAGTTAGTCAAAGATTTCTTAAACATGACTCCTCAACCATGCTCCCTTAAAAAATTATATACCAAACCTCAGAAAATTTAGTAATTTCTGCTCTTCCAAGGACATTACTGAAAGAATAAAAAGACACAGAGTGAAAATATTTATAAATCATATACCTGATGAAATGAATAAAAGGCTTATATAGAGAGTATCTAAAGACTTTTCAAAACTCAATAATAAGAAAATAACCCAAACTTAAATTTAGCCATGAACTGATATTTTAGCCTAGGAATCTCAGATTAATTTTGGAGCTAAATTTGTATTTGAAACTTTTCTGAGAGTTAAAACTACTTTTTTGTACTTGCTTTACAACCTGCTATTAATTTTTTGGTTTTTTGTCCATACCCACTCTCTTCTAAAACCTGTTCCAGGGGAGATAAAAATTAAAGCCAAATAATAAAATTTTATGACATATTCATTCACTTTATTATATCTGTATATGTACTTGAATACATATATTTGCTCTTCATAATATATTACATTTGGGTTCACCAGATTAAAAGACAAAACTTATGTGCTTATTATTTAGAATATGAAAATAAGAGTTTTATAACACTTAAAAGAATTTTTTTAAGAGATAAGTAAATTTCAATAGGAAATTGATAGATGGATTTGTTCAAGAACATATATGGCATGATAACAGATAGAAGATGATCACAATATATAAGGTTATATATATATTTTTCTAGATTTTACTTGGGTATGTCCTCAGACATATAGGGGCAATTATATTATATCAATACTTTCTCCTGAAGAGTATAGGTTATTCATTGAAAGAAAGTGTGCGTGTGTGTGTGTGTGTGTGTGTGTGTGTGTGTGTGCGCGTGTGTACACATAATCCACTACTTTCTGGTTTCCTGTTTTTATTCTTCTTCTTTAGCAAAGAAAGTATTGGAAAGGACTTTTTGGAGCAAAGTAGATCTAGGATCATTTTCAACATTTAATAATCTTCTTTATCTGTAAAAGTCTTCTTCAAATGTAGCATGGGGATATTAATCCCTAATGTTTCATGAAAATTAAATTAGTGAATGTAAAGCACAGACATCCTTCACACATAGTTCATCAGTAAATGTTAATTATATCCTACTTTCACTCCTTGCCTTAACTCTATTGTTGACACCTACATACATATGTTCAGAAAAAAATATAAAAGAAGTGAATGTAAATTAATATTTATAAAAATAAAATACTTTCTAAAAGTGTTCTTTTTATGCCTTGTTAATCAGTCAACATTTATTAGCTGAGATACTAAAGACGCCTAATATTCTTTCCACAGTGTTTGACTCTTTGAGTATGTATTTTAATAACAGGCATCTGATCCACTCTCAAAGATTTTATGCTGGAAATGAAAAAAGAGGGTGATTTCTATTCAATCAATTAGCTGGAAAAAATAGAAAATTATTCAAAGTAATTAATAAAGATCTGTATTATTTTTAACATATAATAAATGTGGGCACCATTACTTAAAAATAATTTATTGCTAGTCTACCAACAGACTTATATTGATGTCATTCTATTCATCTCAACCAATATTTTTACCTATGTCAGTTCAAGCTAATTTTATATCTGTAAACATATATATGTATTTATAGTATAGCATGAAATAATCAGGTTTTGAGTAGAAAGAAGTTTTGAGTAGAAAGAAGTTTTGAGGGAAAGGGTCAAGGAAAAGAAATCATCCTTTCTGTGTTCTCAGGGCCACATCTAACTAGGATGTAACAAACTCTAAATAAATATAAAAAATAAATAAAAACATGTCTAACTAAGTAGATGTATACAGAGATACATAGGAGATGGAGGAAGGGAGGGAAGAAAAAAAGAAGAAAAAGTTCTCCTGTATTATTCCTCATAACATCAGCCTATACCTCACATCATGGGATTTAATTTAAGTATATTTCTGTCATTGTAAAAATTACTTAAAACTGGGTAAAACTAGGTAAACTTTTAGTCCACGTATTCGGAGTAAAGGTACTGTTTAAAATCAGCTCTCAAAGATAGTGATTTCTCTTTTCCCATATGTTTACTAACAAGTATGGATTAGCAGACTACACAGTACAACCTACTTCCAGCTCACTCTGAAGCACTGTAAGCCAGTAACAGTTACCGACAGAATAGCAATTACAGCCCATACAATTCATTACTCTTTTAACAGAGTCCTTTTGTTTTGTAGCATAAAAGAAAAAGAAACCATGAATTGGTACCCAGTCCTGTTTGCTTAAAGCTATAAATTCTGTAGAATTATGTACCAAGCTACCATTTGGTGCTACTACTTGAGGGTTCTATTTATTTGTTTGCTGTTCTGTTTTGACTAAGGGAATAAGGACTCTTCCAGAGAAACAGCTTGCCTGCCTCCTCCTAAAGCTTACTTTACTCTTTGAAACCACAGACTTATTTTTGTTTGGTCATGTTTTAAAAACCATGTCAAATCTGACTTTAAATTTGGAACTAAACATGAATTTTCAGGCCTTTTTTTCCCCTTCTCTTGATTCTTGGTGAAATAAATTGTTCTCTAAGAAAAATACAAATATAAGAGGCTTTTCCAATATCTAATTTTTAAAACATTTAAATAAATCAATACCATATGGATTTTCTTTCCCATACAATATATGTTTTAAGAAATCTGTAGAAGAAAATGTCTTGCATTTTTACCTAAAACAAAATCTGTCAAGAAACGTCCTCAGCTGCTCAATACAGCACATTTATGCCCCTCTGCAGGTGTCCAAGAGCTCTTTTTGCCTTGCTATAAATCATCTATTAAGGATGGTTAACTATCTACTCCAGATTAGGGAACCTTGGCAGCTGTGACGATAAGGAACCTAGAACTACCAATTATTTTGAATAAAGTTTCTGAAATACTAGAGAGAGGACACATGGATAAAAATCAGTGGCCCCTATACTATCTTTTGATTTTTTAGAAGACTGGGAAAAATGCTTTAATCTAGCATGCTTCTCTTAGCTGTTCATCATAAATTTAAACATGATGCAAAGCCACGGAGATAGCAAGGGAACTGGCCTTTTGAGATATGTTTCTAGATAGAGTGGCAATAGGGATCTTGATAAAGCTCATCTACACTCTATTTCTTTTTTGGTTGTATCTAAAAGGAGAATTATCATGATGGTACTTTCTTGGTTGCATGAAAAAGCCCACCTACCTTATTGCCCAAATTATGCTTCTGCTTCTGCTAAAAAAACCCCCCAAAAATCACACTGTATTTGTGTACTGTACTTATATGTGTCTTCTTTATTTCCATTTTACTCATTGCATCTTTTATCAATTGAAAAATAAAGGTAGGAAAACATTTCTCTATAGCAGAAAAATCCACTGGGTACAATTGATGGTAGTGGTGGTGATGATAAAAACTTAAAAAGTGTCCAATTCTAGCCTTCCTGGCCCTGTCATTGTATGCTTTATTATGGGCACTAAATGAACCTTAACCTCATTTAAAATTTATATCAGATAATTCATGAAAAACCCTTAGCACAATGTTTGGTCCACAATATTATCATTAAATGGTAGCTACTTATTGTTACTGTTAATTTGAATTGCTGATGTTTTTATTATTTCAGTTACAAAATCACTCTCTGCTGAAGTGAAATATGTAAACAATACCTAATATTCCACTAAAAGCATCAATATAGTAGTGTAATACAATGTACATTAGGAAAAAAGCATTCAAGAGCATCTGGTATAATTCTGTCATTTTATACCTAAGGCAGCTAAGAATCAGAGTGATTTAGTGTGTTGACTAACAGCCTTCACACATAGATCAAAATAGTTCAAAACAGGACACTCTAAATGGAAGGCTAATGTGCAAGTATGCATACATTTCTCTTTTGCTTTATTCTACCTAAGCCTGCAGAATGCTAGAGTCTGAAAGTTTTACTGGCTCTCCAGAGAGAGAATACTTGGTTTTCTGAGCACTCTAGTTTGAGGAAGCGCCAACAATGTGTTTTCCTAAACGTTCCCTCATTTACCCATGGTAAACAACACCAACGGCACCATGGTTTTACCTTCATTCTGAACTCTCCAAACTGGCTGCTCTTAATGTCTGGGAATACAATCTGCTGTCATAGGTCCATTAGAAGAGCAATTGTAGTCTCGAACCAAAACACAGAATTCCTGAAGTCCTTCAGATCCTAATTTTGCCCTGCTTATGTCCCTACTGCACCAGGTATAACTATATTCCCTGTGTTACAACAGTCTAAGGCAAAATCTAAACGTGAAAATAACTGCAAAATAGTATTTCTGACCCCAAGTGGAAACCCCCAAATATTTTAGAGAAACCTTAAGTCTCACCTATGGATTAATCTTCCAGGGTACTTCTTAAAATTCATTTTCCTTCTCTCTTCCTGCAGCTGCTAACTTTTACTAGAAGCTCCACTTCCACTACTAGCACTCAGCAGAAGTAAGTGTTGCATCCACTGCCCACCAGCAGTTCCTGAACTAGTGTTCAGGAACACCAGTCTGCACTGAAGCTAGCAGGGTCTCTTGTGAGTACAAGTGCCCGCACCCCAAAAAGCAGGATAGCTGGTATCTCATGACTTCAAGATTCTTATACCAAACAGTTCATTAGTTGAAATAAATGAAATTAGCAATTCCTGACCATTTATGTCCAATTACAGTTCGACCTAATAGCTTTACTGGCTCCTTACTGTGATTTCTCTCTGGTATTCAGAAATGAGTACATGGAGGTTGGGCCAAAATACATTCTGAGTGAAGACCTGAGCTCAGAAATCACATCTCCCTCCAATTCTGACCCATTGTCTAAACTGCCTTCAGTCCCTTCCCTTAGGAATAATTCTTTCCCAGAACACTGCATGCTTCCTCATATGGGCCACCCCTATGCAATATCCCTGCACGTATTTAAATACAAATCTAATAACAGTTTAGAAATAAGATAGGAATGAAACTGGGTCATTTGTAGAGATGTGGATGGACCTAGAGTCTGTCATACAGAGTGAAGTAAGCCAGAAAGAGGAAAACAAATACCGTATGCTAACGCATATATGTGGAATCTAGAAAAATGGTACAGATGAACCTATTTGTAGGGCAGGAATAGAGACATAGATGTAGAGAACGGACAAGTAGACACAGTGGGGGATGGGGAGGATGGGATGAATTGGGAGATTAGGTTTGACATAAATACACTACCATGTGTAAAACAGATAGCTAGTGGGAACCTGCTGTATAACACAGGGAGCTCAGCTCGGTGCTCTGTGACTACCTAGATTGGTGGGATGGGGCAGGGGTGGGAGGGAGGTCCACGAGGGAGGGGATATAGGTATACATAGAGCTGATTCACTTCACTGTACAGCAGAAACTAATATAACATTGTAAAGCAATTTTACTCCGATAAAAAAATGAAAAAGCTTTGTCTTTTGCTACACATAGGATATCTGTGATGGGTTATTGCACATCATGGCAGTGGTTAAGCCACTCGATGAAGAAGTCAGAATTCAGACATAAGATATTATTCTCCACAACATTATCAATGCTAACATCATCAAAGAAGTATTAACATCATAGAGAATCATTTACATATGCCCCACGTATTTAAATCTGAATTCCTTGTCTTACAGATGAAACTCAACTCATGTCTCTCTATTCTGTCTGACTCCTCTAAGGCCTTCTGCATTTTTTTTTTCTTCTCTTCCCTGGTGTCACTGGCACCTCCCAGTTTAGTAAACCAGTGAATTTAATTAATGATCTTCTCACTCTTCCTTCCAGATCATTAACAAAGGCATTAAATAAAAACCACCCTAACACCTATCCCTGCATCTTCTCTCTGGCGGCCTCCTCCCAACAGTACACACTGCTGTACATTATCACCATTAATTTAAAATTCTTTAGCCAAAAGTAGTCACAGCTGGGCCCACTGGTGTGAATTTACTTAAGCACACAGTAAACGCATTAGTAAATTTCCATCATTTTGTTCTATCATCCTACAATGAAGTATGAAACTGGAGAAAATATGTCTTATATTTAAGAACTATACATAAATTACAAATCAATAGTCTAATAGAAACCTAAAAAAAAAATACGGGGAAAAGTCTCTCTCCTAGTCATCCTCTCCTTTTTGTAAAATCTTAAACTGAAACTTTATTACTTGTTTTTCCTCTCTCCTCAGTACCCTGGTACTAGCACGCCCTCATATTTTCCCTCTCAAAATTCAGCCCTGGGAAAAGATTTTGAAAACTTTAGTCATTCAACAAATTTTACACCTTTTAAAATGTGCCTAGCATTATTATAGGCATTGGACATACAAAAATGATCAAGGGTCAAAATACCTATAGCAAAAGAACTTATGCTCTAGAAATAAAATTAACTGGTAAATAGATAAATATATAGTACATCAGATCTTGATAAGTGCTATGTAGAAAACTAAAGCACGTTAAGAAGTAAATGGAGCGTTAGGTTACGGAGGGGGACTGTTATCAGATATTTGGTGAAAGGGTCTTCACTGATATGGAGGCATTTGAGCAGGGTGCCAAGGAAGTGAGGGAATAAGCCACATGGTTACTGAGGAAAGAGCATTCCAGGCTGGGAGAAAAGCAAGTAGCAAAGCCGTGAGTCAGAGCATAGCTGGGGTTCAAGGAGGAGTAAGGAGACCAATGCAGTAGGAGAGCAATGACCCAGCAGATGTGTGGCAGTAGAGTCAGAGGGTTTAACAGGAAGTCAGATGCTGCAGAATTTTCTAAACCTTGTTAGGATTTACGGTTTTATCCATATTGAGATAGAAATCCATTTTTAGTAAAGGAATAATATGTGACTTGAAATGTACAAAGAATACTCTTCATCAGTGTTTCTATGACTGTCATATATAGAAGAACCACCCTGGTATCATGTTAATATGAGGATTCTGATTCTGATTCAGTGGGTCTGCGTGGAGCCTGAACTTCTGCATTTCTGACAGGCTCCCCAGTCATATTGATATTGCTGGTAAGTAGACCATACCTTGCATAGCAAAGATCTACATCACAGGCTCTCAAGGGATGGTCCCCAAACCATCCGCAGACACATCACCCAGCAACTTGTTAGAAGTACAAATTCTGTGGCTCCACTTACTGAATCACAAGCTCTAGAAGTGGAGTCCCTAAATCTATATTTTAACAAGACTTTCAGGTGATTCTGATTCATAGTGAAGTTTGAGAGCCACAATTCAATGATATATTAAAAATGATAGATTATGAATACACTATAGGGTAGCAAGGGTGGAAGCAAGGAGAACAATCAGGAACTATTGGGATAGGATGAGACAATAGTAGCCTGAGCCAGGATGTTTGGTGGATGTAATCAGAAGAAGTTGAAATGTGGATATATTTTGAAGGTACAGCCAATAGGATAGGTGGAGTACAAGAGACTGAAAGAAATCAAGGGTGACTCTAAGACTATTGTTTCAATAATTGGAACAGTGGAGTGGCCACTTACAGACTAAAAAGATGAAGATGGAATGGATCCATGCCAGGAGAGAGTCAGGAATGTGGTCTGGACTTCTTAAGTTTGAGATACATACAGTCATATGCAAGTTGAGATGATGAGCAGGTACGGGAGATACAATTCTAGAGGTCAGGGGACAAGCGTAGGCAAGAGATATGAAAATGACAATTTTATTTGAGAGTTGATGGCATTATAGCCATGAAAATGAATGAGATGACCTAGGTAGTTGATGCAAAAAGAAAAAAGGCCCAATTTTAGAGGTCTGGGAGATACGGAGCAACCAGGCAAAGGCGGCTCAGAAGGAGCAATCTACAAATTAGGAGAAACCAAGAAAGATAAATGAGGATGATAGTGCCTAAACTGGGAGTTGTTCCACTCTGAAAAGTACAAAAGGTTTTTGACCAAGGCAATGTTTCTCAGATTGTGCATTGCAGATGAAGAGGTCTGAGGCTCAGGCCAGAGGACAGAAGTCCTGAAGTGATTATCACATAGGTCACTGCATGACTACAGTCAGCACTATGCTTTGTTTTGATAACCTTTTAGATGTTATATTTAAACATGAGGAAGAAGATGAGACACATTTCTCCACTGTTCATAAATTAGATCATCCATTCAGAAGGACTGCCAGTCCAAGGCATCCTCCTTTTAACGTACTAATTAAGAATTTAATGGTAGAATACACCAGGCCCAATGGGCTCATCACTGATATCTACTTCTTATGCAGATTCACCATATGTACCCTGCCTCATTTTTACACGTCCTTCATCATGGGTCAACCATGTGTGTTCTCTGTAGTAAAAGACACTCAATAAATACATTTTTAATATTAAATAAATTAATTAAAGAGCAAGTCCACTGAACTATTTGTGTCGTAGGAATAATGTTTTTATAATATTGTTTGATCTCATAAAGTTATTTAATTGATATTTGAAAAATGCTTTAAAGTAATAAAGTATTTTCACATATATTGTCACATTTAACCCTCAAACACCCCTGTGATAAAGGCCAGGCACATAACATTATCACTACCTTATAGCTGAGAAAAATAATTTTCAAGGTCAGACATGTAGTTAATGAGAAAACTAAGGCTACGATCTAGGGTCCCTCAGGTCCTGGGCCAGGACGCTCCCCATCATACTCTACTGTTTCATATATTTTCCATACACAAATGGGAAAACGAAAGCCCAAGTCTGATTTTCTCCTAAAGTATCAACAAATATGATTTCAAATCTGTTCTCATTTTACAACATCATTTTTTCAACAAATGAATGTGATACAATTTACATTATTGGTAGCTAGAAACAAACTTAAGAAATAAGATACAACTGTGCTTTCAATATATATGTATATGATTATAATTATATTAGTATGGGGGAACAGTTCTAGCCAATTTGCAACCTTATAGGGGTGTTTTAAAAATTAATTTGAATTAATTAGGTGAGTTATTTAGAGGTAAAAAGCATTATAAAAGTGCTAGGCTTTTGTTATCATTTCCCTTTAAGATGAGTTTTGAGTTAAAAGGCAATCATGGTCAGTAGAACATTCCTGAAAACAATTCACTCTACAGATACACGCATTTCAGATTTGTCCTTAAAGATTTTAAGTAGTGATCTCTGTGGTTTGATCAAATACAGTGAAAGGAAAAACATTTGATATGATAAAATATTATAGATGACAGTTTTATATTGTCAAAGGATGTATTTGCATGTTATTTGTTTCATCATTCTTCTCCACTTCCAACATGCAAACATTTCATTCATATTATTATTCTCAGTATTAATTTGTTCATAATATACCAAAAATGTCACTTGACAAAATCCCTATCTGCAAGAGAAACAGAAAATATATTTACCACATTAGGTGGCGTTTAAAATGTTTGTATTTTTCTTGAATGTGGTTTTGTTAAAATAGCTTTCATTTTAAAATGTCAAAACTTATCAAAAAACATTTAGCATTACTGTAGATATTTCACCTAGAGATAAGGAAAGCTGCTTTTATGTAACACATTTCTTAATGCATGTTGTTACCAGTTAAGGCAATTCTCTATAAACACTTCCTCATTTCTTCTTTCCTTTGGCTAAATTTGTTTTCAAATCTACATGCCTTACTTATCTGTGAGAATTCATTTTAAACATGTATAAGAAGAAAAAGAGATCAATGTTAGTGGCTGTAAGATATTTACAATGGCAAATTTTGAGGTAAAGTTTTATTAATATTAGGGCTCTAAAAGAATATTCAATAATTTCAAATATAAAGTATAAAAATCTAATCCCATACATAACTGATATGGAAGGCATAATGAATTTCATTGAATACAGTAAATTAAACAAACTAGAATCAAGAACTTTCTTGGGCAAAGAAGAGTTCTGCATTTCTCTGATGTCAGAATCCTCGGTTTAGTCCACCGACTCAACACGCTATTTGAGAAACTAATCGATGGTGAGTTAATTTGTTTAATAGATTTTGAATAAATGGTTTGCTGACTGATATCCTCCTCCTCTGACTACTTCTAAAAGGCAGAGCAGTTTTTGTGGAATATTAAATGTATTCTCTACTTTCCTTCTTTAAAAAAAAAAAAGCTTTAATAGGATATTTCTGGAAAAGGCAATGGCAGTGTTTCTTTATAGAGATCAAATCAGTTTCTAAATTGAGACAATTATCTGGCACTCCTTACACGTGTATATATTTTTTAATCAATTCATTCCTTACCTTCCACAATATTTAAAATCATTGCTCACCATTGCTTGACTGGTTTTTCTAGAACAAAGCAAAGCTCAAAAACTGAAAATCTTGCTTGCGTGTATTAGTTTCCATTAATTGCTATTAAAAAGTTAAGGAAATACAGTATGAAGGTTTGCAAATAAATGTCACTCTAAGGGAGAGAATTAACTGATGTGGAAATGGATCATTTTGCTTCCCGCCCACCCCTTTTGTTTTTTTTAACCTTCCATGTATAGGAAGCACCAGGCAATGGAAAGACTGCAAACAGATTGTGGAATCATTCAACCCAATAATCAAAATTGAGCTCTACCTCTTACTGATTTTGTAACTGAATATTAACTCTTAGAGCTTCAGTTTCTAGATTTTTAAAGGACAATAATCAAACTCACCTTACAAAGTTGATTTGAAGAATATGTGCAAAGGTCTTGCTAAAGTACAACACTAAGTAAGCACTTAGCATACAATAGCCATTACTCTTATTATTATCCTCTTGAAACGGGAAGTGATAGCAACTCAAGGTTCACTTAACCTGAAAGCACCCAAATTCTTCTCAGTCATGCCATTTATCATGGGCATCACTGATAATTGAATTGAATATAAATATACAAGTTTCAGACACTAGTGAATAGTTGAGTAGGAACAGGGAATTACTGTAAATGAACCAAGCAAGTGCTTAACAGGAAATACATTTACTATTTCCTATAATGTCAGCCTGCTTCAAATAGATCACAGAATTATTTAACGTCTAGATGAATCATTATTCAACACCTCTTATCTTGATTAATGTATTTATTTATAAGTTTAATGCAGTAGTTGTTGGCATGAGTCCATAGAGAAGTTTAAACATCTTCAGACACTAACATTCTTAAATTTTGCCTGGTTCTCTGTGAGACAACTGAAGTTTCAGCATCATGTATCCCTTGCCACATGTAACATTTAAAATATTTAATATGTAGGTAATTTTATTTTTTATTCATTTATATCTCCTATATTTTTCAAAAACAGGATTTATGGTAGCAAAATGAGGTTGCATTTTCAGCATCTTGCTTCACTTAATGCATTTAATGAAGTAACTGGATCCCTACCAGTTAAAGATGAAGTCATTCACGTCTCATCCATCTCGCAGAAGCTTCATACAGCATGGTGACTCTAACATCTTTATCTTTCCTGAGACTTTTTTTTTTTTTGGTATGCTCCAAACCTATTTCCAGCTTCCAATGGAAAAAATCAACCAGGATGAATTCCAAGTATTTCCAGCCAAATGTCCAAAAGTTAACTCCTTGCATTTACCCTAACAATTCCTCTTTCTGACTTTTCTTTGTCAAGTAATAATACCACTGTTTAACCAATCACTCTAGTCAGACCTGCTATGTGTGACTCTTTCCTCTTCATCTAATAGTCACTGTGTCAGATCATTTCTATATCCTATCATGGGTATCTGTTAATATACCCAGAATCTATCCCATTCTTTGGCCTTAGAGCAGGCCCTAAATATCTCTTACCTAAATTATTTCAAGTTCTTCTAATTTAATCTTTCTTCTAATCATTGTTTCAAATTGGGTACAATAAATATCTCTCTATTGTGGCTCTGAATACATACTTAGAACAGTGTTTCCCAACGTGAATTTTGAGTTCTAGTTCTAGATGTTACTAATGGGTCTCACATGAAAGGCAAGTTTTGTGGCCAGATGAATTTAGAAAGACCCTTTCCAAAATATACAAACAGCTCATACAGCTTAATATCAAAAAAAACAAACAATTCTATAAAAAAATGGGCAGAAGACCTAAATAGACACTTCTCCAAAGAAGACACAAAGATAGCCAACAAGCACATGAAAAGATGCTCAATATTGCTAATTATTAAAGAAATGCAATTCAAATCTACAATGAACTATCACCTCACACCAGTCAGAATGGCCATCATTAACAAGTCTACAATTAAAAAATGGTGGAGAGGGTGTGGAGAAAAAGGAACCCTCCTACACTGTTGGTGGGAATGTAAATTGGTGCAGCCACTATGGAAAATAGTATGGAGGTTCCTCACAAAAACTAGAGTTACCATATGATCCTACAATCCCACTTCTGGGCATATATCTGGAGAAAACTCTAATTTGAAAAGATACATACACCCCAATGTTCACAGCAGCACTATTTACAATAGCCAAGACATGGAAGCAACCTAAATGTCCATGGACAGATGAATGGATAAAGAAGATGTGGTATATATAGAAAATGGAATGCTACTCAACCATAAAAAAAGAAGGAAATAATGCCATTTGCAGCAACATGGATGGACCCAGAGGTTATCATACTAAATGAAGTCAGAGAAAGACAAATATCATATGATATCACATATATGGAATCTAAAAATAATGATACAAATGAATTATTTACAAAACAGAAATAGGCTCAGACGTAGAAAAGAAACTTGTGGTTACCAAAGGGGATGGGAGGACGAGGAGGGGAGATCAATGAGGAATTTGGGATTAACATATACACACTACTATATAAAAAACAGGTAAACAACAAGAACCTACTGTTTAGCACAGGGACCTGTACTCAATATCTTGTAATAATCTATAATGTAAAAGAATCTGAAATATATATAACTGAATCACTTTGCTGTACACTTGAAGCTAACACAATATTGTAAATTAACTATATTTCAATAATTTTTTTTTAATTTTAAAAAGGGGCTTCTGTACTGTTAGGTTTGCCATGGCATTTAACAGGCTGATGTGAATCTTCAGGTAATTTTTATTTATTTTATTTTATTTATTTATTTTTGGCTGCGTTGGGTCTTCATTGCTGCGCATGGGCTTCCTCTAGCTGCGGCGAGTGGGGGCTACTCTTTGTTGCGGTGCTGGGCTTCTCACTGCAGTGGCTTCTCTTGTTGCGGAGCATGGGCTCTAGGCACGCGGGCTCAGTAGTTGAGGCGCACAAGCTCCAGGGCACGTGGGCTTCAGTAGTTGTGGCTCACGGGCTCTAGAACGCAGGCTCAGCAGTTGTGGCACATGGGCTTAACTGCTCCGCGGCACGTGGGATCTTCCCTGACCAGGGCTTGAACCCATGTCCCCTGCATTGGCAGGCAGATTCTTAACAACTGCGCCACCAGGGAAGCCTATAGCCTGTGTGTGTGTGTGTGTGTGTGTGTGTGCACGTGTGTAGTTTGGGGATGGCAGATTCACAAGCCTAATATTCAATGAAACATACTTTTGAAATTTTTGAAAAATATAGCCTTAGACCATACTAATTATATATCATGTTGGCTCTGACATGGAGTTTTTATTTTTTGCCTTCATCTCTTCATTATAACATGTTATTCCTAAATTGGCTTTTCTATCCTTAGGCTGAGAGTAAGGCTTGCACGGGGTTTCTCTTTCTAAAGTTCTAAGAAAGTGACCTTCCTTAGAAGCAAAAGGAAAAATTAAATTAATCTCACCTAAATCATGGGAGGAGGATTTAAATAAAGAATATTGGTATCTAAAAAGAATTTATAGAAATATTCCCTTAAAATATAAGTATACTTAAAAATATAAACATATAAAACACATAAACGTAAACCAGACACATAAAACAGAAACACAGTCATAAATACTGAGAAACAGAAGGTGGCTGTCAGAGGGGAGGAGGGTGAGGGCATAAATGAAATAGATGAGGGAAAAACTTTTTTTTAAGAAAAAAAAATTTTTCTTTTACAGATCTCACTTGAAAAACTAAATGGGAAATGTAAAACTTAAATGATTAAGAACCACTGTCTACTGAAGATCAACAAAAATGAATATGAAAAATGTCACCCTACTGATACTAAAGTGGCAGTCAATGTAAAAAAGAGAATTGAATTCAATTTACAAGTATGCGATCTATGTATAGCATGTTAGCAATTGATTTCAAGTATTAAGCGAGGCTGTCTAAAATGTAAATCACAAAGATTTCCCCAGCTTTTCTTAAGTTTCCCCCTCATGTTATTGAAACATCTATTTTGTGAGCACTAAAATGGAAAGTCGATGAAGTCTGTGATCCACTAGCAACTCCACAAAGACTCTGCAGTAATGGGAAAATGCCAAGCCTCTATGGCCACAGAGATGTAGGTTTAAACACCTGTTGTGCCATTTCTCAAATCAGTGGACCTCTAAGTTCAGTTTTCCTTAGTACTAAGGAGAAGTAATACTAATTTTACCTGAGCTTAAACAAGGCAATGAATGAGAAACACCCCAGCACAGTCATTGGCACATAACAGAGGCTCAAAATGTTCTTTCTCTGAATCTTCTCATATTTCTACCTGACCACTTAAAGAGCAGAGGGCACAGAATAAGACACTCAGACAACACATATCTCATAACTTTTCTTAATTTCACACCACTAACAATCAAGTTAGTCTCTTGCTTAGTGCTGGACATTTTTTAAAGCCATTCTCAATTTTTTCATAAAAGTAATAACCAACACACTCCTCTTTAATTATTAGTCTCTTTATAGGACAGCGATCATATTTGTGTCTTGAGTATAACATTAATTCTACAAGTCTAAACTTGAAGAAAAAGAACTTATCTTTGAAAGTATTACATTTATGCCATAATGTTGATTACAAAGGAAACACTGTATTTGTCTGATTTTATAAAGGAGAAAAAATTTTTTTCTTCGTTCTTAAAACCAACAGTATCAGAGCGTCAATTGAACTAAAGTTTGTTGTTGTTTTATCTGATCAAAGTAAAAAAAAAGTCTAGTTTCACATAATTAATATTTAACTGATTAACATTAGTGAAAAATCAAACATTCAAACATATTAAATAATTAAGTGCAAAACAACAGAGAACAGTTGGCTTTAAAAACATAAAACAATGAAGTTCATATTGGTTTGGTGGAAAGAACATGACTTTTTAACTCCAGAGAGAACCGGTCTAATTTCTGATTGTACCATATACTAGCTA
The DNA here is from genome assembly GCF_963455315.2 of Globicephala melas. Lineage (NCBI taxonomy): Eukaryota > Metazoa > Chordata > Mammalia > Artiodactyla > Delphinidae > Globicephala > Globicephala melas. The sequence goes on along the minus strand of NC_083319.1, from coordinate 73,167,961 downwards.
TGAGAGCTGAACCAAATTCATCAGCCTTTTGAGCTTCAGCTTTCTCAGTTATAAATTGTAGATGATCAGTTAACTTCATGTTTTGTGTGTATGTGAGAATTAAATGAGGTGATGTAGAAAGCTTGGTAGATGAGAGTCACATAGTTACTATACAAAATATATATATATATGAACTATACCTCTCAATATTTCAAGGAAAACTTGAAAATAATACTCTTCATACTTCACTGATTTCTCACACACTCCCCAAATCCATTTTACTACTCAAAGTCTTAGTTTTGAACTAGTATTTCAATTCTGTTATTCCGGCATCCCATATCCAAGACACTGCTGCAATGGAGATACAAAAATAAGAATCTGACCCTCTGTCCCTCGGACAGACTTGACAAAGGTTCGTTTTTACCCAGTTGGTTAAGTTCAATACTTAACCTTTTTGGGCCAGAAATAACGACTGACTGCCGGTTTGATATTCCTTGTGTATGTGGAATCTAATTCTGTCTTCAGGCCTGAGGGAGGTGCACTATATCACTTTACAGACTGAATTAAAGTAGGAGGGTACCTAGTGAGCCTACTGACCAATAGACCAGTTACTTGTTAGTGCCATCTACAGACATAGCTGGCAGAGGCCCTACTAAATTAACAGTGTTGTAAAATCTTTTCGTGTTGTAAATATACATAGTTTGTGAAATTTTTTTTTCTGTCTTTCGTCTTTTCCCTCTTCTGTATTCCTCTTTCAAGGTTAAGGAACAATCTCTTAACTATGTTTTAATATTTGTTTACTGAATATTGTAAATAATATGGCTGCCTTACATAAATAATTAAAAATTTTTAACTTTCTTTATTCCTTAATTTTTAACATTTAAAAATGCTAACTGTTTTAGTATGAAAGTTGCATTTGTATTGCATGGGTGGTAACCAATTTACATAGGCAAACATTTATCTCAGGAATCTGAAGAACTGTAAACACCAGAAGTGGCTCCTTCCTGAAAATTCAACTGTGCCTACATGCTCTAGGTACTTGAATTTGGGAGAAATCTTCTGTTAGTGAAGTAAATTTGAATACCCCATCATCCGGTGAAGAAGATGACTCTCACATTTCTTTATGAAAAAGTCAGTGCCTTGATCAGTTGAAAATTACTTCTCTTTTTTTTTTTTTTTTTTCTGGCCTCTCCCGTTGTGGAGCACAGCCTCCGGACACGCAGGCTCAGCGGCCATGGCTCACGGGACCAGCCGCTCCGCGGCATGTGGGATCTTTCCAGACCGGGGCACGAACCCGTATCGCCTGCATGGGCAGGCGGACTCTCAACCACTGCGCCACCAGGGAAGCCCGAAAATTACTTCTCTTAAGACATACAGTTGTGTTTTTTTCAGCTGAAAACTTCCTATTCTCTGTTACTAAGAAGTGCTTAAAATTATGTTTTTAATCTTTGTCAAATGCCAGGTGGAAAGTATTTGACTGAAATAGGTAATCAAGAGTTAACAGAGTTTGCTTTGAAACAACGAGAAGGAAAATTTACGTAAAAAAAAAAGTATGTGTAAGTTTTGATTGTTTGGAAGCATGCAACACTGACAATATTTTAAAGTGCTAAGTTGCCCAATTTAATACAAAATACCTAGTCTACTAAATATTCCCAACCAACTTCCCATAGCAATTTTATCTGATATTTATTGAGTTTGATCAACTGTCTCCCTGTCTTCAAAGGCATCGGGGGCCATTTCTCATACTGGCTGAGCCCATTCTCAGGAAAGCACAAAACTGCTGGGTATTCCAGCGTTCTGCATTTCCTCTGCCAAGGCCCTCATATGAAGCTGTGTGTTCTCAGCCTTTCTCTTGCTGCTTCTCAAGAACAGAGGGAGTTCAGCTGCCAAAGGGAGCAGTACATAGACCCACAAACTAATTTTTGTTTTAAGTCAGTGGGGCTTGCATCATTTACTAAAAGAACCAGGTCCCCCTCAGGATTTTTCAAGTTTTCATTACTACAGGGTGACATTTACAGAAGAGAAAGGGGGCTCCTTTTAAACAGAGAGAGACAACTTGGATTTTCCACTTCCTTGGGCAACTGCTATACCCTCCCTTATTATGGTGAGTTTCAGTCATTCAACATTTCAAGAAGTCAGCTCTGTTTTGTAGAATCATCAGGCCTAGGTTAGCAATGTTTAGGAAAGTGTTCAATATGCTTCACTCTTCTTTTCATGTCCAGTTCGTTCAAATACTGTAATTTGAAGTCTCAAATTCTTTTTGCTGTTTTTTTCCTATTTTATGCAATACCAAGTGGAAGGAAAAAAACGCTCAGAAAATCAAAATAATATTAAATAGCTGTCTAAATCAGTTTTCCTCCACAAACAAATGTAACAATACATTAAGAATATATTTTAGAAAGCTAATGTGTCTTCTCTAAAGTTCCAACTGTAGAAGTGGAAATTCTAGAATTTCCAAATGTTTAATAATCCCTCTTACTGTAATTATTTCTGGTTTTACCTGCTACCAAAAAAGTTTATTTCTTTTGGAGCATTCCTAAGGAACAGTAATTATATATATTGCTAAGGAATAATTCCTAAATTTCAATATTCTTTATTTGTACACATTTTATATTGAAATTAATCATTTTTAATTGTAATAGGTTTTGCATCTACAAGTCAATTCAGGGTCTCCAATATGCCTGGATTTTAGAATTTACAATGCATTCCAATTTAGGTAACCCATTAGAGCCTGTTCAAAACTCAGTTCCCAAATCCAGTCACAAAAACAAGACTACTTTACAGACAGTCCTTGTTAAAAAGAAACACAGAGAGGAGCAGAAACTGGCTTTTAGTTCATGCCATTTTATGGAAGAGGTTTTCCTGTCGATTTCTAGCCACATGGGGTAGAAATGCAGTTTCAAAAAAGCAGATGAATTAAGGATCTAGCAGGTGATGGTTCACCTCCTCCTCCTTGCTGGTTCAGTGGATTGATGACAGATAAATAACCAACTGTTACCATTTCCACTGGGATGTCTCCTTGCTATCCAATTGAATTCATATTTGTTATAATAAAAGATATGGTTACCAGCACATGACAGTACTTTGTTCAAAGACACAGTCACCACATTGATTTCCCAACCCAAAATCGCATCAGGAAAAGGTAGAGACACCCAACTGACTAACAGATTGCAGAAAGAAGAAGGTTAAGGAATTTTCTAGCTTATAGATTTTTGCAAGATTCCTTTCCTTATTAAAGCTTTATAATATTTTCCTTGTGCATTTGTTCCAAAAAGGAGGATTTTTTTTTTTAATTTTCCAGTTTGTGTGTGTCTGTGTGTCTTTGTGTGTTCCTGTGTGCGTGTGTGTGTGTGTGTGTGTGTGTGTTTGTGTGTGTGATTAAAGCTTTCTTCATACAAACCAATAAATTCTCTTCTGGGATAGATATGAAAAGATTTTTTTAACCTACTCTGCAGAGAAATTTTTATTCCCAAGTAAGTGCTGTATATGTGAAAGTAAATATATATGTATATATACTTTTAAACAAATTTCATTTACGAACCTCCCAAGGGCGAATGGATTGTACAAGCTTACCTTCTGTATTTGCTATAGAACTGTAGCTGAAGCTAGAATTCTTCTCTCTCTTGCCCTCTAGTGCAGCTTGTCAATATAACATTGCTTATCCCTCATGCCTCCTTCAGAGTTTACCCATTTGATGCAACTACTGTGTCTTTTGTTGGGGCTTATTATTTCTACTCCACCCACAGCATTCCAGGATCCAAAAGATAATGAAATGAGATTGTGAGAGAAGGGAGATTGTACACAGTAAAGGCACTGAGAGTTCAGGGGGATGGAGAATGCTGGTTGAAGGGAGTTTGTGCCACTCTTTGTTTCTAAGTATACTAATGCCTACTTAGGAAAAAATAAAAAAGACACGAATCAAGAAATGTTTGTCTGGGTCCATTTTAAGGATGAAGCGAATAAAAGAGCATAAGCTCGCAGGGCAACAGGACCTTCTCTCCTTATTTGCTACATGTCCCACCCACACCCACAGCAGACAAATTTCAAATGCAAATTGTTATTTTTTCTTTATGAGGATAAAAAGTCACGTTGCTATAATATATGAATATCTTGGGAAGTGTTGAATTTTGAATAAAGGTAAATAAATGAATGATTTTCACAGAATCATCTGTTTTTCTTTGATTTTCATGTCTATTATCTCTGTCCTCTTGTATTTAAAGTCTGTAATCTTTGGGGCATGCCGAAGTATGTGGATATTCAGTGACAACATGAAGACAGTTTTTATCTGCCTTAAAAGAAAAAAAAAAGCCCTAATGTCAATTAAGATGGCATCAGGTCCTTGTCTCATCTGTGTCCCAACCTAAATCAATCATTTATAATGCCCTTGACTACATTCCAAACTGAATTGATGTGACTAAAATATATGAGATTATATAATAAATAAAATAAACTCAAAAGTAATGCTAGCAAAGAAAGTTGTGCTAAGCTGAAGTAATTATGCTTTTAGTCATCCACTGCAGCATTGATTCTCCATAATCCCTCTCATTTCCTGAAAATAGCTAAGTCTAAAGGTGGTGTGACACACAGACCACAGAATAACTAATTCAGGTCAATAGGAGCTTCAATTCTTAACTACTTGGTCGATTTGATCAGGAGGCAATTATCATCCAGACACTATATGCCTTAAACACTGGAAATTTTGAGGTTTTTCTACTATGTTATATTAAGTGTGGAGGTCATTTCTTTTAGCCTAAGACCAAGGTAAATATAATGGAAAGGCTATCGAGGCTATTTGGTAGAGATACGTTGTAGCTTAAATTCTTGGAATATGAAATAGTTAAATGACAACTTTTATTTTTTCAAGAGAGTGGTTTGAAAGTAATAATCTAAGTCAGAGTTTCTCAACCTAACCATTATTGAAAATTTGGGCCAAATACTTCTTTGTTGTGGGGGACTGTCCTGTGTATTGCAGGATATTAACAGCATCTCTGGACTCTACACAGTAAATTCCAATAGCACCTTCACCCAACTTGTGACAACCAAAAATATCTCCAGATACTGACAAACCTCTCTGAAGGGGGGTGGTGTAGCAAAAAACAAAACAAAACAAAAAAAACCCTGGTTGAGAACCACTATCTAAACCAGTATTTTCACTTATATTAACAACAAGAAATATATTAACAGTAATAAAGGAGACAGTGTCTTGAATAAACATGATAGGGAAGTAATAATAGCTCTTATTATCTCTAATCCATTATGCAATTTGATGTGAAGTCTTTATGCTATTTTAGAGTTAAGCAATCTAGAGTATGAGACAGTGTTCCAATATCATATGGCAACTGGAAAAGCCAAGACTTGAATCCAGGTCAGATAGATTCCAAAGCCAGTATTTTTCCACTGCCTACTTTTTAATAGTTGATGCTTATCAATCCCCTAGCACCAAACATTATGATGATCTCCAACTCTAAATGACAAGTCAGTACCTGGTACTGTCACTGTCATGTTGAAAAAAAACAAACACACACACACACACACACAAGGATCTAAACAATTTTAAATGACTTATCCAAAGCCATATTTAAAGTGTAACACTTCATCCTGATTATATCCGAATATATCACCAATTACCCAAAGATATGAGGTATAACATTAATCAGGAGGGATACAGTGCTAGCTACTTAACTGATCCCATTTACTGCACTAATACCCAAATCCAGAAGCTAATGTAGGACATACTTACACTGCAAATAAAATGATCAGTGTAAGAGGCTTAAAATAAAACACAATCCCAACATTTTTATGTAAAAATATTCCATCACCTCAGCTTCATGACCCGGAATTTGTGATGTAAATAATTTACAATAATATAAGTGAGATATCACCTGGTGTGTGTGGACCACAGATAAATTTAGGTTCAAAAATGAGCGTCAAAACCTGTAATGAGTTGCAGAGGAGAAAGGTTATTGTAACTAAGGAAAGGAACATTCGATTTCTGACTGCTCTTCCCTTTGACTCTTCCCTATATCCCCAATAAATGACAATATTTGATTGATATTTGTATACAGGAAAAAGTCAGCCACCTTTTTAAGAGACAGCCATTTTTTTAGTTGTTGCAAGCACATGCAATAATATATAGGTAAGCAGCATATGCACATTTGTTCATTGTTTTTTATTATGTTGTTATAAATAATTCAGGGTATAGAATATCATCTCTACGTAGCATTCACCTTATCTTATGTATCAGTCCAAATACAGAATTATATATATTATTATCTATTCATTCATTTATTTATGTATTCATCAAAGATTAACTGGGCATTAACTATGAGTTATGAAACATATTAAGTGATCAGACTACAAAGAAAACTAAGACAATTTCCCACTCACAAGGAGGCTACTGTATTCATTCAAGACTTTGTATTTTTCAGGAGTTTTTACTGTATAAGTGCTCTAGTCCTCACAGCAAAAGTGAGAAAGTCAGGAATGGGATGAATTATTGTTCAGAGATATATGGTAATGAGTATCCTTCCTATCACACTAGCCTCTATTTCCATTGTATACAGGAAACATTTTTATTTGACTACTGAACCAGAAATAAGGATCTGCTTCTAGAGAATGTCTGATATCAACAGGGACACAGATGAGACAAAGACCAAATGTCACTATCATTAACACTATGATTTTATTCTTTTTTCTAAGTGTGATAAAACTATGTTCACATTTCCACTGAGCAACTATCCATCTGCATTGACCTGAAGATTGTGAATTATAAATACACAGGGATGAAGATGGCAAACATGAAATCAAAGAAAAACATAAGACCCATTACTCACATGAGCTTTAGAGATTCTGCCTGCTTTATAAATGATTCTACTTTTTCAAAACATAGAGGCACAAAATGACATACATTTTAAACATTACACACACAAACACAGACACACACACACACACATACCCCTTCAATGCAAAGGAATTTACTGATGCTCATTCCTATACTGTCTGTTATTCAAATCAACTGCAGAACAAGTGGAGAAAAAGCAGATTGTTTCTAAATGCCATGTTTCATATATTCAGAACATCAAGACTAGTTCATATTAAATAAGAGGCATGCTAATACATATATCATAGATTTCTCACTGAAAGAAACCTTAGCAATTATTTAGTCTAAATGTTTTGAATAATTTTAACCACGTGGACACATTCAAAAGAACTGCTCAAAGGAAATCCTAAGTGAAACGTAAACAAATACAAAAACAATATCAAAATTGCTCTGAGAATAGTGGCCACCTGTTCTACATTCTCCTCCCTCCATCCTGCCCCCATCCACAGTAGGGGGTCTGCAGAACCCCTAATCTTCAAGGGAACACTGTTTGAATATCACTGATTTTAGTCCTGACCTCTCACTTTGTAAGGGAACACACAGTGATGCTCAGAAAAGTGGTGGGACTTACCCAAGGTCATTCATTAGCTATATGCAGACCATGACATCAACTTGTCTTGAACATCATCATCCTCATTATCATCGTCATCATCTCATCATTATCATCATCATCACCAGAAGCATCAGCAGCATAATGCTGAGGTTATTAGCATGTTATTGGGGATTATGTGCCTACCAGACAACACATCAGAATGCTTTATATCTCACCAGAGACCAAATGAGAACGATCAAAATCATGAGAATCTTCCATTCTCCTTTATATGGAATTCCAAGAGCGTCTCAGGTCCAGAACTGGCCTGAAAGTTGTTTCTTCAAAGTGTAAATACTCAATAACGGATCCAGGGATAGGATTAATACCACAAAGGTCTCAGAATATGGTTTCTTCCCTTTACTTTATATCATTTCTTGTGTGGGCTCTTATTTGTCCTATTATTTTAGGGTTGGTTTACCCAATTGACACAAATATTAAGGTTACTCTCTCACCAGTGAGGATAAATCACTACAGAGGAATAGACATTTATATATAGCTAAGGAAAGGACACACAACATACACACAGCTAGCCAGCCAAGACACAATTTCAACACATATTCCATGATTTTGATGTATTTGTTTTAACCCTCTCCAAATACAATTTAAATTGCTTGTTGGTTAGTTGTTTGTTCTGTTTGGTTATAGGGAAACCTCCAAAACTGGAAATAGATGTGTAGGAAATGAACATGAAATTCAGGCTATTCCCTACAGCATTTTCTTAGAGAAAGAGAAAAAAATGCTAGGAGGTTACATTCTCACATACTATAAAACTTTTACTTTACAAATTGTTAATAACACCAAACCAAGTTACGAAGTGAGTGAAAACTCAATTCTTTTTACTGCTACAGGATACTGTGAGTTGTTGCCATTGTGCAAAAAAGAAGAAAGCCCTGTGCGTGTGTGTGTGTGTCCATCTGAAGCTTACACATTTTTCCATTTAATTAAAACTCTCTTCTGCAGGTTTATTAAATTGCATCAGCAGTTAGACACACATTTTCTTTCCCAACATTAATGTTAAGCAAAGTGTTTTAGAGCCCTCTAAAAGAATAATTTCCCATTAAACCAGCAGATCAAACTCTGACCAAATTCTATACAAGCCAGGAAATATAGCTGTTTCAGACACAGCACTAAACTAGGGAGAAAAACTGTTCCTTTACACCCAAGAAGGAAAACAACATGAAAGAACGAGAGAGAGAGAGAGAGAGAGAGAGAGAGAGAGAGAGAGAGGAAGGAGAGAGAGAAAGGAAGGGAGGGTAGAAGGGGGAGGGAGAGGGGAAAAAAAGGCAATTAAGCTAATGCAAGTTGGGTGTCACAAGGTTATAGATATTTCAAGAGCTGAGCAATTTACCGTCTGGAAAAGGAGAAGAGCTCTTGCATAAAATGTCCCCCAGTTCAGATTTATTATGCTTTTAGTTGTGTTATATGTGATACAATTAGCAGGAGGTGCCAATAAGGCGTTCTCTCAAGGACGTGGTCATCCCGTGCCATCTGTTATTAATTGCATTGTCCTTTCCACATCCAGCTAGAGGGGACAAAGTTCTCTGAGAAACACCTGCAAATTCTCACAGCAAATGACCAGAATTTTAAAATACTTAAACAAAGAAAAAAGGATAGGTCAGATCTCTAAAATCTGCCCACCCTGAGTTGAAAAATATATAATGGATCCTGATGCAAGAGCATTCTCAGTTACAGGGACTATTTCTCTGTCATTGTATTCTGCTACACTGATAGCTTTTCAGGCAACATAATATACTACATAAATGAAAATGAATAATTAGAACATTCTCCTAGAACTACAGCGATCCTCTATATGGCTTAGTGAAGATTCAGATGTTTAAATAGACTTTTTTAATAAATCAAAAAACAAAGATAATGAAAATTGACTGGGAGGTTATTATTAGATTTTGGCATTTGGGGTGATTCATATCAGTCTTAAGAATCCAGTTTTGAAAATTAATATTCCTATAAATTTGCAAATGCCTTCTCAATTTGGCACGTATTTTCATTTCAAAGTATGAATTAAAGGATGCTATTAAAATACACATATCTATTAAAACAATTTCAACTAATTTCAGAAACACTAACTTACTTTTAACCATTTGTGCTGCCTGTTCTTTTCTCTGATTTCCACTCGACTTGAATCTCTGAAGCAGGCAACTGCTGCGGCCAGTCTTGTATTCTGTTCTCTTGTTTGAACAGTAATGAATACTCCCGATGCTACAGGGTGAAGCTCTAAAGCACTTCACAGGAATGTTTTAAAACTCCTTTATGACCAGTAATTCAAAATATTTTTAACAACAGCATTGAGATTCTTTTGAAGGCCTGAGCTAAGGAAGTATTTTGAAAGGAATGAATGCTATTTAACTGATACTTTCCTGGTTTAAAAAAGTGTTATGTAGCCTAACTACCTACAGTTTGCTTGACAGTTAAATTATCTACCTCATCTTATGCATCTAGTTGTATCAAATTCAACTAAATTCAATTTACTAAAACTTGTCAAGGGAAAATAAAACCTTCCTCAAAAGAGTGTCATAAGTTACGGCTAATTCAAGAATATAAAAACAGGAAAACATTTTCTCTACACAAGGTTTCAAATACTAAATTAGGAAAGTGCTCTATGCCTGTAACATATTGTTATATGAAAAATTTGTAGTAAAATTAATTTCATGTATCAAAAAAATCAAATAGTAAAAGATTATTTTGAAATGTGGTTACAATTGATTCATTTTATTGAAAGAGGTAATTCTCTTACACCAGCATCCTCAGAAACCGCTCACTTTTGTGTACTAAGCATACTTTTCTATTTGAGCATATTGATTATCTTCTCTCATTTGTTGGTTCCTTTGAGATATGCTTCACTTTGCCTTCAGTTTAAAAAATATTCATTTGCTGCTATAATTCCCGTCATGTATTTCAATATTTTAATTTAAAGCATGTGATTTTATGGTTATATTACTAAATTAATTCAAAGATCTAGAATAACCATCTCCCAATGAATATGATAGATGTAAAGTTCCCATTCTCTTAACCTGTACCTTAGATATATTTAATTGAACTGCATATGCCCAATCTTTTTTTATATTGTTATTGTCTTTCTTTCAGAGTACATCCATCCCTTATCATAATTTTTTAAAAAGAATATCAAAATATTGCATGCATGAACAAACTGCTTGAGTCAGTAACTACAATAATGCTGTCTAAATAATGATTTTTATTGGCATGAATCCTGCAACTATCAATGAAAATATCAAACCACTGAAAGTCCTTCCTTTCCTTTTCTTTGCTTTCATGTTTGTATCCTGTTGCTTGGTGCTACTTTTAACTGACAGCAGAGCCAAGCAAGTAACTTTAGGGTCCCAGAAGTGAATTAGTATGGACTGAGTATGAATTTTTCCTAGGGGGAAGATTCTCATTAGAGTAACGATCTGATAAGTTGTTCTCTTAAGAACCCAGCCTTTAGGTTCTTAGTCACCGAGGTACCAGATCTTAGAATGTCCACTGAATAGTTCATCTGAAAAAGATGGGTTTTAGTCAGCAGAGCTTAATATGAGATAATAATATGCCATGCCAAAAATGCTAATGCAATCTTAAATAGTACATACTCACAAAGGTGGTGCAGACCTTTGACATAACACAAATTCAATATCCTTGCATTAGCAATTCATGTGTGACCAGAGAGGTACATGACATATATTAATGTAAATGGCCATAACAACACCTTCATTATAATTAAGAGTTAAATGAAATATATTTAAAGCCCCCACTCTGGATTGGAATCTTATTTGTATACAGGAGCCTAATCAACCAGCCAAATTCTAATTCTTAGGGTGTTTTTTTTTAACTGTTGGTAAATTCCTAAGGTTTTAGCCATATCTTTCAAAAAGATATGGTTTATAGCATGGTGTCCAGAAAAAGGCAGAAAACAGAGCAACAAAGTGGAGAGGTGAAAGCTCAATTTTTCCTGTCAGAGAAGACCAGTGTTTGAGATATGTCGGTCTTGGTGACTATATGCAAGTCCTTAGGCTGGTGATATGACCAGGCCGGACTCCGGTTTCTAAGTTGATGATGGTAATGAAATCTGCCTTATGAGGGTTCTGGACAAAAGGAGAAATAAATCATCTATAGCCTTACTACAGTGCCTAGCACATAACAAGTGATAAATCCTTGTTAGCTGAGGTGATAGTAATGTAAGAACAGCTATTAATAATCCTACTAGGCACAAGTCAGATCTTTCTGGAATCTTTATTTTGTTCTGCCCGTAATATATACAGGGATATATTTACAAATCAGAATGACTGAATAATGAGTTCTTGAGAAAATCAAGTCAATTGAGAACAAATGAATGTTTTACCCAGAAAGTAGTCTATATAAGACTCTTATAATTCCTGAAAGCTAATCTTTAGTGTTATTGTATGACAGAAAGTGTAGACCAACTCTGTGAAGCTTCAGAGCTTAGTACCAAGGAGCAAAAGTTAAATGTATTCACATTTCCTCTTATTTTAAGGAAAATATTTTGCAGTAAAAGAATATTAATCCATCTGTACAAGTTAAAGAACTGCTTTATTAGGTATACTAATTAACTTCTAATTCTAAATTTCTATAATTTCCTTGAATCTTATTCTTATGAAAATGCTATGGACAGTTTCTTTATTCATTAGTTAATTTACTGAGCATATTCTAAGAAAAAGCCCAATGCTAGGTGGGTGTCATGTTAGAAAATATTATGATTCTACCAATATTAAACAACATTTATTGTGCACTTACTATCAGGTATGTCTAAATGTGTTACACGAATTACTTCATTAATTATCACAATATCCCTATTACCATACCCATTTTCAAAGGTTCTAGGTACTTTAGCCATAAGCATCTTTGCTGTAGACATCTTTGACACAGGGTTTTTGCCACAAACATGTTTGCCATATAACTAATTGAGTGTAAGGCAATTTGCTGTGAAAGATAAAATAGCTGATTGACAGTTTGATTTCAACCGGTTGAAATGAGTTAGCATTTCCTCCAGTTAGCAACAGCATTGATGGCTTTATTGAACTGACAAGGGGTGATGATTTGCTCCAAGAGTTAGTTTCTCATTCTGAAACATACTGCACTGGAGGAGGAAGAGGTCTCCAGGGTCTTGAAGGTACACAGTTGAACTCACATTTCCTATGGAACTTTGGAACATGTGACATGTGACAATATGCCAAAAACAAACAACAACGTAGAGGTTTTCACGACACAATATAAAGCTCACTTACAAACATGCGTCTTAGTATTTGGAAACTGATACTTCTCTTAATGAAGGAAGTAAATTTAGTGAAATAGAAAAAGTATAATGCTGAACAAGAAGATGAATCAACAAGCAAAAAAATACATAAAGTTATAGGATGTTATGAACAAAAGACCTAGAAGACAAGTACTTAGGTACAACCCACGAAAGATCAATAAAATCAGTTATTTGCACAGTACTGCCATGAATCTGTAACATTTTCAATGTATTCAAATATTTTGTGTTTCACAATATAGTTTTTATTCATTTTCCATGCTTCATTATATCTTTTTAATGTCTCTCTTTCATTTTTCATTATTTTATTATTATTATTATTTTTGTGGTATGCAGGCCTCTCACTGTTGTGGACTCTCCCTCCGCGGAGCACAGGCTCCGGACGCGCAGGCCCAGCGGCCATGGCTCACGGGCCCAGCCGCTCCGCAGCATGTGGGATCCTCCCGGACCGGGACACGAACCCGCGTCCCCTGCATTGGCAGGCGGACTCCCAACCACTGTGCCACCAGGGAAGACCTCCATCATGTTTTAACAGCAAAATTGCCCTAAAATTGATTAGTTATGTGGCAAAAATGTTTGTGGCAAAAATTTCTATGGCAAAGATGCTTCCAACGAAAATACTGAACATAATATTAAAGATGTGGACTCTTAAGCACAAAAAGTTTAAGTAGCACCTTGCCCAAGCTAGAAGTTCGGAAACTAGGACATTTTTTTGAAATGAAAAAAAAAATCCTTGGGTCAAAATTAATACATAATGATCTGAACAGATTATAATAGAAAACACCAGTTCTCCTAGCCCCAGCCTACAATTAATATGGAATGCTCATTACCTAATTTCAATTTTCTTCTGATTTAGTTTTGCTTTCCCCCACAGGAGATGTTCAGTAAATAAATATTTTTTGGTGTTAAGTAACATCTTAAAGCACAAAACCATATTGTTAAAAAAATCATTTTTGAAAACAATCTTCTAAGACTGTGTTAAAGTTCCATTTTCCTGCTTTACCGCATGGAATGTCATGATCGCATTGACACAATGGCTTCAGAGACTTCATTACAAACATCAAGTAAGCAAAGTATATAATATAGTAAGACCCTCAAATTTTTTTGAAAAATTTTCCTGAATTTTCAAGATTTTGGTTACTTTCTACTTGATTTTTCAGTTGAAGCAAAGTGGAAATAAAAAGAAAAGGGATTTTGATTGTGCTTTTGTTCAACACACTGAAAGTCTCAGTATCCTTTGCTCTTCCAGTTGATCCACTTTCTGAATCTTTGTGGCTACTTCACTATTGCCCCTTTTGTTACAGTAAGTAGGTTACGAAGCTTTCATTCCTCCCTTTGTATAAACTGTGTGCAAACTCTACTTTTCACTTCTTCTACATACTAGTTAAAACTTGAAGCCAACTGAAGTCCACTAGAGAAAGAGAAATAAATAATCTCTATGCCAGAATAATGTCAAAAACTTTATGACATTTTGTTTTGCTTTGTTTTTAGGTTTGATTCATAAAAATTCCAGACAGTTTTGGGACAAATCTGTATATTTTAACCTTTTCCTCCCAAAACTAAAAAAAAAAAAAAACTGGAACAAAAAGAAATGCCTCTGTCCCAAATGAAAAGATCATTTAAGGACAAGGTAAGGACAAACAGAGGAAAAGAAAAAGAGATACATCAGTCCATTAACATAGAAGAAGCAAGTGAAATAATGTGCCACAGTGAATGTGCCACGAGGGAACAGAGGGGAAGACCTCTCTGTTAACACAGAATAGAGCAAGCAGCTTGACACCAGAAATACACTGAGATGAACAGAAATGAAATAGATCATGTCCCTACTCCTAACCTTAACCATACACAAAACCCTCATCATAATTCCTTACACAATAACCCTTCATTCTAACCCTGACAGAAATGCCAGCTTCCTGAATTGGAACACTGACTTCCCAAACAGATGTCAGACATTAGCCACTGGCCTTAGCTGCCATCAATATTAATCAGCTAATCTTAACATTAGCAAAACATTAGCATCTTAAGGCTGAACTTGTGCTACTATTTTGTGGAGGACAATTATTAGCAAATTAAAATAATTAGGATGATGTCAGCACACATATTGTCAATTACAATAATCTTTCAAAAAAGAAAACACAGATGTCTCTCCTTGTTTTATTAAGGGCATTATTGTCACTTAGAGTTTAAAGGCTTGAATTTCCCAAATACATGGTAATGACATGCATAACATTTCTTTCCCTCAATCAGTAAGAAGAGACTTTCTTAAACTATTAATCATCTTTGATAATCAAGAGGCTTTCAATTACTAATTTACTAATGGTTATTATTTATGTATAGAGATTTCTAAAAATTATAGCACTATAGCAAGAATAATTTCATTGGCATAAAATTTGCTAAACCATTTGTGTATATACTGGGTTTTTCTATCCTTTTGTTAGTAGTTGGACAACTACATAAAAATTGTTCTAAACTTTTAAGTAAAATATTTTTAAAAGTGAAAGCATTTCATGGTACAAATATGGAAATTTTTATTTTTCTTAATTTTTACATCAAAATGGCTGAAATGCTGCCTTTTGTCTGGTCTAGCATGTCTGAGTCTACAACACAGGGGTTTGTCAAGCCCATTAAATTTTGTGCTTTTTCATCTCTTCATACAATACCACATATATCTCCATGGACAATTAAGCATTAACAAGCATTTTTGTGGTTATTGCTGTTAAAGGCAACAACAATCATAGCAAATTATTTCCTCTCATGACGCACCCAGAGTCAGTTCCTGGTGCAATTCTCAAACACACCCCTTAGGGGCTGGATTAAAGAAATAGCCCTTGTTATTTGGAACTTCAAAATGTAATTAAATCATAAACAGTTACGTTTATTCACATGACAAATATGTACCAAATGCCTACTATGTGCTATATACTGTGCTAGGCTCTGGAGATACACCATTTATTAGGACAAACATCCTGCCTTTACAGGACTTAGTCTATATACCGAGTACAAATTAAACACAAATGGATCCCTGATATCTACCATTCTGAACGGGTCTCTGTTAGGAATAATATAAGAAAAAGCAGATGTAGAAGGAGTGTGAACAAAGCTTGTATACTGGGAAGCAAAAAGGATGAAAGGGGCTGATAGCTCAGAATGAAAAAAAAAAGAAAAAAAAGGATGGAAGATGGTGGTAAATTAGTGAATATTCATGGATCTATTCCAGGCACAGAGCAATCTACTCAAATCAGAACAAGGTTTTGGAATAAAATGAAGGTGAAGTTATAAGAGAAAGGACAGAGTGAGGAGGCTTTGGGGTTCTCTGCCACAATGAAGTTTTGGGCCTCCCATGGTTTTCACTTATGCTAAAAATGCAGCCTCAATTACCAGAGTGATAATTGAGAATTGGTTTCATCCATAAGCATTGCAAGAGTCATTAAGAATGGTCATAGTCACAGGATGGTAGCAATACTAATTTGGTCCCAAGAATACAGCAAAAGCTAATGGGCTATCTATAGAGTACGTCACCTACATCTGTGTACCTAAGCTGAATATTTAGAAGTAAAATAGACACATTGTAGCTTTGGCACTGCTTTATTCTGTTTCCTTTATAAGGATTCGATTTCAAATTGGAGTACAAAGATGGTAAGAGAAAGGGAACTTTGGGATTTTTCAGGCAATAAGAAAACGTAGGTTTATGTAACAGTATACCAATTTATTACACACATGCCAATAAATTTTCTACTCCTGAAGTATTTTCATTTGTAACATGTATAATGTTTATACATGTTTATTTACTTTTACTCCCAAACTGGTAATCTTCCCTGGAGGGAAATACTTAGAATATTTGCCTGCTCTTATAACTGTTTTGACGTATCGAATGTATACTAATAAGCACATACCTATAAAGGCAGATTTTATAAGTCATGCTGGGTTATATGGACATTAGTCAAAAGACCTAAATCAAATCAGGATTCAGAAGTTCTTAAAAAATAGGGAATAAAGTAATCTAACTTAACTTTTCTGAGAAGCACACATTCATCATGCCAATGTTCTCATAAAAGTGCCAGGCTACGGATGCTGAGAAATTCTAATCTCACAAGAAAGACAAAAGGAATATTCAGACCTGTTCTGCTTTCTGCATTCTTTATGAAGTATTTCACAATCATCTGTGTGTTTTTCAAGAATGCAAGTATACAGAGTTACCTGATGGCAGATCTGTTCAAACAAAAGATGGCTATCTTCTACTAGGGTATATGCAGGGTGACTTCTTAATTCACCACAACACATTTAAGAGTCAAAGAAATAAAAATACTTTTTTGACTTTCCATATCTTCAGGATAGAGAAAAATAATTACTCCAAAACACTTAACTAGCAGCACAGAAATGTGATCTATATACCCTAGAAGTAGATAAAGAAGTATTCCTTGGAAAGACTTCAGTGTAAACAGCCTGCCAAATCTGGTAAGTCGACTCGGGGTAAGGCTAATGGAACTGAATTGGTAAATAACAACTGTCCATCTGTCTGTGCTACTTTGCCAGATAAACAGAAGAGCCTGGCCTGCTTCCCACTATACCTCTACATTTTCTATCTTTTAGGCTAGAAACACAGGGACTCAAACAGACATCTAAATACTGCATGGGTATCTCATTTTGAAGAATTCATTCATAGATTTAGTCAACACGTATTTAATGAGTACTAATTATGTGCCTGGCACTGTGCTAGACCATGGGTATGGAACTGTGATTAAGACAGCCATACATTCTCCTTTCCTGGATGTTACACTCTACTTAACAGAGTTAACAAATTATACTTAGTAAAACATGGTTGAATGTCTACATGAATTTATCTCATCGTTTGTCCCAGGCTCCACCAAAGTGATGGTAAATGATTATAAACGTGAAGACAGAAAGTAAGAGAATAGAAAACAGCATACAATCTATATCTACTTGTTAGACAGCAGAAAGCAAGAGGAGAAGTGATAACTGGCTTTTAAAAAGTAAAAGAAATAATAATATAAACGTCTATGGGACAAGAGAATCCAAAGGCCTGCCTCTCCTCTTGGAGGAAATGAGCTGGAGTCTCTGGACTCGTGGTCATCGGCCCAGTTAAGGACAGATTTCAGGAGCAGGGCCGAAAACAGAGATAAACTGTACAGCTACATTGTGAACTGCAGAATGCTAGTTTCTCTTTCCCTAACCTACCAGAATCCTGGCAGCCAGGCATAATCCCCCCTCCCTACACCTGATCAATCTCACCAATCTAACCAACACACACTCAGAAAGTGGACTGAAAGATTATTTGACATGAAACTAAATGGCACATGGGAAACAAAAAATTAAAACAGATTCACACAGAATTTGAGTGTCCTCAATAAAAAAGATGACACAACACTTTGCAATTCTACCGAAAAGCTCCACCATCACAAAGACCCATCTCATCCAAACAGAGCTTCCATCAGTAGAATACCGAACATGAAAGAAAAGACCCCCAAATAAACAACAAACTGAATAAAAAACCCGTAACACAAAGCATAAAAAATCACAGATAGATCCTCATTGTCCTCAGAAGAAGAGATGAAAATGAAACTATAAAATAAAAACATGACTTGATTTATAAGAAACAGTCAAATAAGAAGGAATACTGGAAAAATTAAAGATAAAACTGACAATTTTTTAAAATATTAGTGGCATGTTTAGAAGATAAAGTCAAGAAAATGTTCCAGAGATAAACAAACACATGAAAGGATGCTCAACATCATTAATCATTAGAGAAATGCAAATCAAAGCTACAATGAGATATCATCTCACACCAGTCAGAATGGCCATCATCAAAAAATCTACAAACAATAAATGCTGGAGAGGGTGTGGAGAAAAGGGAACCCTCTTGCACTGTTGGTGGGAATGTAAATTGATACAGCCACTATGGAGAACAGTATGTAGGTTCCTTAAAAAACTAAAAATAGAACTACCATATGACCCAGTAATCCCACTACTGGGCATACACCCTGAGAAAATCATAATTCAAAATGAGTCATGTACCACAATGTTCACTGCAGCACTATTTACAATAGTCAGGACATGGAAGCAATTTAAGTGTCTATCAACAGATGAATGGATAAAGAAGATGTGGCACATATATACAATGGAATATTACTCAGCTATAAAAAGAAATGAAATTGAGTTATTTGTAGTGAGGTGGATGGACCTAGAGTCTGTCATACATAGTGAAGTAAGTCAGAAAGAGAAAAACAAATACCGTATGCTAACACATATATATGGAATCTAAGGAAAAAATGGTCATGAAGAACCTAGGGGCAAGATGAGAATAAAGATGCAGACCTAGTAGAGAATGGACTTGAGGATACAGGGAGGGGGAAGGGTAAGCTGGGACAAAGTGAGAGAGTGGCATGGACATATATACACTACCAAATGTAAAATAGATAGCTAGTGGGAAGTAGCCACATAGCACAGGGAGATCAGCTCGGTGCTTTGTGACCACCTAGAGGAGTGGGATAGGGAGGGTGGGAGGGAAGGAGATGCAAGAGGGAAGAGATATGGGGACATATATATATGTATAACTGATTCACTTTGTTATATAAAGCAGAAACTAACACACCTCTGTAAAGCAATTATACTCCAATAAAGATGTTAAAAAAAAAAAAAGAGAAAAGATGAATCAATCGAGAAAGTATAACATTTAAATGACAAGAGTTCTAAAAAGAGCAAATAAACAAAACAGAAAGGGGTAATTATACAACACAAAAAATAATAATGTAAGAAAATTCCTAGAAATAAAGAATTTATATCTCCAGAACAAAAGGGTCTCTCATGAACTCAACACAATAAATGAGAAAAGATTCCTAAGAATGTCCATCATTGTGAAATTTCAAATCCTTGAGTTTAGAGAAGTTTCTCAAGTGTTCCACAGAGGGGGAAAAAAATGTATGTTCTCAAACAAATGAACATTCTAGGAAAAACAATTTTTAACCCAAACATTCTGTATTTTTCAGCTTTCCACAATAATGCCCCATTACAAGCTATGCCATAATTCAGTGGCTTACAGAAACAAATATTTGTTTTTCACCCATGCTTCTGCAGATTGTCTAGGGTTAAGTTCTTCTAAGCTAGCTGGCTCAGCTGGGGTTGTCTCACATGTCTCTCACATTTGAGAGGATAAGGCCAACCAAGGCATGTTTTTCTCAAGGAAACACAACAGAAGTTCACTCTACAAGCAAGTTTAAATCCTTTGCTTGAGTCATATCTGCTAAAACACAATTGGCCAAAGCAAGGCACATGACCAAGTCCTGCATTAGTGACACAGAGAAATAAACTCTGCTTCTAATGGCAGGGACTGCAAAGTCACACAACAAAAGGCTCATGTATATGGAGGTATGAAGCACTGTAGACAATAGTGCACTTTATCTTACTAGCTGAAATAGGAAGATATGAAAGCTCTCAAAAATTTGTTCTTTCTATTCTAGAATACTGGTTTTCAATGGTAGTTCCAGAATCAGAAGCATCACGTGGGAACTGGCTAAAAAAGCAAATTCACTCTCTCTACTCCAGAAATAAGGAATCAGAAACGCTGGGGGTGTAACCTAGCAATGTGTGTTTTAAAAATACCCCTGTGTGATTCTGAGACACACTAAAGACTGAGAGACACTGTGCTAGAAGATGGTTTTGGCAAACATAAAGAGGAGGCAGGATTCAGAAAGGGGAGAATACAAGATACGAGAGAGGAGAGAGATGCACGAATATCATCTCTACATCAGATCTAGACTCCAACAAATACATACTGGAAACACTTGGGCAAAAATATATCCAGGAAGAGTAAATCTAGTAGACTGACAGAGAGATTGATGCATTTGGAGAAAAATACTCATTTATATATATAGAAAACTAACGTAAATGAAGCAATTATTAATTACAGTGTGTGAGGGATGAAGGGAGGTAATGGGAGAGAAAAGGCCTTCAAAGCATACCACATCATTTGAAAGTGAACTGTATTTACAGTTATCACAATGAGAATAGATTGTTTATCTACTAACAAATTTAGAGTTATTTAGATCAAAAAGACAAGAGACGGTAGAGCAGAGATGTGAATGTGGGTTGAGAGCTAAATCTTCATCTATGGTAACAGGGAATCAATAATTACTAAAATTAGTAAATAAAGTAACTGAAATATAATCCCATTATTTTAAAAATATGTAAGTAAATTCTACAAAAAAAGAAAACTAAAAAAAAGAGTTGGAAATGTGATATCATCTGGGTAGTAATTCTGGAGGATAAAAAGACAAAATGCTGATGACTGACCTTTTTGACACAAACTCATGCAATATCATTTTAATTAAAAAAATAAGTACCTGTATGGATTTGACAAAATTAGAAACTAATTTAAGATAATGAGAACCACTGAATTACATTTTAATCTGTACAAAGAAACCAAGTTCAGCACACTGTGAGACTGAAGAAAATTCCTGAGAGGGTTGAGCCCAAAACCTTAGAGTTGTCCCAGACTCTCATATTCTGTACGCAAGCCATCAGCAATTCCTAATGACTTAAAGTTTAAAGTCTATCCCAAATCTGACTATTTCTTAACTGCACTGCAGCCAGCCACCAATTCTTATTTGGATTTTTTTCAATAGCCTTGGAACCAATAACCCTAACTCTCTTAACTCTGTTTTGCAAGCTCTCTCCTCCCTGGGCAAACTTATCCCTCCTCTATTGTCTCTCTCCCATGTGCTCCTCTGAGAAGAGAAAAAAGGCACAGGGCATATTTGGCTTTACTTGTTCTCTTTGGGCTGCTCTACTTGACATTCTCCATTTTCATCCTGATCCTGCTCTCCTCAGGCCCCCAGGACCTGCTTTCCCTAGAGACAGTTCTATGGTTTACTTTTTCTGCCAATGCTCTTAAAGCTCAAAAATATGAGTTAAAATCCTGCTTTTGTCTGAACAGGTTAATGTTTGGAAGCCTTATACTCTTTCTTAGCTAGATTATCCCAATGTACACACTCAGTGGGGGTGCAGAAGGGAGTACATTTGAACATAGGGCAATCTGATTTAACAGTGTGAATAATAGCATACATATTTTTATCTCCATTGTTCTGAAACCTCTGTCCATCTCTGTTCCAAACATGTGTGATTAATTATCACCTTTAAACCACAATAGATATTAATTGCCATGTTTGCCAGTTAAACTACCATATTGTTAATATTCTCAGTAAGGTAGAGGCAACAGTAACAATTAAAAACAATTTCCAAAAAGCCTCATAAAGGTACAACTTTTATGTGAGTTTATTTTACATGGTCATTTTCTTCTATTCAATAATTATGTGTTTTGAAACATTAGTTTATCCATTTTATGCTTTGCTAAATAATGAGGGTATTATTTAAATAAAATTAACTTATAAATAAGTAATATTAGCTAAATAACCATAAAAATTCCTAAAACACAAGTATAGTAGAAAATGTAAAGCAGGAAGGAAACTGATGCCTAATCCTTCCCGGCGTTTTCAATTTGCTGATGACAATGATGACAATTGATTAAAATTCAACAATATACCAGACTGTTTTAAATGAAAGAAATTATGTTATTTTGTGAAATTCTCACAACCCTATGTGTAATTCTCATGATTTTGTGAAAAAACTACATCCAAAGGTAGCAAGTAATCTGCTTGAAGTTCCAAAGTAGCTAATAGTAAATTTTAAGCACTGCAATATTCAGGAAAGAATAAAAGAAGATATGAAGGCACTGGGTCAAGATTGGTAGGGATATAATGAGAAAACTTGGTGAAGAGAAATTATACAGAAAAGAAAAACAAGTGCAAGAGAAATCTTTTGCTTTCAGTGCATTTCTTTTTTAATCTGGTAATCCCTAGCTATGTCCTGTATAAATAATTTTGGGGGAAAAATGAGAGAGAAAAAATGGAAATATTTGCGTATTGAAGATTTCCAGATAATTAAGCAGAAGAAATAATTTTTAGATCACCACATTGCAACCACTAGTATAATAACTGCTTTAAAATATGATTGTCAAAAGATATAAAACCGGGGCTTCCCTGGTGGCGCAGTGGTTGAGAGTCCGCCTGCCGATGCCGGGGACACGGGTTCGTGCCCTGGTCCGGGAAGATCCCACGTGCCGCGGAGCGGCTGGGCCCGTGAGCCATGGCCGCTGAGCCTGCGCGTCCGGAGCCTGTGCTCCGCAACGGGAGAGGCCACAACAGTGAGAGGCCCGCGTACCGCAAAAAAAAAAAAAAAAAAAAAAAAAAAAAGATATAAAACCATCTCATGAACCATTATGGGAGGAGGCAGGGAGATGGAAAAAAATACTCACATTTTTCAAAATGATATGAACAAGGAGATTTTGCAGTTACCAGCCCCAACCAAGTGGCTTAACTTATCATCCCCAATATTAAGAGTCTAACATTACCTACTGCTAAGAAGCAACCAGAACTATACAGTATGACTCATGTAGCGTTCTTATAGAGGAAAAAAACCTAATTAGAAAACAAAACCAAATAGAAAAACAAAAGCAAAATCAGAACATTTTACAAGTCAACTAGTCCAGACTCCTCAAAATAGTAAAGATCATGAAAAACAAATAAACAAAGAGGTGAGAAGAACCCTCTTGATTAAAAGACACTAAAGAGACAAAACAATCTGAAGCAATATGTAATATGCTTCAATATGTCCAGTCCAGACTGGACTCTGGAATTTTTTAAAAAAGGCAGTTATAAATTAGTTCCTCAACTTTTCTTTAGGTTTAAAACTTTATTAAATAAAAGGTTGGGGAACTAATTTATTGAAAATTGGTTGATGAACACAAATTTATTGATAACCAATTATTAAAAAATAACCATTCTAAAGACAGTGTTGAAAAAGTCCATGAGAATCCAGGCAATCCTACACTAAACACTTTATTTGGCTTCCAGTGTCAAACTGAACTGACCACAATAGGAGTTAGGAGAAAAGGAAGTGTTTAAAAACTCTGAGGGTAAGTCATTCAAACTTTTGAAAGCAATTTCAGACATATACTTGATTTACTGACTTTGAAATTCACAACATTACAAAGAAACACACTCACTACACTAGGAAGATCAAGCTCAAGATATCCAGTGACATTTTGGGTTTCTTACCCCAAGAAACCTCAGTTTAGGTAAAGCTGTCTACTGGATATCCAGCTGTGCTCTCTAGTTCATATCTTCCCTAAGGGTGATGAGACAACTGTGCCTTAGTTAAAAACTCCATTCCTGGGGCAAGAGATTCTAGCTATTCTACTTTGGATTATGATACATTTAAGAGAATTTTTTTCTTTCTTTCTTTTTTTGCGGTACACGGGCCTCTCACTGTTGTGGCCTCTCCCGTTGCGGAGCACAGGCTCCGGACGCGCAGGCTCAGCAGCCACGGCTCACGAGCCTAGCCGCTCCGCGGCATGTGGGATCTTCCCGGACCGGGGCATGAACCCGTGTCCCCGGCATCGGCAGGCGGACTCTCAACCACTGCGCCACCAGGGAAGCCCCCATTTAAGAGATTTTGATAATGATTTTAACTGAGTATTTAGATAGAATTAGACAAACCAATTATTTTTAATATTGAAGAGTTAAGATTATAAAACAAGTACAAAGAACTTTAGAAGCATCAAAGTAAGCTGTGTCTCTATTTAAGGACGATGCCAATCCCCTAACTTCAACAACATTGCTCTTTTCAACACTGCCTATGACCAGCCCCACTTGACTTTAGTCTTAACGATTCAGAGCTGTCACACCAGTTTATTCCTTTAACATAGTATTCTGAAAAACATTTCTAGCCACACAGGTCAGTGGGCCGACAAAGGCCCAAGTTAACTCCCTAAGCAGTGATATCCTATCTCCATTTCCTTACTGAGCCCTGCACCCCTCACTCTACTACAATCTGCCTTCTATTCCTGCATTCTTAAAATTGTTTGCCATAAATTCAAAAATATCCTTCAACCTGCCAAATAAAATGGACACTTTTAATTCTTATCTTACTACACCTCCCAAATTGCCTATTTTACTTTGACCACATACTTCTTATTGAGATGACTACGTATTCCTTTAGTTCCTGTGGCACCATATTCTTTGATGATGAAAATAGTTCAAATCTCTGCCACAACTGGCTGGCAATGAAGTGACAGTCAAGGAGCCCAATTTACAAGACTAGATAGAATTTTACAGGACATGCTAAGCAAAACAAAAAGATGAATTTATTTTTTTCCTCCTATCATTTAACAACTACATAGCATAACTATAACTAATCAGCATATTACATTTGAGATGGTGGGACCTCTGTCTGGAGTAGTTTTGGAAGAACTGGAGGAATAATCATATCACTTGGAAATCATGGACTCTGAGAAAAGTCATCCTATGATAGCAAATGTGGAAGTAATTTCTGGGAGTTACTCTCAAATGCCTCCTTTTGGGAATGAAGTGAATGTGTGTGTGTCTTAGTCATGTTAGGCAGGACAACTTTGGAACTGAGGACATTGTATTATTTGTTTCAGCTAAAGTATGGAATGTTTGAATTAGTACAATCATTCTGAAAGTCAGGTTTCTTAACTTGGTTTAAAAAGACAGTTTAGCATCAAACTACTTAAGTTGGATAAACACACACTTCCTGACCTACCAATTCTACTCCCCCAAATATAGTACCCGAGAAAAATATATGCATGTGTATACCAAGAGACATAATAAAAATGTTCTTAGCAGCATTATTTGTGATAGTTCCAAAATACAAACAACCTAATGTCCATCAATATTAAAATAAAGACATTATAGCATACTCGTACCATGGAATAGTATTATAATAAAAGTGAATTGCAGTAACTTAAAACAACATATACGAATATCAAAAATATTGTTGTGTGAAAGAAACCAGGCCAAGAAAATACGTTATGTTTCCATTTATATGTTCTTCAAACTAGACAAAACCATAATAAATAGTGTTTATAGATATATACTTTGATGGTAAAACTTTGAGGGAAAGCAAGTAACTTATTGGCACAGAAGTCAGTATAGAGAGTGTCTTCAAGGCAGCAATAGATAGAGATGAGAAGAGGCACAATGGAGGCTTATAGACTCTGAAAATGTTTTTATTTCCTGACCTAGAGTTTATCTGGATGTTCATTTAGTGACAACTCATTAAACTGTACTATAGCGGGAGCATTTTTCTATAAATATGTTATATTTCACAACCCAAGAAAAGCTTTCAAACATGGTTCCATTTATTCTTTTTCCTTATTTTTCATATAAAGATTAAAAAGAGTTGAATAAAGATAAGATTTATTTATGATTCTTAACGGAAATGCCTGAGGAACTCTATTTGTATCAAAGAAGCCAGTGGAATACAATCTTTGGTTACTTCTATGTGGTTATGTTAGACAGTCTCTGCCAATTTCTTAACAATTATTTCTAAATTCCAAAGGAAGACATTTTCAAAATTTTCAAATATATTCACTATTTATAGAATATGTTAATTATTTTTGAGCTATTTCTAGATTTCTCAAAGTATTTTAACCATGTTTTAAAAGATGTAATAGGTTTGCAACAAATGTTTTTTTATCAAAATATAAGAAGCCTCACAAATAAATGCAAACTTGGGAAAAGTATAGTATGTCATTGAAGAACCCGAATTTATTATATTTAAAATATTATAGGTTCATTATTTAAGTCAACTGATATGAGACTGACAAAGTCTCATATAACAATACTTTATAACTGAACTGCATCATTTGTATATATGTAAATTATAAAAGTATAAAACTGTCCCCTTTGGATGAATATTCCTCTAAAAATACGAAATTTCAGATTGATTTTTAGCTAGGTTATGAGTAAGCAAATGCCTATATGAAATATGAATTATTGGTGTTTGAATTAATATTCTGACTCATCAAGGAATGTATTCTTCATCACCATAGGATTTGGTTAAAACCTTTACTTTAGTATGAAAGACACAATGCACAAGAGTGTTTTACTTTGAGCTAGTAAATGCAATTAGTAAGCAATTAACCAACAAGAATTTATGGATGATAACTATTTCTGTTTAAGTAAACATAACACTTGAGTAACTATATATTTACACACACACACACACACACACACATACATACATAAATACTTGGGTAACTACATATATACATATAAATTGTAAGCTAGAGATAGTAAGAAATTTGCCTCTTTTAAGTTGATATCCCTAACTGGAAGTAATTCAATAAAAATTAACTTTTTTCTTATTAAGTTAGGAAGAAAACCTCCAACAAAGTGATGAATATTTTATTGACTAGAATTATTTTTCTTAGTAATGAGCAGCGTTCTATGAAAATGAGGATTTATTATGTAACCAATTATTTAAAAAATTAAGCCAATTACCAAACACAATTTTCCATGTTAAACATTAATTAAATTCTGTAGTATTTTTAATAAGTGTAATATAGAAAAAAATGAATTAAAAGAAAAGGTCAATTTAACCTATTAATCAAAATAGAATTTATCATTTTATATAGATATATTTTTATCAGAAAAGTGTTATACAGGATAAATTACTTTTGCATTATTTTAAGGGCTAATTCCTTATCTTAAGTTTTAATCATATTTTATGCAATAGAGAAACTGAGATTTTTGTAATTAATATTTAGTTGACAGCAACTAAATATTACATGGAGTAATATGGTAGAAAGATGATCACTGATGACAGGAGGAACATGAACACTAAATCAAAATTGTATACTCAGGTTAATGAAAAATATGACAATTATAAAGGTCAAAGATTATGTTTCTGGAATAATGCATATGAATATAGCCATACATATATATGTACATAATACAAATATATATACAAATTCACATATATGCACCCAGAAATTAGATAGCCTATGAAAATAAGTATTAAAAAACTAAGATCAGAATCAGTGGTTCTCAATTCTGACCATTAGAAATAATTTAGGAGTTAAAAATTATGGGCCTCACGCCAATATTTCTGCTTTAATTGATCTCTAGGAGGGCCTGGTGAATTGGTATGTTTTAGAAGCCCCCATCTCACAGTTTCAAATTCACAGGATAAAGATTATGATTGATTCATTGAGTCAGCTGCTCATCTCTATTCCATTAAACTGGAGCCAAGGGCAGCCTGACTCTTTTGGCTGTCCACCCCACAGAAGTAGTGGCAAAATGGATATGGATAACGCAGTCATAGGATGTCTGCTATATCACCAAAAAAAAGCAATCACTCTACCTATGTGTGAGAAAAGCAAACAAATAAAAGCAAACATAAAGAGAAACAGAATTGATTATAAACACCACACACAAACTAGAAGAATAAACCTTTGTACTATTCCTGCTTTTGAAGTAACTAGACAGGTGACCTCAAAGCAATCCCTAAATGAACCGCAGTTATTTCATGTAGAAAATAGGCCTCCAGAGATTGCTAAGGTGATCACCACCTGAGACTTCCACTGATTTAATAATCCTACAGCAGAGAAAGATGAAAATGTTACCAAGCTGATGACTTTTGACAAGGAGGAAACTGAAGCTCTGTGGGTATAAAAGTGCAAGACAAAGTAAGTTCTATCAGCTTGCTTTTCTACACCATACCTGTGGCACAATGGGAATGAAAGGACAATATTTTGGAGGGGAGAGGTTTTGATTTTGGAAACATAGACATTTCATTGTATAGCTCAATGGTCTAACTCTTCCCCAGCAACTTTAATGTTATGTAGCTGTTTGTCAGTTTTAATTCCTAGTACTGAGTTGGCTTTCAGCAGATTTGAACCACTTTAGAAATTAGTAGCTTCTAAAGGGAGATGAATGACAATTTTGTTATCCTCTCTGAGACCAAATTAACATGGAAAAATGGCTGGTTTCAGTAAAATAAGAAAAAAAATTAATCTATCAAAAATTGGATTGACTTAATACACAATGGGAATGTTATTGGGGATATTCTCTTAGATGTTAATCAGCAACATTCAAATACCATGCAATACTTTGCTAATTAGAAACTTTAGGGACAGGAATTAATGTGTGATAAGATCCACCTGTAACTGGCATAAAGAAACAGATGTGGATAGGAGTAGGGGGGGAACGGCTAGAAACTTTTGAATCAATTAAGATTGAATATTTAAATCTCACTGAAGTTCTAATACTTTGGAATAGTAAATAAATGTTTGTTTACTAAACAATAGATAATGAGTGCATTTACAAGAGAATAATAACTTGGCAACTTAATTTTTGGAACTTAAGAACTAAGTGATGGAGTTGAGAGAGGAGTTGGTAGGATATTGCAAAGATCACACTCGGTCTCCTGAAGTTGATTATTGAATACAAGATACATTCCGAATTAATAAAATTTATTGCAGATTTCAATATGGAGGCAGAAATGGGAATGAGTCAATTACGAGTGACAAAAGGCTTCATTTTCAATGATTTTGTTCTTTGAAAATTTGGACCATGTTATTATTTTCCATTCATAATGTTTATATTTTAAAGAAACACAAAAGCAATTAAAATTAAAAATCTCCATCTGAATTTCACATATTTTTTAATAATCAGATACATGTGTAAATTAGGTAAACTCTTCTGCTACAGTTAGAGGAAAAATATAAATTTTGGTATTCAAATGTAATTAAGATAAAGACTAAAAATTGTTGATATAAATCTTACCAAAGGAATTAAAACATTAGACCAATTTGCACTGTAGAAATTCTGAGGCACCTACATATGGAATATGAACAGGAAAACAACTTTTAAATAGAACCTGATTAAATTTTCTTTCTGGAAGTTAATTAATGGAGTATAATTAGGAGCAAACCAGTTGTTGAGTGATACACTCTTATGCTTTTATTTCAAAAAAGAGAGAAAATATATAACTGACCATTCTCTTCTATTTACCAGCAGTCCCTAAAAGCCCCTCACCAGCCTGTGGCTTATCCGGTAGGTGTTCTTTGTATAAGTTGGCCCCGTCAACAAGCTATGGCCAAGATATGACAAGACAGGTTAATCCAGTGAATAATTCAGTATAGCAGGTAAATGACTTGCATGTGCAGAATTCTGGCTTTCCCTATCCCAAGGAATATCCCATATTATCCCTATCCCATATTATCATGTATTATCTCCTAAAAAAATTAAATCTAAAAACTACCTGGATTCTTATGCTTGGTATTAGATTTCCCTGTTTTCATATGGAAATGCCATTATCCTAACATAATTCATTAAAAAAGATCAACATTTCCCTGTTGTTCTGCAGAGCCAACTTTGTAACCAAATGTCCACAAAAACATGTTTTTTCTGCTCTTTTACTTCTTTTGATCTATTTTCCAACTCTTGTAATAATATCAGTCTTACTGCAGTAGAAATAGCAGTATCTTGATAGCTGACAGAGCAAGTCCTTCCTATCTGTTCTTCAAGTGCCTTTGTCATTTTGGGACCTTTTATTTCTACATAAATTTTATAATCAATCTCTACCCCAACAAAAGAAGTTAGGGTTTGGACTGCGATAACTTAGATTTTTTTCAATACTGAATCCTCCAACCCATGAACTAGATTTTCCTCTATTTTTTTAGTTTACTCCTTTTTTACTTTTTCTCAACACTGCTTTTAGTTTTCTATATACAAATCTTACACGTTCCAATATATCTTGCATTATTTATGTTGTTAAAATATAACCTTTTATTTCATTTTCCAAATTCTTATTGTTGTTATGTGGATATACACTGGCTAAACTCATTTGTTAATTCTAATTGTTTATATTTAGATTCTCTGGGGTTTTCTATGTACACAATCATATTAAATGCAAATAATCATAATTTCATAGTTTCCTTCTCAATATCTACATTTTATTTGTCTCATCTTAATATAGTGTAGAGACTTCCAAAATAATGTTGACTAGAAGGGAAAATAGAAAACACTTCATCAGATCTAAAAAGAAAAGCTTCTAATATTTCTCCTTTACCCTGTTATCTGCTGAAGGTCTTTGGAGATACTGCTTATGAGATTAAGAAAATTTCCTTTATTCCTAGTTAACTAGTAGTTTTATTTTAATGAATGAATTTAAATTCTACTGAAAACTTTTTTTCCCATGTCTACTGTGTAGATCATGTGATTTTTCTCATTTATTCTATTAATGTGGTGAATTCCAATCTCATTTAGAATTTTTGTTTCAGGATTTGAGATTGATCTGTACTTAAGATGTTATCAAATTTTACTGTCAAATTTTTTCTGGTTTCATGAAACAAGTTGGAAAGTATTCCAGTTTTTAGCAAAACTCACCCATTTGAGACTGAAAGGTTTGAGTATGTGTTTAAGTATATAAAGAAAGGTAATTGTATACTCAATTTTATTAGTAATTATTCAGATTTTCTACTTGTATGTTAGTTTTAGCAGTTTTAGTTTACTAAGAATTTGCTTATTTCCTCAACATTTTCCAATACATATTCATAAAGTTGTTCATAATATCCTCTTGTTACCTTTTTAGAGTCTCCAGATCTGTAGTAATGTTCCCTTTTTATATTTAGGCTATTTGTGTTTTCTTTTTTTTTTAATTTAACCATGTCCATATTTTTTTTAATTGAAGTATATTTGATATATAATATTTTTAAGTTACAGGTGTACAATATAATGGTTCACAATTTTTAAAGGTTATACTCCATTTATAGTTATAAAATATTGGCTATATTCCCTTTGCTGTACAATATATCCTTGTAGATTATTTTATATGTAATAGTTAGTACCCATTAATCCCCTACTCTTATATTGCCCCTCCCCCTTCCCTCTCCCCAGTGGTAACCACTAGTTTGTTCTCTGTATCTTTGAGTCTTTCTTTTTTGGTTATATATACTAGTTTGTTGTATATTTAGATTCCATATATAAACGGTACCATATAATATTGGCCATTCTCTGACTTATTTCACTTAGCATAATACACTCCAAGTCCATCCATGTTGCTGCAAACAACAAAATTTCATTCTTCTTTATGGCTGAGTAGTATTTCACTGTGTGTGTGTGTGTGTGTGTGTGTGTGTGTGTGCGTGTGTACATTTACACCATATCTTCTTTATCCATTCATCTGTTGACGGACACTTAGGTTGCTTCCATATCTTGGCAACTGTAAATAATGCTGCTATGAACATTGGAGTGCATGTATAAGTAGTGCTGGGAACACTGGACAGCTACACATAAAACAATGAAATTAGAACATTCTCTAACACCATATACATAAAGAAACTCAAAATGGATTAAAGACCTAAATGTAAGACGGGAAACCATAAAACTCCTAGAGGAAAACATAGGCAGAACACTCTTTAACATAAATCATAGCAGTATTTTTTTGGATCTGTCTCCTAAAGCAAAGAAAATAAAAGCAAAAATAAACAAATGGGACCTAACTAAACTTAAAAGCTTTTGCACAGCAAAGGAAGCCATCAACAAAACTTACTGAATGGGAGAAGATATTTGCAAATGATATGCCTGATAAAGGGTTAATATCCACAATGTATAAACAGCTCATACAACTCAACATCAAAAAACAACAACCTGATTTAAAAATGGGCAGAAGACCTGAATAGACGTTTTTCCAAAGAGGACATGCAGATGGCCAACAGGCACCTAAAAAGAAGCTCAACATCACTAACCATCGGGGAAATGCAAATCAAATCACAACGAGACACCACCTCACACCTGTCAGAACAGCTATCATCAAAAAGACCATAAACAACAAATGTGCTGGGTATGTGGAAAAAAGGGAATCCTCGTATACCGTTGGTAGGAATGTAAATCAGTGCAGCGACTGAGGAAAACAGTATGAAGGTTCCTCAAAAAACTAAAAATACAACTATGATATGACCCAGCAGTTCCACTCCTGGGCATATATCTCTGCTTTTTCTTAATTTATCTTGCCAGGGGTTTACCAATTCTATTTTTTAAAATACTCTAATTTGCTAATCCTCTCCACTGTTTATTATATCATTCTTTTAATTTCTACCCTTTCCTTTATTATGTCCTCCACTTGACTTTCTTTAGATATACTGTAGTTTACTATTCATTTTCTAAATTCTTTAAGATACTCAGCTATAGATTTTTCAGCCTTTTTTCCCCCCTTAATATATACATATAAGTCTATAAAGGACACTCTAAGCATGACTTTTCCTTCATTATACAAGTTTTTATTTCTAGTATTTTTATCATCTTTTAGTAAAATATATCTTCTAATTTCTATTGAGATTCATTATTTGACCTATGGGCCGTAAAGCTTTGGGTTTATAAGATATAACGGTTTCAAGAGAATCAGAAAGTTTCCAAGCATTATTTCCGCAAATATAAGTTTAGACACCTTCTTTTTCTCCTCTTCTTTTGAGACTCCAATTACACATACACACACACACACTCATCCAGATAGATAGATAAGAAAACTTTATATTATATTCTCTTTTTGTCATACATATTTTTGTATTTTTCATCTTTTTAAACTTTTGACTTCATTTTGAATAATTCATTTATTCTTATATCAGCTATGTCTATTGGTTGATAAATTCAACTTCTAAATATTATTAACTACACTTTTTCATTGTTTCATATTTTCATGTCCTTTTTAATAGTTTTTAGTTATTTGCCAAAAAGTTTATTATTGATTTTTTTATCTTGAATATAGTATAGTCTGTGTCAAATATATCCAATATCTGCAGGTCCTTCTTCTTTGCTACTGCTTGTTATCTTTCAGATTGTTTTGTCTACCTGTCTTGTCATTTTTTTGTTGCATCTCAGACATTACGTTTGAAAACTTACTTGCTGTAATAACATAAAGACTAAGATGATGTTATCTTCCTCCAGAGAGGACTCGCATTTGTAATTGCCAGGCTCTTGGGGACAATAATAATCTGAGATCACCTCCGTAGAATTTCAAGCAAAGAAACCATTCAAACCATTCAATGCTAGACTTCAGACTCTGTGAGAGCTTGCTTTATATCTCCGAGATTTACTTCTGTGGTGAAGCTCTTTGGAATCCACCTCAAAGCAAAAGGGTATTATCCCAGGCCCCAAATTCCAACTTTGTGCCTATATACTCAGAAGCCTCTCAAAAATATTATATGATGTCACTTATATTTGGAACCTTAAAAATTATACAAATTAACTTATTTACAAAACAGAAAAAGACTCACAGACATAGAAAACAAACATGGTTACCAAAGAGGGATGCATGGGTAGGGATAAATTATGAGTTTGGGATTAATAGATATACCCTACTATGTATAAAATAGATAAACAACAAGGACCTACTGTATAGCACAGGTAATTATATTCAGTATCTTGTAATAACCTACAATGGAAAAGAATCTGAAAAAGAATACATATACATACATATATATGTATTCATACTGAATCACTTTGCTGTACCCCTGAAACTAACAAATTATAAATCAACTATATTTCAATTAAAAACCATGAAATAAAATAAAATGGATTTCCAATCCATTCCTGAAGTATATCATCCTTATCACTATCAGTTAAACAAACAACGTTGGTGTTGTAGGCAATATAAAGAATAGTCCTGAAACAGTGTTTTTTGGGGAAAAAAACTCAGGGAGATAGGAGCAAGTGCACGGTTTCCTATTGCCTAGTGAAAAAAACAGGTGCTTTTCAGACTCTCAAAAAGCATGACCTCTTGCCAAAATATGAATGCATTACCAGGACAGATTCCAGGCCCATCTTCCCAGACTTCTGTCTTCTCACATATCTTAGCTCTCAAATTCTTCAATACATGGTTAGATCTGTGATATCCTCAAACATCTGTACTTTATGTGGTGTCCAGACTTTCCAGCTATCCTCTGTGAGAGGAATCTTCTGATTTTTCAGAAACAGAAATAATTAAACCAGTTTTCAAGGGTCTTATATACCAGGCTGAGGAAATTAAAGTTAATCCTCTAGGCATTGAATAGCCACAATATGGCCGGTAATTTTTTGGATAAAGTATGTACAAAAAATGGTTTCAGAAAAGTATCAGGGCAGCAACTGTATTTTAACATCATCAACAATGGTTTAGGTGGTAAGTATAAAAGACAGGACCAAAAATAACACTCCAGAAGGAGACCCTATAGATTTTGGAAACAGATGGAGTGAAATTAGACAAATTTTGAATTTTTGTGACCAAGAGAATGGGAAATCAGGGTGAATAACTAATAAGTCTGTGGGGCACTGACATCTTAATGTTTATTAAAAATAACTATATTTTTAATACATTATGTTTATAATAGTACTGTAAGAGTCTCTGTACTATGTCAGCCAGTAATTGGAAAAGATAATTTAAAATTTGAAAGAGCATTTGGAACTGGATTCTTAGATCTGGAAATTGTTACCTTAGACGCAAAAGTTAAAACCATGGAAGTAGACAATAACTTAGTTTTAGTTCCAGCTCTGCCTCTGAATAACCATAGAACAAGTTATCCACAATAATTAAATTCATAAGAAAAGTGGATTCTATTATTCTAATTCCTATTAACTCATCTATAAAGCAGAATTTGCAACTTTAACCCACAAGTAATATGCTTTCCTTAGCACACCAGAGCCAATAAAAATCAATATTCCTATTGTACAGATCATGAGTAACAGGAAACATTTCTACTTCAAACCATGTCATTAATTCAGTGTTGTGTTGTAAAACTATGTAGATTTGGCATCCTAGATCCTATCATGTCTTATAATCTCTTTTCCATCTACATTTGCCTTTAGAGCTTAACAACAGCATATATAAAACAAGAGATTTCTCTCTCCTCCAGAAGCTCCTATCTCTTTTTCATAGAATGGCAGCTACTATTCCAACAAAATTCTATTTTTAAATGAGGTAACTGACTTTTACAGTGGTTAAGAGATTGTTCAATGTCATTAATTGATGAAACTTTCATCCTCTTGCTTTGTAAGTTTATGTACTTTCTACAGTATCAACATAAGGGTGGTGAAAGGACAGTAAACATTAATCAAACAATTAAGGTTTGCTGCGAGCTCTGTACATCTAATTTATTTCATCTTTTAAAATACTAAAATGAGGTAGCCATGATTAACATTTTTATCTCTAGATAAAAAAAATAAAACTTTAGAAACTTTACCAAAAGGGATCAAGTAACATGCTTAAGTTTATATATTATGGTAGGGAGGAGAATTATCATTCAAATCATGATCTAAATGATTAAAAAGCCCAAGCTCCTCTAATGATTTATGTTAATAAAAACATAGACTGATAAAAAGAGAACAGTCTACAAATTTCAAAAACTGTATAATTGACAAAATTTTGAAAATTGAATATGCTATTTATATGAATTAATGTTTCATATTCATGTACATATATAGTATATATCACATAAATTTTATATATAGTGGCATAATGTACACTCTATAGTTAACATACATATCCTGGATCAGCTGAATAGTACAGTTCAAAAAGCAAATATACAAATGCCACCATAAAAAGTAACATTTATTAGCTAGAAAACTATGAATGTTTATTCAAAATTTAATCTAAGTTAACTAGCATCTACTGTAACATGTTCCATGTTGCAGACACTCCACTAAGCAATGGAGAAATAAAGATGAGTAAGAATTTACATGTAGGCAGAGAGGAAGGCATTTAGGCAATGTGATAAGTGTGACTTAAAGTGCTCTGGGAGCAGAGAAGTACTGGGAAGAACAAAAGCCTCAGAGAGAAGATAAGATTTGAGCCACACTTTAAAGCTGACAACAGGTTTACCATATGGAGGAGGTAGAGCAGTGGTCATCTCAACGGAGAAGACTACATGAGCAAAGGTGGGGATGCCTGCGTGAGCACAGCACGCTCAGGGCAGGGAGCAGTGCTCATCCAGGCCCATCAAACACATAAAAGGGACGCTTGCAGGACTACCTCATTGCCTGCTTTAAACTATAGGTTGAAACATATGGTAAAATAAAAAACCATGAAAATAAGCTTATGAGGGCAGGAGGAAAACACGGATCTACTTTAAACTATAAATCTCACTTACTTCAACTTTCTTAAACATAAATTTCTAATTCGACCTTTACCCATGTAACCCAATAAAAGGCAAGAATGGGGAAATCAATCATCTAATTTCTGATTTCATCTCATAGAATTAGCAGATTGGTGTTCATGATTCCTCAATTCTCTTTCCTTCCTGACATCTGATAGCAACTTACTGTTCTTGCTCAAAAGCTGGTGACCAGTTAGAGGGCTCATCTGTTTCCTTCAGACCTCCAACTCTGACTTTGAATTGCTCAATTACACAGGGTGAATAAACTTTCTCCAGCCTCCATCCTCATAGACCTGAATTGGTTTGGAGGCCTGTGTGTTTCTCTTTCCTTTATCCTCTTTGAGTTTACTTTGGAGGATAAATCACAGTTTCTCATGCCTTATGACAATGTGTCATTATAAAATATTTCATACCTGATGACCTTTGAGCATTTCTTATTCAAAGATTCATGGAAGCTTAGCATGAGGTATGTCTAATGATCTCTGTGTAAACACACTGAAAGCTCCCTCCTACAAAGGCACAGGCAGGTGGAAGACATATTTTCGACACTCTGTCTTCAATCTAAGCGTCACTGGCAGTGCCTGACAGGTCTCATTTGCTAAATAAAGTACACTGTGTCAATTTGAAATAAATGTAAATTATCACCTTTCTTCCTTGTTAATTAAGGTCTGATTAATGCAGTACAGGCAGTTGTTGAGAGTACAGTAAGAGAATGGCTTTTGTTGCAAAAACAAAACAAAACCCCTCAAATATAAATCATGGTCTGCCTCATCCACTGAACTTTGGGTTAGAATGGTTACTTGGAATGATTTGTTCAGTCGGAACCTGGGCAGATGTTCACATCTCTGCCTCTTGATAAATGAATCCCAACAAGTGAATAGCAAAAGGCACTGATGCTTTAGAGGTAAGAGTTAGCAGTGGAATGACCTAGACTTACAATAAATCATGAAGGGCTAAATTCTAGGCTCTGTTTTACAAAGAAATATCCAAGAAATTTAACTCAAGAACTATGTATGCTATTTAAGGAATAATTTGGTAGGCTAAAAGATGAATTTTCACATGAGCCTCCTTCTTTTAGAGGTTTAGGAAATGATGTATGGGTGCAGGTGAAAGGGTTACTGGATAGAAAGTGATAGGGGCTAATTTTAGAAGGAATAGCATTAAATGAGAAAACTTAATTCATTATAACCTAGAACTCCATTTGGTTAGTTGTGCAATCCTAAAGTAGCTAACAATCTTAAAGAATATGTTTTTAAGTAATGGAATTTTTAGAATGAAACAGAATATGGATATTATATAGCACAAGTACTTGAGATTACAGAAAATAAACTCATTTTCATGAAGAACACAGCTAGTTAATGGCACAGTCAGGTATAGAATACATGCTTCCAGATTCCCAAGTACAGTGTTCTTTCGAATTTATTTCTAATTTTGCTGCCCCCTCTTTTATAAATTTTCTTCATGTCTGTTGATTTTCTAAAATAACACTGTTGAAAAACTGTGGAAATTTTCTAACCTTTCACGAAAATATCTTTGTTGTAAATATATGAGACCACTTCCTTAAACACGATGTTTTAAATGTAATAGTTAACTGATTCTTTTATTTTATTTATATTCTCTTTTGGGATAAAAATGTTAATTTTTACACCAAAATACTATTACCTATCATTTCACATTAAGATTTGGTTGCAATTTTTTTCTTTATATATTTCATATAATTTCTGGGAATTATGCTCATATAATTTTGAAACTGGCAAAGCCAGGTTTTAAAATTCATATCTGTCTGAATTCAAAGGTGATAAAACAAATGGCCTCACTACAATTAGAATGGATCATACTTTTGCTATGAAAAGATCACAAATGTATTCATTTATTTATTCAACAAATAGGGCTCTAATATCAGAATAATAAAAAGGGTGTGAAGTTCTAGAAAATAATCAGTTGCAAAGTTAGACATTATTTAAAGTGTAAGTGTTATTTTACTCCATAACAATATCATAGCAGTCAGAGGTGGTGAACACAAAATACAGTTGTCATACGTTTCTTAAAGCAGTCAGAGGTGGTGAACACAAACAGCTATCATAGGTTCCACAAAGAGATATGTATGTGATGATGGTGACCCTATAATGAGTCCTACATTTAATCTGGTTGCCTCTTATTATGTCCCTGAATATAAGATGGAAAATAATCAGAGTCTGCTAAACTTAAAGCTGATTCTTTTTCTATAATGGCATTAGACTCAGTAAGAAAGTTGATAGAGTCTTTAAAGTATCTGCTAATAATGATGTTTGGACGTGGTAGAGATTTCATCCAATGATACTGAAAAATCTATAACTTAATAGGCATAACTACCAGAGAATATTTTGAATGACTCAGAGATGTATAGTCAAAAAATTCATCCTATGCCTACCCTTAAAAATCATTTGGAAAAATATCATGGTTCTCTGAAAACAGTACAGACTATAAGGTAAGAGGCACTGATGAGGTACTGAGGCAAAATCTACTTCTACCATTCATAAACTGGGTCCTCAAGAAAATTTCCTGGAGGAAAAACTAATCCGATAAATGCCTGCAACTTTGCTTCTATTACAACGTTTAATGCTCTAAAATACCTTGTGAGGCTGTTAGTACTATTAAAATTTTAACAATACACTACTAAGGTTCAAATGAAGTTTAATAAATCCAGTTAAGGGAACTGAGAAGGAAGATATTAACAGCTCAGGAAAATTATTTATTATGGTTGTCTTTGCAAAAGAGGGAAAATACTATATGACACTAAAGATTGTTACAGGACTACATTTTTTAAAATGCAAATGACACATGTTAATATCTTTCTTCTCTTCCTCAATCCATACTCAAATCCACTCACCTTGAAAACATATACACTGCAGTAATTCTTTGGTGTAACAAGTGAATAGCTGTTCCTTCCCTGAGGACAGAATGTGTGGACTGAAGAGTTAAGTAAGAAAATATAATGCTAGAAATTGTCAAGGTACTAAGGCAAAAGGAGAAAAACAAAGAAATGTTTCACAGTAGCCAAGATTCTTAATATGGTTGAAAAATTCTGTATTGAGGTGCTAAAGCACAGGGATCTGAGAGAGTCTCTTAGACAAAGAAAAACAAAAGTAGGTTGGATTTTATCTAGTATGCTGGGCTTTTCAAATATTCATTTCAGATTTTCAACTTATCATTATTAATAAACAACCAATAGTGATTTATTAATATTAAGCACCAAATGTGTGGGAAACATTTTTAAAGAGCAAGAATATATGTCTATTTGCTTAAATGTCCGTATTAGAAGCATGAAGCCAAAGGTAAGTCAAGATGAATCTATAAGAAAACAATGAGTTCCAATTCTGGCTACTATGAAATAATTTGTATTGGATATGTACTCCTACCAACTGTAAAAATGAACACAATATATGAGACAACTCTTTTCAGGCACTGTACATCAAACAAAACAAAATGATGATGCTTGAGACAGAAAAGAAACAAACATTTATCAAACTTTTCTAACTGGGAGTACCTTCTCTGCAGAAGGGAGGTGGAGCCCAAGAAGAATTCAGTCGTATTAAGCTAAGGAAAAAATTATTGAATCTGCTGGAATTTGTGGGCCAAATATTAGAGAAGGGAAAGTTGGCAGGGGTGAGGAGCATGGAAAACTTCCGGGGTTAATGACATGTCATTTGCCAATGTCTGGGTCTCAAATGTATAAGTGAAAACTCTACGAAAACTAACAAAGGAACACTCTTTCAGAGATGGAAACTGAAGAAAGATTCCAAAAGTCTCACAGTGCTGAGACATTGAAACCCCAGCTTTGCAAAAGTATATTGATCCCTTGAGCACCCTGTGCATTCAGTTGACCTCAGCATGTGAGAACCTAGAAGTAAGGACCACGTCCTAGAGTAAGGGATGCACCAGTACTAAAGACAAAAGTGAAATATACTCACTCTCATACAGAGTAAAACCAAACCTGCCAGGATAAAAAAAGGAAAAAAAAAAAAAAAACCTCACAGGATGTTAATTTCTTTTCAAAACAAAATTCAATATCTTCTGAAGGAAGATGACATAATTCAGACTACCTACATCAAACCGTTAGCAACAGCCATTATATAATAAGTACTGCATATGTGAAGAAGCAGAGAAAAGAAACCCAAAGTCAAAAAAGAAAGCAATCAATACAAAGAAACCACAGAAAAGAAATTTAGAGCACAATGTAAATCTGTTCAAGGGCGTAAACAAAACTCATTATGTACAAACCCATACAACTGGTTCTTTTAATATATTTTATGCTTATATATTTATTAATAAGTGTGAGTTGAGACAGTCAATGCCAGTGGGTTTGCACTGTAAAAAGAACAATAGTTAGTTCTTCGGGCTGAAATAAAATAAAACCCAGATAAAAATGTGAACCTACAAAGAAAAATAAACTGTAAATAAGGGGACATTTATTCTCCTAATTAGTTAAAACAAAAATATCAACACATATTTTGAAATTTATAACATGTGTAATAACATAACAACAATAACAGAAAGGATAAGTGGCTAAAGGAATTAAACAGTTGTAAGGTTCTTAAATTTTACAAGAAGTATCACAATACAAATTATAAGTAGAATGTGATAAGGTTGCATATTATAATGCCAAGAGGCATCACACACACACACACACACACACACACACACACACAGAGTTGTCAGTTTAAAAAAAGCAGAATAATCAAAATGGAGTACTAAAAAAAGAAAAATATTCCATTAATCTGAAAGAGAGCAGAAGAGACATATAATAGAACAAGTAGAAAGCAATAGCCAGATGATTGATATAAACACAAATATAGCAATAATTATCATACATTTAAATTGCCCAAATTCTCAATGAAAAGCTAGATTATAAGATTAGATTAAAAAGTGATAGCTAGCTTTATGCTGAGTACAAGAGATTTATTTTAAGTATAAAGACACAGATAGTTTGAATATAAAGGGATGGAAAACTTATGCCATGCAGACATGAAGTATAAGAAATCTGGAAAGACTATAATAATAGCTGACAAAGTAGACATTTCAAGAGATGGAGAAGGAAATTTCATAATGCTAAAAGGGTCAATTATTCAGGAAGACAATGATAAATGTGAATGCACCATAAACAGGGTTTCAAAATAAATGAAACAAAACCTGAAAGAATTAAATGGAGAAATAGACAAATCTTTAATCACAAGAAGAGGTTTTAGCAATTCTCTCTCGGTAATTGATAGGAAAACTAGAAAACAGTACAGAAAGGGTGGAAAGGATGTAGAATATTTGAACAATACTGTCAATTAATTTGAACTAACAGACATTTATAGGACAACACCCTCAATAACTACCAAACATATATTAGCTTCAAGTGCACAATGAACATTCATCAAGATAGACCATATCCTGGACTATAAACAAGTCTAAATAAATTTAAAAGAACTGAGTTCTTATATTTATGTTCTCTGAACCTCTAATCCCATGGAAGTAATTATAAAACAATAAAGAGACGTAAAGGAAATTCTCAAATATTTGGAAATTAAGCAACACATTTCTAAATATACAATATGGTCAAGAGAAAGCACAATTTTAAATATTTCAAACTGGGATAGTTAAAACAAGACTTAGAGAAAATTGCATTATAATTTAAATTTTTATGTTAGTAAAAAGAGACTTGAATGATCTAATTTTCCAGATTGATATGCTTGAAAAAGGAAAGCAAATCAAACCTGAATTAAGAAAGAAATAATAAAATATGGACCAGTGATCAATAAAATACAAAAAGCATAGAGATAAATCAACAATAGTGAGGTTGTTTATTTGAAAAGATTAACTGAATAGATAAACCATAACAGTGATCAAATAAAACAAAAAGAAAACACATATTACAAATTGGGGAATGAAACAGAGATTACTACTACTGAGCCTAAAGACATTAAAAGTATAAGACAATATTATTAACAACTTTACACCAATAAATTTGAAAATTTAGATGAAATGGACAATTCTTTGAAAAACAGAACCAAAACTGACATAGAAGAAATGAAAAACGTTAATGACCTATAACTATTTTTTAAATTTAATTTCTAATCAAATCCTCCCCATAAGGAAAAACCTAAGCCTAAATATTTTCACAAGTGAGTTCTTCTCAAAATTTAAAAAAT
This sequence comes from Globicephala melas, assembly GCF_963455315.2. Taxonomy (NCBI): domain Eukaryota; kingdom Metazoa; phylum Chordata; class Mammalia; order Artiodactyla; family Delphinidae; genus Globicephala; species Globicephala melas. The sequence continues at coordinate 73,125,049 of NC_083319.1, read as the reverse complement.
TAAAAAATAGTAAATTTTACCAACAATTAAAAATTAGAGGCCAGAGTATAGTCTTCAACTGCTTTTATGAACTAATCATAATTTTGATATCAAAAACTAAAAATAAAATATCAGAAAAAGGAATTACAGATTAACCTCACTCTTGAACACAGATATAAAAATCATAAAATTATTAAGAAATCATATCCAGTAATATATAAATGAGATCTATTAACATATGAAATGAGGTTTATCCCAGGTATATAAGTAAGTTTGGAGTAACATTCAAAATCAATTTATTTCTCCACTTTAATAGAATAAAAGAGAAAAAAACCCCACATGATCATTGAAAAAGGTGTCTACAGCTAACATTATACTTAATGATAAGAATCTGAATGCTTCCCCCTAAGATTGGAACAAGGCAAGATTTTCTGCTCTTGACACTTCCAATCAATACTGAATCAGAAGTCCTAACCAGGTAAATAAAGTAAGATAAAGAAATAAAAGACAAACAAATATGAAAGAATTAAAATACTATTAGCAGATAACATGATTATCTACACGGAATATCCTAAGGAATTTACAAAACAAACATCAAAACAAGTAAATTTAGCAGGAGTATACTAAATAAAGTTGACATTTTAAAAATATATTATAACATGTTATCAGCAAACAGTTGGATAATAAAATTTTAAATGTCATTTCAAATATTAATCTAAAAAAAAAACTTGAACTGTTTAGGGATAAATTAACAGGACCTTTATCTAAAAATTACAAAACTAAATAAATAAATGAAGAGACATGGCCTTTTGATTGATTAGAAGACCACATTATTAAAATTTCAATTCCCCCAAAATCCATTTAAAGATTCAATGCACTCCAAATTAAACTTACAAGAGATGTTTTATAGAAATAGACAAATCAATATGGAAATGCAAAGAAACTAAGAGAGCCAAGACACATGAAAATGAACAAAGTTGGAGAAGTCACATTATCATGTTTCAAAACTCAGTGCAAAGCAACATTTACCAAAAAAGCATTGTACTGGTTTCAAAACAGACAAACAGATCAATGGAATATAACAGAAAATCCAGAGATACACCCATATACATGTGGTCAAACAATATTCCTCACTCTCACGATAAGTCATGAGAGAAAGAAAAGTCTTTTAAACAAATAACGCTAGAACACCAGAATAAATTCATGGAGAGAAATGTATTTTGACCCCTACCAAACAGCAAACACCAAAATTTATTTGAGATCAGAAAAAGAACATAAAGCTAAATTTACAGTTTCTAGAAGAAAACTAGGAGAATATTTTGATGACCATGAAGTAGGCAAATATTTCTTAAAAGGGTTACAAAAAATATATGAAAATGATTAACTGGAATTTAATTAATATTAAAAACTTATTGAGCATTTAGAAAATAGAGAAGGTGGTATACAGACTCAGAGAAAATATGTGTGATGTGCACATCTGACAAAGGGTTTTATCTTGAGTATATAAAAAATTCTTACAACTCAATAATAAAAAGAGAAACAACTCAATAAGAAAACAGATTAACATGAATAACAGAAGAAGTAAACAAATGATTTGCATATCTTCACAAAAGAAGATATATGAAAGGCCAACAAATACAAGAAGAGGTATTCAGCAATATTAATTTCAGGGAAATGCAAAATAAAACCACAGTAGATACCACTTCACATTAGAAATGCTAAAATTCAAAAGATTATCAATACCAATACCAGAGTTGCTAAAGGTCTGGAAAAAATGGCATATATCCAGGATGAGATATAAAACTATACAAAAATTTCTGACAACAGTTTACAGCTGTTGTCATGCACCTAACCCATGACCCAGCAATTTACTCTTTTGATATTTATCCAAGAGAAATAAAAACATATGTCCATAAAAATACATATCAAAAAATATTCATACCAGCTTCATTCATAATTGCCACAATCTAGAAACAATCCAAAAATCCACCAACAGAATGGAGACTCAGCATGTAATATACCTACACAAATACTACTTGGACAAAAAAAAATGAACTACAAAAATATGTAACAATATGTATGAATTTCAAAAACATGTTCAGCAAAAGAAACTAGAAACAAAAAAGCCTGTAATTTCTGCTTGTGTTTAGATAAAGTTCAGTAACAGGCGAAACTAACCTATGGTGATGCAAATCAGACCAGTGGATGCCTTGGAATGGGAGTGAGGTACTGACTAGAAAAGGACACAAAGGAACTTTCTAAAGAAATGCAAATATTCTATATCTTGAATGAAGTACAGATACATTTGTGTAGACATGTACACTTAAAAAATATACACTTAAGATCTGATGCTTTTCCACCTCCGTGTTCAGTGATGCCATTTTGGTAGCTTGAAATTAGACATGGTGGAAGTACTTATACATGCAAATCAGGAAATTCCACAAATCCAGGCTTCTTTTCCTCAACAAACCATTGCCAAGATCGCTCCCTTTCAAAGTGATTGATGTTGTAACAAATAAAATGTCTGAGACTATTGGTATCCGGCCATCATATGGACTGAGCAAAAGAAATCCTATCTGTAGCAAGTGAGAGAAGAGAAATAAAGGAGATACTCAAAGAAAACCAAAGATAAGAGACAGAACAAGATATCCAATATAATTGGAAGAAGCATATTATCACTGACAGAAAGAGGATGAACAGGGAATTCCAGTTCAATGACTTTGGCTAGCTGTTGTCTTTCTAAACTCACAAAGATACTGCTGAAGACCCAGTAAAAGATGAATTTCAAAAGAATAAAACAATGTTCGCAGATTAAAGTTATCAAATGTCATTAACTATATGTCCAAAGGAGCTAATTCTATTTGGTAATTTTCTTCATAGCACACCTACCATTAGCTGACATAATATCATGTATTTGCTCATTTTATTGCTGTCACCCTATTATAATTAAGGCAGAATCTCTGGCAAACCTTTCACTATAATAATGCCAGCACCTAGACCATATCTAATACACTGTAGGTATACAATAAGTATTAATGGAATACATGAATAAACAAGAAAAAACAGATTTCTTATATGGAAGATGGAGTTAATGTTCTATTCTCCAACAGGTCAGTAACTACAGAAGGAAGAAGTTTGGTCATTGATAAGGGACTAAATTTCTTCCTGCTGACTTTGAGATGTAGGCAGGATAAGCCTGGCGCAGATGTACAGAACGCAACTGACTCTGGCTTTCAGTTTTCAGGTCTATCAGAAGATGGACACATAAATCTTCAGTATAGGTGATAGTTATTGTCTAAAAGGAGGTTTAAGCCAACTTTTTTTTAAAATTTTATTTTACTTATTTTTCTATATAGCAGGTCCTTATTAGTCATCAATTTTATAAACATCAGTGTATACATATCAATCCCAATCGCCCAATTCATCACACCACCACCCCCATCCCCCGCCACTCTCCCCCCTTGGTGTCCATATGTTGGTTCTCTACATCTCTGTCTCAATTTCTGCCCTGCAAACCAGTTCATCTGTACCATTTTTCTAGGTTCCACATATATGCGTTAGCATACGATGTTTGTTTTTCTCTTTCTGGCTTACTTCACTCTATATGACAGTCTCTAGATCCATCCACGTCTCAACAAATGACCCAATTTCGTTCCTTTTTATGGCTAAGTAATATTCCATTTTATATATGTACCACAACTTCTTTATCCATTCATCTGTGAATGGGCATTTAGGTTGCTTCCATGACCTGGCTATTGTAAACGGTGCTGCAATGAACATTGGGGTACATGTGTCTTTATGAATTATGGTTTTCTCTGGGTATATGCCCAGCAGTGGGACTGCTGGATCATATGGTGATTCTCTTTTTAGTTTTTTAAGGAACCTCCATATTGTTCTCCATAGTGGTTGTGTCAATTTACATTCCCACCAACAGTGCAAGAGGGTTCCCTTTTCTCCACACCCTCTCCAGCATTTGTTGTTTGTAGATTCTCTGATGATGCCCATTCTAACTGGTGTGAGGTGATACGTCATTGTACTTTTGATTTGCATTTCTCTAATAATTAGTGATGTTGAGCAGCTTATCATGTGCTTCTTGGCCATCTGTATGTCTTCTTTGGAGAAATGTCTATTTAGGTCCTCCGCCCATTTTTGGATTGGGTTGTTTTCTTAATATTGAGCTGCATGAGCTCTTTATATATTTTGGAGATTAATCCTTTGTCCATTGATTCGTTTGCAAATATTTTCTCCCATTCTGAGGGCTGGTTTTTTGTCTTGTTTCTGGTTTCCTTTGTTGTTCAAAAGCTTTGAAGTTTCATTAGGTCCCATTTGTTTATTTTTGTTTTTATTTCCATTACTCTAAGAGGTGGATCAAAAAAGATCTTGCTGTGATTTATGTCAAAGAGTGTCCTTCCTATGGTTTCCTCTAAGAGTTTTATAGTGTCCGGTCTTACATTTAGGTCTCAAGTCCATTTTGAGTTTATTTTTGTGTATGGTGTTAGGGAGTGTTCTAATTTCATTCTTTTACATGTAGCTGTCCAGTTTTCCCAGCACCATTTACTGTCTTTTCTCCATTTTATATCCTTGCCTCCTTTGCCATAGATTAGTTGGCCATAGGTGCATGCGTATATCTCTGGGCTTTCTATCTTGTTCCATTGATCTATGTTTCTGTTTTTGTGCCAGTACCATATTGTCTTGACGACTATAGTTTTATAGTATAGTCTGAAGTCAGGGAGTCTGATTCCTCCAGCTTCGTTTTTTCCCTCAAGACTGCTTTGGCTATTCGGGATCTTTTGTGTCTCTATACAAATTTTAAGATTTTTTGTTCTAGTTCCATAAAAAAAATTTCATTGGTAATCTGATAGGGATTGCACTGAATATGTAGATTGCTTTGGGTAGTACAGTCATTTTCACAATATTGATTCTTCCAATCCAAGAACATGATATATCTCTCCATCTGTTGGTATCATCTTTAATTTCTTTCATCAGTGTCTTATAGTTTTCTGCATACAGGTCTTTTGTCTACCTAGGTAGGTTTATTCCTAGGAATTTGATTCTTTTTGTTGCAATGATAAATGCGACTGTTTACTTAATTTCTCTTTCTGATTTTTCATCATTAGTGTATAGGAATGCAAGAGATTTCTGTGCATTAATTTTGTATCCTGCTACTCTACCAAATTCAATGATTAGCTCTAGGAGTTTTCTGATATCATATTTAGGATTCTCTATGTATAGTTTCATGTCATCTGCAAACAGTGAAAGTTTTACTTCTACTTTTCCAATTTGAATTCCTTTTATTTTTCTTCTCTGATTGCCGTGGCTAGGACTCCCAAAGCTATGTTGAATAATAGTGGTGAGAATGGACATCCTTGTCTTGTTCCTGATCTTAGAGGAATGTTTTCAGTTTTTCACCATTGAGAATGATGTTTGCTGTGGGTTTGTCGTATATGGCCTTTATTATGTTGAGGTAGGTTCCCTCTATGTCCACCGTCTGGAGAGTTTTTATCATAAATGGGTATTGAATTTTGTCAAAAGCTTTTTCTGCATCTATTGAGGTGATCATATGGTTTTTAATTCTTTAATTTGTTAATATGGTTTAACACATTGATTGATTTATGCATACTGAAGAGTCCTTGCATCCCTGGGATAAATTCCACTTGATCATGGTGTATGATCCTTTTAATGAGTTGTTGGATTCTGTTTGCTAGTATTTTGTTGAGGATTTTTGCATCTATGTTCATCAGTGATATTGGCCTGTAATTTTCTTTTTTTGTAGTATCTTTGTCTCATTTTGGTAACAGGGTGATGGTGGCCTAATAGAATGAGTTTGGGAGTGTTCCTTCCTCTGCAAGTTTTTGGAAGAGTTTGAGAAGGATGGGTGTTAGCTCTTCTCTAAATGTTTGATAGAATTCACCTGTGAAGCCATCTGGTCCTGGACTTTTGTTTGTTGGAAGATTTTTAGTGACAGTTTCAATTTCATTACTTGTGATTGGTCTGTCATATTTTCTATTTCTTCCTGGTTCAGTCTTGGAAGGTTATACCTTTCTATGAATTCGTCCATTTCTTCCAGGTTGTCCAATTTATTGGCATTGAGTTGCTTGTAGTAGTCTCTTAGGATGCTTTGTATTTCTCCCGTGTCTATTGTAACCTCTCCTTTTTCATTTCTAATTTTATTGATTTGAGTCCTCTCCCTCTTTTTCTTGATGAGTCTGGCTAATGGTTTATCAATTTTGTTTATCTTCTCAAAGAACCAGCATTCAGCTTTATTGATCTTTGTTACTGTTTTCTTTGTTTCTATTTCATTTATTTCTGCTCTGATCTTTATAATTTCTTTCCTTCTGCTAACTTTGGGTTTTGTTTGTTCTTCTTTCTCTAGTTCCTTTAGGTGTAAAGTTAGATTGTTTACTTGAGATTTTTCTTGTTTCTTGAAGTAGGCTTGTATAGCTATAAACTTCCCTCTTAGAATTGCTTTTGCCGCATCCCACAGATTTTGGATCGTTGTGTTTTCATTGTCATTTGTCTCTAGGTATTTTCTGATTCCCTCTTTGATTTCTTCAGTGATCTCTTGGTTATTCAGTAACATTGTTTAGCCTCCATGTGTTTGTGTTTTTTACGGTTTTTTTCCCTGTAATTCATTTCTAATCTCATAGCGTTTTGGTCAGAAAAGATGCTTGATACGATTTCAATTTTCTTAAATTTACTGTAGCTTGATTTGTGACCCAAGATGTGATCTATCCTGGAGAATGTTCCGTGCACACTTGAGAAGACAGTGTAATCTGCTGTTTCTGGATGGAATGTCCTATAAATATCAATTAAATCTATCTGGTCTAGTGTGTCATTTAAACCTTGTGTTTCCTTATTTAAGTGAGGTGTTAACGTCCCCCACTATTACTGTGTTACTGTCGATTTCCTCTTTTAGAGCTGTTAGCAGTTGACTTGTGTATTGAGGTGCTCCTATGTTGGGCGCATATATATTTATTATTGTTATATCTTCTTCTTGGATTGATCCCTTCATCATTACGTAGTGTCCTTCCTTGTCTCTTGTAACATTCTTTATTTTAAAGTCTATTTTATCTGATATAAGTATTGCTACTCCAGCTTTCTTTTGATTTCTATTTGCATGGAATATCTTTTTCCATCCCCTCACTTTCAGTCTGTATGTGTCCCTAGGTCTGAAGTGGGTCTCCTGTAGACAACATATAGAGGGATCTTGTTTTTGTATCCATTCAGCAAGCCTGTATCTTTTGGTTGTAGCATTTAATCCATTCATGATTAAGATAATTAAATATGTTTTGGGTTTGTTTTTGTAGGTCCTTTGCTTCTCTTGTATTTCCCATTTAGAGAAGTTCCTTTAGCATTTGTTGTAGAGCTGGTTTGGTAGTGATAAATTCTCTTAGATTTTTCTTTTTTTTTTTTTTTTTCCGGTACGCAGGCCTCTCACTGTTGTGGCCTCTCCCATTGCGGAGCACAGGCTCTGGCCGCGCAGGTTCAGCGGCCATGGCTCATGGGCCCAGCCGCTCCGCGGCATGTAGGATCTTCCCGGACCGGGGTACGAACCTGCATCCCCTGCATCGGCAGGCAGACTCTCATCCACTGTGCCACCAGGGAAGCCCGAATTCTCTTAGCTTTTGCTTGTCTGTAAAGCTTTTGATTTCTCCATCGAATCTGAATGAGATGCTTGCTGGGTAGAGTAATCTTGGTTGTAAGTTCTTCCCTTTCATCACTTTAAGTGTATCATGCCACTCCCTTCTGGCTTATAGAGTTTCTGCTGAGAAATCAGCTGTTAACCTTTTGGGAGTTTCCTTGTATGTTATTTGTCGTTTTTCCCTTGCTGCTTTCAATAATTTTTCTTTGTCTTTAATTTTTGCCAGTTTGATAACTATATGTCTCGGCATCTTTCTCCTTGGGTTTATCCTGTATGGGACTCTCTGCACTTCCTGGACTTGGGTGGCTATTTCCTTTCCCATGTTAGGGAAGTTTTCGACTATAATCTCTGCAAATATTTTCTCGGGTCCTTTCTCTCTCTCTTCTCCTTCTGGGACCCCAATAATGCAAATGTTGTTGCGTTTAATGTTGTCCCAGAGGTCTCTTAGGGTGTCTTCATTTCTTTTCATTCTTTTTTTTTTATTCTGTTCTGCAGCAGTGAATTCCACCATTCTGTCTTCCAGGTCACTTATCCATTCTTCTGCCTCAGTTATTCTGCTATTGATTCCTTCTAGTGTAGTTTTCATTTCAGTTATTTTATTGTTCATCTCTGTTTGTTTGTTCTTCAATTCTTCTAGGTCTTTGTTAAACATTTCTTGCATCTTCTCCATCTTTGCCTCCATTCTTTTTCCTAGTTTCTGGATCATCTTCACTGTCATTATTCTGAATTCTTTTTCTGGAAGGTTGCCTATCTCCACTTCATTTCGTTTTCTGGGGTTTTATCTTGTTCCTTAAACTGGTACATAGCCCTATGCCTTTTCATCTTGTGTATCTCTCTGTGAATGTGGTTTTTGTTCCACAGGCTGCAGGATTGTACTTCTTCTTGCTTCTGCTGTCTGCCCTCTGGTGGATGAGGCTCTCTAAGAGGCTTGTTCAAGTTTCCTGATGGGAGGGACTGGTGGTGGGTAGAGCTGACTGTTGCTCTGGTGGGCAGAGCTCAGTAAAACTTTAATCTGCTTGACTGCTGATGGGTGGGGCTGGGTTCCCTCCCTGTTGGTTGTTTGGCCTGAGGCAACCCAACACTGGAGCCTACCTGGGCTCTTTGGTGGGGCTAATGGCAGACTCTGGGAGGGCTCACACCAAGGAGTACTTCCCAGAATTTCTGCTGCCAGTGTCCTTGTCCCCACAGTGAGCCACAGCCACCCCCTGCCTCTGCAGGAGACCCTCCAACACTAGCAGGTCGGTCTGGTTCAGTCTCCCCTGGAGTCACTGCTCCTTCCCCTGGGTCCCAATGCACACACTACTTTGTGTGTGCCCTCCAAGAGTGGAGTCTCTGTTTCCCCCAGTCCTGTCGAAGTCCTGCAATCAAATCCCGCTAGCCTTCCAAGTCTGATTCTCTAGGAATTCCTCCTCCGTTACCGGACCCCCAGGTTGGGAACCTGATGTGGGGCTCAGAACCTTCACTCCAGTGGGTGGACTTCTGTGGTACAAGTGCTCTCCAGTCTGTGAGTCACCCACCCAGCAATTATGGGATTTGATTTTACTGTGATTGTGCCCCTCCTACTGTCTCACTGTGGCTTCTCCTTTGCCTTGGGATGTGGGGTATCTTTTTCGGTGAGTTCCAGTGTCTTCCTGTCGATGACTGTCCAGCAGCTAGTTTGTGATTCTGGTGTTCTCGCAAGAGGGAGTGAGAACACATCCTACTACTCTGCCATCTTAGTTCCTAATCCCCCTAAGCCAACTTTTTAGTTCATTTTTATTTTATTTGTCCTTTTATCCTTAAAGAGAGCTTTGGGAGACCCATATCCACCCAAGCCGAAGTTTATTATTTTATTCAATTAAAGAGAAAACATTCTGAGCATACATTGATGTGAGAAAAGAGCTATCAAGTGATTCACTGAAGGAAATTTTTAACAACAAAGAATAGGAGCAAGCACAAAGACTCATAGAATTACTCATTTTCAGTGAACTCTGGAGAACACAGACCACAAAAGAATCACTGATTCTGCTAACTTGGTGTTATGCCCAAAGTGGTAAGATCTTGTTTTAAAGTAGCCTATCATTTTCATTAGCCTCAAGTAAGATTGTTAACATTCACTTCAAGGATAACTTCACTCTCTTACAAAGAGAGAATCAAAACCTGAGAAAAAGTGAAGTTCCCAAATTTCCAAACAATGTGGAATAAGTTCAGTATTTCCTATTCCTCACTTCCAATGTAATCATCTCCATAGAAAATCCCTCAATAAAAAGAAATCTACTCAAAAAATGATTATCTTCACTGACCCCAAGCTATGCTTTTGCTGTAATCTGTTTTTACTAAAGATATCAATGTCTCCCTGAAGAAAAACTGCCTCAAGAAAAAATGAGAAGAAAGAACTTAGAATGGAATTTTTTCATCATGAATAAATAATCTTATATTGAAAATATAACTTTCCTGGGCAATGTGCAGATTTTGTTATTTAATGGTGGGTTTGTGCTTTTCATATAAACTCAATGGAGATGGGGGAAAATGTAGATCTTTTAGAATGTGTTCAAACTTAAATGACTATCAGTTTAAAACAAGTACATAGGGCTTCCCTGGTGGTGCAGTGGGTGAGAATCTGCCTGCTAATGCAGGGAACAGGGGTTCGAGCCCTGATCTGGGAAGATCCCACGTGCTGCGGAGCAACTAGGCCCGTGAGCCACAACTACTGAGCCTGCGCGTCTGGAGCCTGTGCTCCGCAACAAGAGAGGCTGCGATATTGAGAGGCCCGTGCACCGCGATGAAGAGTAGCCCCCGCTTGCCACAACTAGAGAAAGCCCTCGCACAGAAACGAAAACCCAACACAGCCAAAAATAAATAAATAAATTAATTAATTTAAAAAAAAAAGTACATATAGATATAGGATAACATATATGAAGCCCATGGTAACCACAAATCAAAGATCTACAATGGATACACAAGAAATGGAGAGAAAGAAACACAAGTATACCACTAAATAAAATCATCAAACCACAGGGAAGAAACCAAAAGAGTAAAGAACAGGGAAGAAATACAAAAAACAATGAGAAAACAAGTAACAAAATGGCAATAAGTACATACCTATTAATAATCACTTTAAATGTCAATGGAAGAAATGCTCCAAACAAAAGACACAGGGTAGATGATTAGATAAAAAAGAAGACCCATCTATATGCTGCCTACAAGGGACTCACTTCATACTTAAAGACACACATAGACCGAAAGGGAAAGAATGGGAAAATATATTTCACACAAACATAAATGATGAGAAAATGGGGGTAGAGATACTCATATCAGACAAAGTAGATTTTAAAACAAATAAGACAAAGAAGGGCATTATATAATGATGAAGGGATCAATACAAGAAGAGGATATAATGTTTGTTAACATATATGAACCTAATATAGGAGCATCTAAATATATAAAGCAAATATTAATGAATATAAAGGGAGAAAATGACAATAACAGTAGCAGTCCTTAACACCCCACTTACATCAATGGACAGATCATCCAGACAGAAAATCAATAAAGCAACAGTGGCCTTAAATGATACATGAGACCAGCTGGACTTAATAGTTATCTACAGGACATTCCATCCAAAAACAGGAGAATACATATTCTTTCCAAGTGCACATGGAACATTCTCCAAAATACATAACATGCTAGGCCACACAACAAGTCTGAACAAATTTAAGGGAAGGTAAATTATATAAAGCATTTTTTCTGACCAAAACAGTATAAAATAAGAAATCAGTAACAGGAAGAAAAACGGGAAAATCACAAACACACGGAGACCAAATGACTTGCAACTAAAAAAACCAAAGGGACAATGAAGAAAACAGAGGAAATCTGAAAACAGTTTGATACAAATGAAAATAAAAATACAACTTTCCAAAATCTATGGGACTGAGCAAAAGCAGTTCTAAGACAGAAGTTTATAGTGATACAGGCCTACCTCAAGAAACAAGAAAAATTCAAATAAACAACCTAACCTACCATCTAAAAGAATTAGAAAAAGAAGAACAAACAAAGCCTAAGGTCAGCAAAAGAAAGGAAATAGTAAACATCAAAGAGGAAAATGATAAAATAGAGCCTAAAAACACAATAGAAAAGATTAGCAAAACAAAGATATGGGGTTTTTTTTCCTCCTTAAATCTCTTTATTCTTTTCATGCCTGTTTCCAGTTAGTATACAAATACAGAGAGACACAAAATTCATGTATAAGCAGGATTGTAGGGATATAAGGATTTTAAAATGAGATTTTTAAAGAAAATGAGGGTTCCCTTAAACAATTCATTTGTTTTAGTACTATTTTTTGTTAAAGAAAAGAGATTTTAAAAAGTTGGCCACATTTATAAAATGTAGTGTTTCTTATTTTTTAATATTACTAAATGTTCCCAGGCTATATGAATAATAGACTTTTTTTTGAATTTGATTTATTTTTTTATATAGCAGGTTCTTATTAGTTGTCCATTTTATACATATTAGTATATATATATGTCAATCCCAATCTCCCAATTCATCACATCACCACCACCGACCCTGCCACTTTTTTGAAAAGATAAACAAAATTGATAAGCCTTTAGTCAGGCTTATTAAGAAAAAGAGAGGACCCAAATAAACAAAATAAGAAGTGAAAGTGGAGAAATTACAACTGATATCACAGAAATACAAAAAAAAATCATAAGAGAATACTACAGTTACATGACAAAATATTGGACAACTGAGAAGAAATGAATAAATTCCTAGAAACATATAATCTTCCAATATTGAATCAGGAAAAAATAGACAATCTGAACAGACTGATCACTAGTAGTGAAATTGAATCAGTAATCAACAAACTCCCAGCAAACGTAAGTCTAGGAGCAAATGGTTGCACAGAGGAATTCTACCAAACATATAAAAAAGAGCTATTACCTACTTTCTCAAACTATTCCAAAAACTTGAAGAGGAGTGTACACTACCAAAATCATTCTATGAGGCCACTATTTTACCCTGATACCAAAACCAGAAAAGGACGTTACAAAAAAAGCCTACAGATCAATATCTCTGATGAATATAGATAGAAAAATCCTCAACAAAATATCAGCAAAACAAATTTAACAACATATAAAAAGGATAATACAATATGACCAAGTTGGATTTATTCCAGGATGCAAGGATAATTCATCATCTACAAATTGATCACTGTGATACACCACATTAACAAAAGGATAAAAATCATATGATCAACTCAATAGATGGAGAAAAGGCATTTGACAAAATTCTGCATCCATTCATGATAAAAACTCTCATCAAAGTTGATATACAGGGAACATGTCTACATATCTCAACATAATAAAAGCCATGTATGACAAACCCACAGCTAAGGTCATACTCAAAGTTGAAATGCTGAAAGCTTTTCCTCTAAAATCAGGAACAAGACAAGGATGTCCACTCTCACAACCTTTATTTAACATAGTAGTGGAAGTCCTTGCCACAGCAATCAGACAAGAAAAAGAAATAAAAGGCACCCAAATGGGAAGAAAAAAAGTAAAACTTGTAACTGTTCACAGATGGCATCATACTATATATGGAAAACCCTGAAGTCTCCACCAAACAGCTATTAGAACTAAAAAAATGAATTTAGAAAAGTTGCAGGATTAAAGATTAATATACAGAAATCTGTTGCTTTTCTACACACTAAAAATGAACTATCAGAAAGAGAAAGCAAGAAAACAATCCCATTTAAAATAGCATCAAAAAGAATAAAACACCTAGGAGTAAACTTATCCCAGAAGTTGAAAGACTTATATTCTGAAAATTATGAAACACTGGTGAAGGAAACTGAAGATGACACAAAGAAATAGAAAGATATCCCATGTTCATGGGTTGGAAGAATCAACATTGTTAAAATGGTCATACTTCCCAAAGCGATCTACAGATTTAATGCAATCCCTATCAAAATATCCACAACATTTTTCACAGAACTAGAATAAATAATCCTAAAATTTACATGGAACCACAAAAAAAAAAAAAAGAAAAAAAATGCCTAAGCAATCCTGAGAACAAAGAAGAAAGCTGGAGGTATAAACCTCCCAGACCTCAGACTGTACTACAAAATGACAGTCATCAATACAATATAATACTGGCACAAAAACAGCCACATAGTTCAATGGAACAGAATAGAGAGCCCAGAAATAAGCCCTTGCACTTATGATCAATTAATCTATGACAAAGGAGACAGGAATATACAATGGGGAAGACAGTCTCCTCAATAAACTGTGCTGGGAAAACTGGACAGCTACATGTAAGAGAATGAAATTAGAACATTCTCTAATACCATATACAAAAATAAACTCAAAATGGATTAAAGACCTAAATGCAAGACCAGATACTGTACAACTCCTGGAACAAAACACAGATAGAAAACTCTTTGCCATAAATTGTAGCAATATTTTTGGGATCTGTCTCCCAAGGCAAAGGAAACAAAAGCAAAAATAAACAAATGGGACCTAATTAAATTTAAAAGCTTTTGCACAGCAAGGGAAAACCACTGACAAAATGAAAAGGCAACCTACTGAATGGGAGAAAATATTTGCAAATAATACAAGAAATAAGGTGTTAATAACCAAAAATATATAAAGAGCTCAAACAAATCAATATCAAAAAAGCAAACAACCCAATTTAAAAAATGGGCACAAGACCTAAATAGACATTTTTCCAAAGAAAATACACAAATGGCCCACAGGTACATGAAAAGATGCTCAACATCACTAATCACCAGAGAAATGCAAATCAAAACCACAATGAAATATCACCTCACAACTTGTCAAAATGGCTATCATCAAAAAGTCTACAAATAACAAATATTGGTGACGATGTGGAGAAAAGGGAACTCTTGTACATCATTGGTAGGAATGTAAACTGGTGCATCCACTATGGAAAACACTATGAAGGTTCCTCAAAAAACTAAAAAGCAAACTACCATGTGACCCAGAAATTCTACTCCTGGGTATATTTCTGAAGAAAACAAAAACACGAATTCAAGAAAGATATATGCACCCCAATGTTCATAGCAGCATTATTTACAATAGCCAAGATAAGGAAGCAACCTAAGTGGCCATCAGCAGATGAATGGACAAGAAGATGTGTGTGTGTGTGTGTGTGTGTGTGTGTATGAATATTACTCAGCCACAACAAAAAAGAATGAAATCCTGCATTTTGCAACAATGTGAATTGACCTAGAGGGTATTATGCTCAGTGATACAAGTCAGACAAAAAACAAATGCTGTATTGTATCACTTATATGTGAAATCTAAAAAATAAAACAAAAGAGTGAATATAACAAAACAGAAACAGATTCACAGATAAAGAGAACAAACTAGTGGTTACCCGTGGGAAGAGGGAAAAGAGAAGAGTAAGACAAGGGTAAGGGATTAAGAGGTACAAACTACTATGTATAAAATAAATAAGCTACAAGGATATATTGTACAGCACAGGGAATATAGCCAATATTTTACAATAACTTTAAATGGAAAATATAAAAATACTGAATCATTATATTCGATACCTGAAACTAATATAATATTGTAAATCAACTATATACCACAATAAAAAAATAAGAATAGAAACATGAAACCCAAAAGATACAGCAAAGCATTCTAAATATTCAATCAATATACTTGAGATACTCTGTACATAAATGACCATGGTACTGTGCATAGTATTTAGCAACATTTAACAATGACTTCTAATTTTAATTCTAGGTTTTTTCCCCTAAATTCTCTCTAGATTAGAGTTTAAAATAATTTGATTTTTAAATTTCCCACATAACTTTTAGAAAAAATAGAAAATATGGTGATAGTAACACATAACAAAAGATGACCCAGTAAAATTACTTTAAATAAACAAACAAAACATTATCAGACCTACTGGGATGCAATGGACAATAGCGTACACTGGCTGCAAGCCAGTACATGACTTAAAACAGTTTACCCAGACTCATGAAATGAGTAGCAGCAGGAAAATATCTAGCAAAAGAGCAACTTCCAGAATTTACCATTCTTCTGTGACCATCTTAAAGCAAATTAATCCAGAACTAGTAGGAGATCAGACTACCTAGGTGGTCTCTGAGTTACACAGCCCTAGAAATACAGCAACTGATGCAAAGCAACCATAAATATCTTCCAACAATCATGCAAGATGTCTCAATCACACCACAAAAATTATACAAGAATCACTCAAATGTAAAAATTGGATGATTTTCTACATAATTTTTCTACGTAATTCTTAGAATTTCACAAAATTTAGGCAGAATTGCTGCTGAAAAATTGTTGGGAAATTCTTCTAAAGTTCCTAAGCAGAACAAAGTGGAATCACACACGAGAGCCCAAAAATTTCACTTACTGTGTGATCTCGGATAAGTTACTTCACTCATTTATGCACATCGACTTGTATGCATACATTTACCTTTCTCTCTCTCTACAAAATAAGCTTCTTGAGGGCTTGGATTGTGTTTTTTGATCTCTGCTTTATCCTAGTGCAGGGACAATGGAACACAGTAGGCACTCTATAAATATATGACAATCGACTGCCTGCCTGTCAGGGAATGTGAAGGTATGAAACGAACAAATTATCAGCTAACGGATAGGAGCTACCAGGATAAAGGCCAGAGTCAGTGTTAAGACTGGTTCCAAAACCAGGACCTACTAAAAGAGAAACTGGTAGAAGAAAATAGGAACCCAAGGAAAAAAACAAGGAATCAGTCATATACTTCTGAGCAGGTAATCAGGGTAGTATAATATATTTCTGGTGAACAGCACCTTGACCTAGGTGGATGTTTAAACATCACAGACATGTATGAGTCTGGTCCCACTGCAAGTTATCTGAAGGGATCAACAGCTGCCCAAGTTCATAATATAAGACCAATATTTGAGTTCTGTCTTTTCAGCATGGACACTCTAATGACTTTACTTTTTCGTAATTGTGAATTCCTAATTGGAATTACAATAGTAGCCCATTTCCTAGTAGAACTGATTTGAGGTTTTTCACATTATCTTTAAAAATCCTTAGGTTTTTTCTTTCCACAAACCTCTAAATAACAATTCTATTTCTCTCGTCTCCTTTCAATTAAACTTTTGAAAGAGTTATCTCTTTTCATTTTTATTTGCTTCCAAATTATTTTACAATTCACTACACTCTAGCTTCTGACCCTTGAATTCCATAAAAAGAATCTTTGCTAAGATCATCCTTGACCTTACATGATTAGCTACATGTAATTAAAATCAACAAACACCTTTAAATTTGTCTCATATAACCTTACATTGGACAATAATAACTATCCCCTTATTTTTCACATGCTTTTTCCTCCCTCGATTTACAGGATACAAGACTGTTTGGTTTTCTTCCTGTCTGGATAATTTTCCTTTGTCTCTTTAAAATGCCCATCTTCCAACGAGCCATTAAATGATAGTGTTACTCAAAGGTTAAGTCTCACTTCCTTTTCTGTTTTCACTCTATATTTTCTCAGAGAGCAATCTCATCCACTCCCATGATTTCAATCACCACTATTGACTCCTAAATTTACCTGTAGTCCAGACTTTTCCTCTGAACTCCAAACATAGATATATAAAAGCTTGCTCAACATCTCTAGATATTTAAAAGGACCTAAAATTCAACACATCCAAAATGACTCAAAGTAATAATAGTAGCTTATTAAGCTCTTGCCCTGTTCCACATAATGCTCTCAGTAAGTTAGGTAATATGACCGTCATAATCCTCATTTCATAAATGAGGAAAATGGGGCATAAAGAATATAAGTAAACTGCCCAAGTACATACAGGTAACAAGACTCAGACCTAAGAGCTGAATCCAGGCCTCCCAGGTACAGAGATTAATTTCTTAACCACCATACTATACAGCTTCCAAATCTTCCTGTCTAAACCTGGTCTTCTTTCACTATTATACATCTCTGTAAATGGTCCTCTACTGGTAACCTATCACAGAATACAATGAGAAGCAACTGCATTCTTCCTCCACCTCAGTTGACTGGCAGTTCAACTATGTTCTATAGAGACAGTTTTTCCCTTGCTCCTTTGGAAAAATCTCCAGTGTACTCCATACCTTATTTGCTCACTCAAGACACAGAAAACAATCTAATTTTGCTAGTTAAAATACCAAGGCCCATGTAATAGTTACAAAATCCAAAATCCATGCATCCACTTTCATGGCCTCCACTTCAACACCCCGGGTCCAATCTAACATTTTCTTTCACCTTGACTATTGTTCAATAGCTTACTACTTTCCCTCCATACACTCTGACACCCTTAAATGTTTCCTAAATGGCAGTTTGAGTGATCTTTTCAAACAGATCAGATCAGCTGCTGCTTAAACCATTTTAATGGATATTCCATAGTCTGAGGCCAAAATCAAAATCTTTAACCTGTCTTGTAGGGCTTTGTGAAGTCTGGACCTTATCTTTCTGCAAGTTCATCACATTACTCTTTGCCTTGATTCAATCAAACTTCTTTTCAGTTCCTTGAAATAGTTATATTCTTCTTGCTTTAGGGCCTTTGCACATACTCCTTCTTCATCTGGAACATTCCCTCAAAAAAAATGTTTACTTTAGTAAACTCTTATTCATCTTTCAAACCTCAGCTCAAATTTATTTCTATCACAAGCAAAATTCCTTTAGCACCCATTATAAGGCAGGTTCCTGTGTGCTCCTAAAACAAGGGTCTTGTCCTTTTGGGCCTTTCCATCAGTTTTAATCATTCATTTCCTTGTATAATTAGACTGTGATGGGGGCTTTGTCTATTTCACTCACTGATATATCCCCAGCACCTAGCTTAATACCTGCTATATTATAAAGAGTAAATGAATATATTAGTTCAGTGAGTAAATTAACTATGGTAAATTAAGTTATGCTTTTTAAGCTATAAAGACTTTTAGTATGACACATTCTATTTATAAAAACCTGTCCTTAAAATGATCCCAGTACTCAATATTTCAGCACTGAATTAATCAGAAATATTAAAATCATTACATATTTCCATAAATATATTTACAAAAAACATAAATACGCAAAGTATTTTTTTCATGCTTATAAACTTTGCTAAGGATGGGCTGACTCTTTTAGGTTATTACATCTTAATAATCCCTATATGAATCAGTCAGTGTCATTCTTCCATTACCTCACATCATACCATCTGTCCCACAAACACGTGGCCTAGACCATAGGGAAGACAGAGTGATTTACTTTAAATGAACTAGCACAAAATTAATTTCTCTAACTTGAAAAATCACTGGTCAGTGTTAAATCACATCACATTATATAGAATATTATAATAATGTTGCTTCACCTTGCAAAGAGTGGTAATATAATGGCAGTATAGGACAGTGGAAAGAAAATGGGCCCAGGGATCAGACAGATCTGGATTTGAATCTTGTCTCTGCCATGGGCCAACTATACAGCCATGAAAAAATCATCTTAACATTCATAAACCTAATATTTTCTCTGTAAAAATGGAAATTATAAATACTTTCTTCATGGAATTATAAAGATTAAATGAGATATAAGACCTTATGTTATAACTGAATTTTCCAGAAACCAAGAAATTATACATAGATTTAGTAATCCGGACTCAACTAACGATTAGCTGTGACCTTGGTTTTATCTCAACCCTTCAGCTTTTCCCATACTGATAATTTTCGAGTTACACCTGTAACAACAAACCTTTATTTTCTAGCAAACAATTCCCAAAGAGTTTTGGGTCACTGCTTCCTTTTTTTAAATAATCTTATATTTATCTCTCTTTGTGATATACTACCAGTCGCTAACATAAATTACAAATATCTTATATACAGTAGTCTCACCAAAAGAGAGAATAATATTTTGTATTTGCTCAAGCAATCCTAGACAACCTCACCTGTTTGGAATTCAAAATTTAAATAAATCAGTTGGCTTCTATAAGGAAATTTTACTGTCCTTTCTGTCTGAGGAGTTTTGCAGCTTGAAATGAGGAAACTATTTGAAAACTGGTTTCCATGCTTTACATATATAAAGTAATATGTGTATCTAGTATACTAGACAGGTCAGCTACTCATATGCCAATTTAACTTTGATGTACTTTTTTATTATGACCTTGCATAAAATCAGCAGTTTCCAAATGGTAAGTAACAATCTTCCTAAGAAGAGTTATCCTCCAAATTAGAAGAAAATTACTTTCTCAATTCAGACTTGCATATTAATTTTCACTTGGAGTTAATGTTTTTCTTCTTTCAGACCTACTTCAAATCAGAAGCAGATTATTTGACTGACTGAATATTTACAAAAGGATCGTTATTCCTCAGTGTAACACGTATTTATGAGAACCCAAAAGTTAAAGCTAGTGCAAGGAGTAAGAATAGGACATAAAATATGCAACAACTTGAAACTAAAAATGATCCTCCTCACACCCTAGGACCATCTCTCTGTTCCTTCAGAAAACTCAGTATTCTACACACAATAAATGCTAAATAAACATTTTATAAGTAAAAAAGTGGATGAGGAAGATGCTATAAATTAGATGCCAAAATGATCTCTGCCATAACTGAATTAGGCTGGGTTTGCTTAGTTTGTCCTCTGAGGCTACTTATTTCTCCCAAAAGCCTACAGCCATGAACTGTGATAAATATGTCATTTTAGTGGTGCCTGATACTACAGCTTAGCTACTTCTATATCTATATCTAATGGAATAACGGGGTTGGATATAGCTTTATAAAGCTTATTTGATATATTTTGAAAATCACTAAAAATTTAGTCTTTGACAAGCCCCATTTGGTAAATTTCATTTCAGGATGCAGATATGTGGGTATAGATAGGGATGTCAAAAGTCATAGAAGTAGTACAGATTAACTATAGAATATTAGGGGGTTGAGGGGAACCCTGCGGAACATCCAATTCAGAGGTCAAGAACAAAACTGCATTCTGCAGAGGAAAATGAAAAGAGCTGTTCAGACAGGAATGGAGGAGATGAGTAGAAAATTGAGAAAAAAGTAAATTATGCTTTTAAGTAAAAGATTGCATCCTTCTTTGCCAAATGCTACAGAAGCCACAATGATGTGGACTTAGAAGATCCATAGGATTTTGTAGTGAGGGCATCATGAAGATATCACTCCCCAATTTATATTTTATGAAGTGCTTTTATATGCATTGTTCAGTTTAATACTCAAAGCACAACACTGAAAGATCAACATGATAGTATATTAGAATTTGTACAAATGAAAAAAACTAAGACTGAGATCCAATTATTTGTGTAGGATCTTACAGCTACTAAATGAGAAAGCCAGGAAAAACACTTTGTATTATTTGTAATAACAATAACAACAACACTAAATCATCATTTACATTTAATAAGCACCAGGTACTATTTTTAGTTCATTATCATCCCATTTAATCCTCACAATGACCTTATGAGGTATGTTTTATTATTCTCATGTCACAGATGCAAAATCTTATTAGGCCACTAAGGATAAAACGACTTGTCCAAGGTCATATAATAGTACTTGAAAGGCTATTTTGATGAAATAATTCTGGTTTTCCAAATTCCTCTGAGTCATCTCTTTGATACTGTGACATTGCAGTACTTGATTATTTCATCCTAACAAAAAACTCCTTATTTAATCCACACATTAAAGGTCAGGTAAGTATCACCACATGTTTGAGCTTTTCCTCTACTCTATCCTTATTTTCCAAGTACCAATCTACACTAAAGAACAAACTTCCAGATTCCTATAAGCATTGTCATAAAATGTTTTATAATTCAACTCGGATACGTGTGAGAATTAGTTCAACCATCTCAGTGGTTTGTCCTCTGTTTCATATTCTCCATCATCTAAATGAAACTAAAAATACTCTCCCCTCTACTTTTCATCCCTCCTGCATCCATTTATCCTTTTGATTGGGCTAAGATTAAATACGCATCAAGATATTTAGTCGGTGTAATCTAATTCAGCTATGTATGGGCACTGGAATTAGACCCAAACTCTTGCTCTCACAGGACACATAAGCTTTGACAAGATATTTTTCCTTTTGAAGGTTCAATTTCTTCACTTAATAAATGGAGAACATCAGACATTTGTCCATCAGGTTGTCATGAAAACGAAAGTGTCTCACACATATCAGGACTTCATTAAATACTTAAGATCTAACTCCACCGCTAATATTGTCAATAAATTCACCAAAAATCATAAAAAATTAGCTTTAGAAAGTATACAAGTGTTTCCCTATTAATAATTTGTTGTATCATATTTTAGGTATAGTTTCTTACTTTTGACCTTTAATCAATTAATAATAATATGAAGTTATTTGTTGATTGTTGAGACTCACTAAATATTTTATTTTAGCCTGAGTAGAATCAAGTGACTCCACTGCTTCCTGGTCATATTAAAACAGAAATTTCAATTTGACCACACTGCTATTTTAGATTTTTCTTTTCCTTTAGTCTCAGCTCTTCAACTCACTGCCTAGATGGATAGTACCTAGTATAGAATTACAGATGTGGCTTTGAAATTTTTACTGGAGTAATACCTAGCAAATATAATTTACAACTTGTAGTGGAGTAGATCTGATCATTGAAATAAGTGCTTATTAGGTCAATAACACATATTGCTTAATTACTTAACCTTTACCTCTGCAGGCAACAAGTCTTCAACAATTAAACTGTCTCTTCCAAATTATCAACCTCCTGAGTTTACTAGATGTATCTTGAGAAGCAGTTACATATTCGAATTTTTCAACCCCTCTCTGATGAGTCCCAGTATGCATATTCCATTTTTTATGGAATCTCAATTAGCATCTAAGAACACACTTTGAATAATGTTAATTTAGAATGTTCTACCTTCAAAAAATAATGTACACTGACCATGAAACTTTTGTTATTTTGTGGGCACGTTATATGCTTACATCACTAAAAACTCCAAAAGTACGGCAGGTTTCCAGTAAAGCTTGTTCTAATAGTTCAAATTATATTAACAAGACCCATTTTCTCTCAAGCTCTCCACTGGCCTCATGCTGTCTCCTTGTCTCCACACTATGGACTCTCTGTAGCTACCTCTAAAAAGAAAAAAGAGAGAAAAAGAAAGGAAGGGAGGGAAGAGAGGAGAGGGAGAGGGAGAGGGGAGGGGAGGGGAGGGGAGGGGGAAAGGAAAAAGTTAAAGGAAAAGAAAAAAAGCCTTCATTTGTAGTATCTGTGATTTCTGTGGTGTAAATAGTCCCAACACAGCCATGGCCATTTGAAGCTATCAATGTATATAACTGAATCCAGGATGGGTTATACAATCAGCTCTCATGAAGCAGTTAAGGGCCAGTTCCAAAATTACCTCTGTTAGTTGCAGCTCAGTGTTCATATTTTTATATCACTAAGTCTTGGAGGACAAAGTTTCTTCTGGTAGTTCCTGAGGAAGAAGTAGGAAATGTCTTTTCCCCAAAGCCTTCCACTAGTTTGCCAGTATCTCATGAACTCTGAATGGTTTACTTATCCGTGAAATTTCTGGGGGAATGAAATAAACTAATTAGCTTAAACTAATCTGGGGCTCACTGATCTGTGAACCATGCTGCCCAAATGTTTCTCCATTTGGACAGAGCAGAGTGAAATCCCCATTCAGAAACAAGGGGATCGCTAATTAAAAAAAAAAAAAAATAGATGGGAAGATAGATGGAAGGAAGGGAGGGAGAGAAGGAGGGAAGGGGGGAGGGAAGGAAGGAGGAAGGAAACCAAAAATATGCCACTAGCGCACAAAAAAGAAAATCCATTTAGATTAAAATATCAGCACTATACTTGAGTCCAAGCTCTGTAAAGGCAGAGGCATTTCTGTCTCCACTTTATTTTTGTTGATACTACTGGTAAGTGTTCAATAAATACTTGTTGAATAAAAGTTAAACAGGAGGCACCCAAATATTTTTGACTAGATGAATGAGAAAAGTTAAAATTTTTACACAAATAACTTGGTTACTGGCTTTTCACTATTAAAATACTTGAACTTTGATACATGGACCAGTATCAGATACATGGACCAGTATCAGTGTCACTAGTTTTGTAAACAGTCCTGTAAATTATAGTGATTCATACTCTCCAAAATGATCCACAGCCATTATATTAAATTCTAGCCTACGACGGGTTATGCTGAGGTACTAGTGTATTCTTCTGGCTTTAACTATGAAAATTGGTCCATTATCATACACCAAACAATGCTGTTGTCATAAAATAACCCATTTAAGGATGTTAATAGGCATTTCACTAACTGCACCACCCAACTAATAGAGCATGTAGAAGGACTGTAGAGTGGTCAGCCATACATGATGTTGGGGAAAATAAAGATCTGCCAGATAAAGACCCATCTGTGCTCATCCACAGGCACTGCTTCAACAACAGCAGGTCATTATTGATTAATTTAAGTGTCTTTTTTTATCTTTCTGAGGAGAATTGAAATATGTTATGGGCAGCAAACAGAGAAGCATCTTCCTTTTATTTTTTCTCCATATAGTACTTTTGCAAATGTTAAAATAGCTACTCAATTGTTTTCTCCCTAGTGTCCTGTGTATTCTGTGGACTATGTAGAGATTAATAGCAGCCTGCAATAATCTGTTGTCCTGTGTTGAAAAAAAACTATGCTGCTGTTTCTGGAAAGAAATAATTGGTATGTATCTTAGAGTCAACGTCTGCATTTAATGGAGCATAAAGCGGTGGTATTTCTCATGAAGGAGGCATATTATCCGTTTAAACAGCTTTCAGCCTTGCACATAAATTAGGCATTCGACAAGCTTTGGAAAAAGAGAAACCACAGAGTAATGAATTAACATGCTTGCATATTCCTAACAAAGAAACCATCTCTTTTGAAAAGAAGAGAAAGCTCCAGCGTCTCTGCTACATTTGGAAATCTGAAATTAATTATTGACTTTTCCATATTGTTTGCAGCCACTTTGCCCATTTATTGTAAAATGTATATATGGTAATTGTTTTTACAGGAGCTCATAAAACTCAGACTGTAAATGAGATAATATATGACCAATTTATCACATATGCCCTTCAGACATAGAGCTAAACCTGGCATAAATGAAAAGTGGTCAATGCACATTTTGTCAAGATCTTCTCTTACTGCACCAGGGAAAGAAAATGAAATGGTAAAATTCTCAAATAGCTGCAACTGAAAAACATTTTATATTTCTCTAAACTATTTCCCTTACCAGTTAAAAACCAATTTGGGTTGGTTTCTAGAATTCCTCTTGGTGAATATATTTATGCCAAAAAATAATAATTTACAGAATATGGAACTTGACAAACTGTTTTCCCATTCACTGTACATAATACCATAATTACCATTCTTTGAAAAAGAAATTGAACACATATCTGCTGTTAAACTTGTACTAAATTTAAGGAAAAATTAATATGAAATATACTTTTCAAGTTATCATTCTCTGTATATGATAGCAGCTGTGTCAGCTAGGAGGAACCCATTCGATTAAGCCCAAATCCCTAGGCAAGAGTGCCAACACTGACAGAGGTGAACACTAATCTCCTCTAGGAAAGGAGATTCCACACCTTCCTTAGTAGCTCATTCCAATAGTTAAAGTGAGTAATGCTTTCACCAAGTGCTCTTTCTTTCATTGAATTGAAACCTTCCTGCCTCAGGGTTGACCCATTCAGCTTCCTCTTAGGTCATTAGGTAGTAAATAGGTATATAGTAAATTTTCGTCAGACCCTTTTTCAGAAGACCCTGCAAGATATAACAGAATTTATTGTGAATGGATCAATAACCCAATACAGCTGTAGTACTGAAATGAGGGTGTATTTAAGCGGAAAATATTTACGTAGCATATTAGAAAAAATTAAGAGGAAACTCAATCATTTCAAGACAAGATAACAAATAAAACTCTGCAAACAGAGAAAGGTCCAAATGTAATTTTTATATTAATGAAAGGGAGTTTAATGCAAAGGAATCATCAACAATAAGATTAATTGTTAAAGGGTAGTGACCACATAGGTAAATTCAACTAAGAGTTTCCCCCTTGACTCTATACTTTGAAGAGAAATCTGTTTCTACAAGGACCAGAATTAGAACTGAGTGCAATGCCATATGTTAGGCCACAATGCCTCACCCACTAAGTGTCAGTTTTTCAGAAACATGATGATTCATTAGGCACAGGAGTAGGGGACTTTAAAAAAAAATTGACTAATAAAGGGTAAGAGGGAGTTTAGTGACTAAAAGAATATAAATAGAGAATCATTCAAATGGGGTTAAGAATGCAAGCTCTAGGGCCAGGGTCAAGATGGCAGAGTAGAAATGCCCTGAGCTCACCTCCTCTCATGAGCACACCAAAATCACAACTATCTGCAGAACAACCATCAAGAAAAAAGTCTGAAACCTAACAGAAAAGATCTTATACAACTTAAGACATAAAGAAGGAACCACACGAGATGGGTAGGAGGGGCGGACTCACAATGTAATCAAGTCCCATACTCCCGGATGGGTGACTCACAAACTAAAGAATAATTATGTTGTAGAGGTTCTCCCACAGGAGTGAGAGTTCTGAGCCCCATGTCCAGTTCCCCAGCCCAGGGGTCCTACACCGGGAAGACAAGCCTCCAAAGCACCTGGCTTCGAAGGCCAGTGGGGGTTTATTTTAGGAGTTCCAAAGGACTGGGGGAAATAAAGACTTCACTCTTAAAGGGAGCACACAAAGTCTCTCACAGCTTCCAAGACCCAGGACAAAAGCAGTAATTTGACAGGAGCCTGGTCCAGACCTGCCTGCTGGTCTTGGAGTGTCCCCCAGAGAGGTGGGGGGCAGCTATGGCTTATCCTGGAGACAGACACTGGTGGCAGCCATTCATGGGAGATTCTTCTACAGCATGGACACTGATGCAGGCAGGCGCCATTGTGGAATTCTCCCTCTAGCTTTTTAGCACCAAGATCTGGCCCTACCCAACAGCCTGTAGGAACCAGTGGTAGTAGGCCTCAGGCCAAGCAATTACCTAGACAGGGACACAGCCCCAACCATCACCAGACAGGCCACCTAAAAACTTCCTGAGCCCAGAGCCACCTCTAGACATGCCTCTAGACACAGTCCTGCTCACCACAGGACAGGACCTGGTGCCACACACCAGCAGACAGGCACTGGTCCTATCCTCCAGGAAGCCTCCTCTAGCCTCTGGAGCAGATTCACCCACCAGGGGGCAGACACCAGATCCACAAAAACTAAGATATCCCAGCCTGCAGAATCAGCCGGCCCACAGCAGGTCAGACCCTGCCCTGGGATGAACTGGGACCAAGCATGGCCGACACAAGCTTTGGGACACCCAGGACCCTGTACCCAACTGCATCAGGAAACGCCCCCTCCACACCAGCGATCATCTGACACCAGCTTTGGGATTCCTGGGCCTGGAAGCCAGACTGCAGGACCCATCTCTGCCTGCCAGTAGTCTGGCGTTAATCCCAAGACCTGGCTTCATCCACCAGTGAGCAGGCACACTGGACCCTGACTCTGCCCACCAGTGAGCCAGCACTAGCCCCAAGGCTCCATGCGGTTCCGCTTCAGCCGCCTCATAACCAGGCCCTACCAAACAGCAGCCAACAGCCTCCACACATGGCAGGGTCTGGCAACCAACCAGACTAGGAGCCAATCAAGCCTACCAGGCTGTCCACATAGCCAATTCACTACAACGGAAGGACCCATACATCCCTCATTAGTAGAACCCCTAGAGCATATAGCTCTGGTGACCAGACGGGAGTCCACTTCAGGGATGCATAGGATGACTCCTAGAGAAAACCACCTTTCCAAGGTTGGGAAATGCAACTAACCTACCAAATACAGAAAAATACAAAATGACTTAGACAAAATGAGGCAGCAGAGAAACATGTTCCAGATGAAGGAACATGATAAAACCCCAAAGAACAACTAAGTGAAGTGTAGACAGACTATCTATCTGAGAAGAAGTTCAGAGTAATGATTGTTAAGATAATCAAAGAACTTGGGAGAAGAATATATGCACAGAGCAAGAAGTTAGAAGTTTTTAATAAAGAATCAGAAAATATAAAGAACCAAGCAGAGATAAAGAATACACTAAATAGAAGGAAAAATACACTATAAGAAATAAAGAGTAGGGTAAATGATACAAATGATCAATGAGGTAAAAGGCAGAGTAGTGGAAATCACTGAAGCTGAACAGAGTAAAAAAAAAAAAAAGAAAAGAAATGAAGACAGTTTAAGAGACCTCTGGGACAACATCAAGCACACTAATATTCACTTTACAGGGGTCCCAGAAGCCAGAAGAGAGAGAGAAAGGGCCTGAGAACATATTTGAAGACATAAAAGCTAAAAACATCCCTAGCCTGGGAAATGAAACAGTCACCCCAAGTCCAGGAAGCACAGAGAGTCCCATACAGGATTAACCCAAAGAGGAACACACCAAGACACATTGTAATTAAAATGAAAATTAAAGATAAACTATTCAAAGCAGCAATGGAAAAGCAGCAAATACAAAGGAACTCCCATAAGGCTATCAGCTGGTTTTTCAGCAGAAATCCTGCAGGCCAGAAGGGACTGGCACTATATATTTAAAATGATGAAAGGGAAAAACCTACAACCAAGAATACCCTACTCAGCAAGGTTCTCATTCATTCTGATGGACAGATGAAAAGCTTTACAGAAAAGCAAAAGCTAAAACAGTTCATCACTACCAAACCAGCTTTAAAACAAATGTTAAAGGAACTTCTCGAGATGAAAAAGAAAAGGTCACAACAAGAACAAGAAAATTATGAAATGAATACACTCATAGGTAAAGGCAAACATACAGTTAAGGTAGGAAATCATCTACACACAAAACTAATAGAAAGTTTAAAGACAAAAGTAGTAAAATCATCTATATCCACAATAAGCAGTTAAGGGATACACAAAACAATTACGCATAAGATATGATAGAAAAAACAGCAATCATGAGAGGAGGATAGTACAAATAGTACAAATCATGAGAGGAGGATAGTACATTTTTAAAATGCATTTGAAATTAGGAGATCAGCAACTTAAAACAATCATATATATAGCAAGATTGCTACATAGAAACCTCATGGTAACCACAAACCAAAATCTATAATAGATATACTCACAAAAAAGAAAAACATAACACTAAGGATAGTCATCAAATCACAAGGCAAGAGAACAAGAGAAGAAAGGGAAAAGAGTGGCTAAATGGATACAAGAACAAGACCCATATATATACACTGCCTACAAGAGACTCACTTCAGATCTAAAGACATAAACAGACTGAAAGTGAGGGGATGGAAAAATGTATTCCATGCAAATGGAAATCAAAAGAAAGTTGGAGTAGGAATACTTACATCAAATAAAATAAATATTAAAATAAAGACTTAAAAGAGTCAAAGAAGGACAATACATAATGATCAAGGGATCAATCCAAGAAGAAGATATAACAATTGTTAATATATATGCACCCAACACAAGAGCAACTAAATACAGTAAGTCCCTACATATGAATGAGTTCCATTCCAAGAGCGTGTTCATAAGTCAAATTTGTTCATAAGTCCAACAAAGTTAGCCTAGGTATCCAACTAAGACAATTGGCTATATAGCACTGTACTGTAATAGGTTTATAATACTCTTCACACAAATAATACATAAAAAAAGCCACACATGAGAAGAAAACAATTTTTAATCTTACAGTACAGTACCTTGAAAAGTGCAGTAGTACAGCAAAAGAGCAGGCATACAAGGGCTGTCATCAAGTGAACAGGCAAGAAGGGTTACTGACTGGAGAAGGGAGAGGAGGTGGGACATGGTAGAGCTGAAGGATCTTCAGCACTAGGAGATGAAGGGCAAGCTGCAATTTCACTCACTCCTGATGTTGATGGAACGCACGTTCACATCTTTGAAAGTTCACAACTTGAAGGTTTATATGTAGGGGACTTACTGTATATAATGTAAATATTGACAGACATAAAAGGAGAAATTGGCAGTAACACAATAATAATGGGGGACTTTAACACCCCCTTACATCAATGGACAGATCATCCAGACAGAAAATCAATATGGAAACACTGGCCTTAAATGACACATTAGACCAGAGGGACTTAATTCATATATAGAGAGCATTCTGCCTGAAAGCCACAGAATACACATTCTTTTCAAGTGTACATGGAACAATGCACACACTTATCTTCAATTAATCTACAATAATGGAGGCAAGACTATACAATGGAGAAAAGATAGCCCCATCAATAAGTGGTACTGAGAAAATTGGACAGCTGCATGTCAAAGAATAAAATTAGAACATTTTCTCACACCATACACAAAAATAAACTCAAAATGGATTAAAGACCTAAATCTAAGACCATAAACCATAAAATTCGTAGAAGAAAACATAGGCAGAACACTTTTTGACATAAATCGTAGCAATATTTTTTTGTATCTGTCTCCTAAAGCAAAGGAAATAAAAGCAAAAATAAACAAATAGGACCTAATTAAACTTAAAAGCTTTTGCACAGCAATGGAAACCACTGACAAAATGAAAAAACCTATTGAATGGGAGAAAATATTTGCAAATGATATGATCGATAATGGGTTAATATCCTATATATATATAAACAGGTCATACAACTCAACATCAAAGAAACAAACAACCTGATTGAAATATAGGCAGAAGACCTGAAAGGACATTTTCCTAAAGAGGACACGCATATGGCCAACAGGCATATGAAAAGATGCTCAACACTGCTAATCATCAGGGAAATGAAAATCAAAACCACAATGAGATATCACCTCACACCTGTCAGAATGGCTATCATCAAAAAGACCACAAATAAATATTAGAGAGGATGTGTAGGAAAGGGAACCCTTGTACTCTGTTGGTGGGAATGTAAATTGGTGAAGCCACTGTGAAAAACAGTATGGAGGTTTCTCAATAAAACTAAAAATAGAACTACCATATGACCCTGCAATTCTACTCCTGGGTATATACCTTAAAAAGTCAAAAACACTAATTCGAAAAGATACACACACACCAATGTTCATAGTAGCATTATTTACAATAGCCAAGATATGGAAGCAACCTAAGTGCCCATCGACGATGAATGGATAAAGATGTGGTACATATATATACAATGGAATACTACTGAGCCATAAAAAATGAAATTTTGCCATTAGAGACAACATGGACTTCGAGGATGTTATGCTAAGTGAAATAATTTAGACAAAGACAAATACTGTATGATATCACTTACATGTGGAATCCAAAAGACACAACAAACTACTGAATAACACAAAAAAGCAAACTCATAGATACAGAGAATAAGCTGGTCATTACCAGTGGGGAGAGGGAATGGGGGAGGGGCAATACAGGGGTAGGGGATTAAGAAGTACAAACTATTTTGTATAAAGTGAGCTACAAGGATACACTATACAACACAGGGTATACAGACAATATTTTATAATAACTATAAATGGAGTATAACCTTTCAAAATTATGAAGCACTATATTGCAGACCTGTAATTTATATAATATTGTACATCAACTATACTTCAAAAACGAAAATAGCAGAATTGGAATGAGGGAAGGCAGAGGTATTTGTAGAAAGGGTAGTCAGAGAGGACGTTCTGAGGAGGTGACACTTAGCTGGAGTCTAAAGGATGAGCAGAAGCCAGCCATGGAGATGTGAGATAACAGAGCTCCCGGCTTATGGAATAGCGAGCGCTCAGCCGTGAGAGGAGGCCAGCCTGGAGCCTAAGAGGTGTGAGGGAGAGTGGCCCAAGATGGACACAGCCATCTGGACATGTGCCACATCATATCATAGAAGGCCCTGCAGGCCAGCTTGTTTGTTCTCAGTGCAGTGGAAAGTTACAGAAACAGAGAATGGGAATGACCTGATTTACATTTTTATAAGCCCACTCTGGTCTCTGTGGGAAGAATGGACATGTGGGGCAAGAAGTGAGACTGGGAGGCCAGTTAGGAGAGGATATTGTAATACTCTCCAGGTAAGAGGCGATAGTGGTTTGCACTGTGGTGGTGGAATCTGAGAAGGAAAGAAGTGGACAATTTCAGACTATGGTTTGGAAACAGAACCAAAAAGAATATGAACTACTGTATATCCTTAGCCTATAAAATCAGGACCTTAGGTATAAATGGCTTTCTATGTAACTGTTCTTTTGTAGAAAGGAGAAGTGGCTCTTTACTGTCACACATGCAATAATAGGTGAATAAACTTAAGTGAAACAGATAAAAGAAAAGAATGCAAGCTATACCACCTCAGAGCTCTGTGCTCTAGTGCAAAGTACTTTACTCCCTCTCAGTTCTCCCATCTCTAAGTGGGGCTGATAGTACCAATCTCTTAGCATGAGGATTTTATAAAATCATGCATGTAAAGAATATACACTATTTGACACAGATTATGCATTCAACGATGTTACTTCTTGTTATTGGATATTGTGTTCTTATAGCTGTTTATATTATTGTATTTTAATTTCATTTGAAGGGAGAAAAGGAGTAGTACTACATTTGACTAGTATTTACTTAAGGTAAACTAGATTAAAACCTATGCCTTTTATATACAATATTAAAGAAAATTGAGTACTGCAATTGACAAGCAAAGAAACTACAGTTGAACATAAATGTTCTTCATATTCTCTATACAAGTAACTTAAAAGGAAGAAAAAGAATTGGATGTGAGAAGAAATATTAGAAGATTATTGGGATTACAGACTCCATTTATTGTTTAAAATGAGAAATAATTTTTCTTTTCTCACAAAAATAATTTCCTGAGGGTCTCTCTTCTTGCTAATTAGAGGCGGTGATGATTTTTACCTTGAATTAACTCTGTTCAAGGGACATTTTGGTATTTTGGAAACACATGGACTTTGAAGGCAGACAAATGTCTGTTACAACCCCAAATTTTTCCCTTACTAGGTGTGTGACCTTCAACACTTCCCTTAGCGTCTCTGAACATCAGGCTCATATTTTATGTAAAGGAAAGAGTAATGCACACTTGTGGTGAGTACTAAATACTGTGGCATTTATGTTGCAAGCTCACCTATTTACACTACTCTCTGATATACAAAGGATACATAGCCTCTTCATAGTCTACAGTTGGTCTGAACTTTCTCTGGAAACCTTACTTCTTACCTCCCTGGGGAGAGGAAAAAAAAGAAATATTAGAACAATACGATAAATTTGATCCCACCCCAAAATTTGAACATTTTCTTAAGCTAACTAAATTTCCTTTGGAGGAATCATTTTTTCATATTTCCCCCTTTCCCTGCTTCTATGTAAAACGGAACCTAAGAATGTGGAGGTGGGGGTCCTATGTTAATTCATGAACCACCCCCATGGTTGAAGGGGGCCCATGGGTGCATAGCATGTTGAGGAAAGTTGTCCATTTATAACAGCACCTACTTAGGAGATATAAAACTGTTATATTTTCCACCCTAGCTAGCTCAACCTCCTGAAACTGATAAGAAACCATGAACACTGAGAAACTCTGGGATGCTAGACCTTTCTTGGGCCTAATTAAAATATCTTCCTAATCACTGAAAAATCAAGCTTGTTTTACCTAACTATGGACTCAATCCATCTTACCAAGTATGTTAAAAATGAACTCTCTTTCTAGTATTTAAAACCCCTGAGTTTTCTTCCTCAGTGAACTCTGCAGTGAATTTCTTCACTGATGTGTGTTCCCTGGCATGACAGCACTTTTTTTTTTTTTTTAACTTTGAGGATATCTGCTTCATTCTTTGACAATGTGTTGGTATCTTTAAGGTAAAGTTGGTACCACCCTACCTCTCACTATTCTTGCAGTGTTTGCTGAGAAACTCTGCAAGTGGAACACTTCGAATCTGTTCTCTCTTTCCTTGTGGTCTAGTGGCCTTTCCTAACAATTTGGTCCCATTGAGGCCCTGGGGATTGCTGCAGACTCCTTTTCCTTTCTTGGCCTGTGTGGTTTGCTATCCAGATCTCAGACAAAGGACCCTTTACCTAAAGCTTTAATGATACACACTGGCAAGTTCCCCAGTCAGATCCTGAGTTCACTTGCACATCCTTGCCTAGCAGCCAGTGGGAACATATTCGTTTTTCCATGCCATGTGGGAACTGGCACTGTCTCAGGAGTGTCTTCTATTATCCAGTCCTACAGGCTTTTCCTTAGGTACTATTATCTGTGTGTGGGTAATGGTGTAGTTTTCAGAGCCACTAAAGGATGCAAGGCAAAAGCTTCTCTCCCCTCGTTATTTCCTTTAACCTAATATATCTTCCCTCCTGGGACCTTCCCAGAGAGAAGAGGTTGTGACACACATCTTCTGCTTCCTTTACTTCTCTCCCCCTCATTCTTCCCACAATCCCTACTGATTGGATCAACTCTCTTTTAGTTTGATTTCCTATCAGGTAGAGATTTCTTCAAAGTTTTCCAGGCTCAAACCTTATGACTTTTCCTAAAAGATGAGTAGAATATGGAGAGATTGGCTTAATGACAATGGAATGTAAATGAACAGGAATACAGAAAATATTGAAATTATTTTACATGTGAAATATCTGGCATATAGTAATTATTTAAATATTTAAACCTATGATTATTATACTGCCTAGAAAGATAATTTATAACATAGCCAAATATCAAATAATGGCTTCCTAGTCTCAGTTTACAATCAGGAAAGAAGTTAATATCACCTGACTATAAGAAATATCCGGATCATTTGACAAACTTGTAGATAATCAAGTGAAGCGATAAGAAAAGCAATGCAGCAGGGCTCAGCTGGGACAGATAACCCAGGAGAAAAGATGATGTAAGAAGCTTTAGGGACAGAGATTCATTATCTTTATTTTTTATATGGATCTGGGATCCACCATGGAACGTGGGCAAATTACCGTGAGAAGCTTCTTGCTCTTCTTTATGAAACTTGTTCTTCAGATTTTAAACCTCAGTGCATTATATGACTTGTAACAAAGGCCAAATGTTACAACACATCTGGTTCTAGCCCTTAAAAGAGGGACTCTCTAATTGATAGTGCTGTACAACAACAACAACAACAAAAAATACACAACGCTGCCCATGAATACCTTATCTCTGTAAGAACAACAAACAAGCAAATATATATTTGGTACAATATTACGAATGCATGTGCTGTTATGTATCTTTTATACTATTTGAGGCAAATACGGAGCTCAGGTAGCTATTCTACACATTCACACCGACCATAAATCATATCCCCTTGATGCCGATCCAAACCAAACACTAGCAATAACCACTCTAGGATTTGGGTGTTAGCCTTTTGCCTCCCTGACACAAGTACTATTATTTTAATTAGGTAATGTGATCATTATACTATTAATCAATTTCCAGACAGCTCTTCTTTTCCAAAGCTAAAGTACTTTTCATATACGAAATCCAAAGAACTAGCCCATGTTAACTGTGGTTATTTTCTTACATGTTATATACACCATCATCAGTAATTTCAGGATGCTTCCCCTAAAGGCTCCTGAACATTACTGGATCTCACTCATAACCATATATTCATTAATTGTTTCTAGTCTCCTGGACCCAGCCTCTCTAAAAAAATTCCTCCACACTTAGTGCTATTCTGTCTTCCCCAGACCTCTGTGTGTATCTCTTTCTCTACCTTAGCACACATTGTTGTTTTCTGTCTACTGTTTACTCCATGAAAATGATAGTTCCTCCACTGTTTCCCCTTTTACATGCACCTTTCAATTTCAAGCTCTACCTGTCTGTTTAGGAAATGGTTTATTTCCAATCTTCCCAAGACTATACAAAAGTCAAATTATTTTTTCTCTCATCCTAAAAATCTTGGATTGCAAATTAAGCTGGGAGGGTAAAGCAAGAACAAAAATGGTAGATGGGTCACTAGGTCAAGGTCAAGAAAATGTGCCATGGAATGAGGTAGAATTATTCCGTAGTATGATAAAGTGTTCCCTTTAAGCTGTCTAATCCAAAAGTAAAGGCACGTATTGTTAACTGGAAAATATCTCATCTATAACATGTGTTTTCTCTTGAAGAATAGTCTTTCCTCATACTTGGCCACCTGCCTGCCAAGTTTCTTAACCCTCTGAGTCTCCAACTTTGGTTTCCGGAGTTACTTTAATACCATTACCACACATACCTTCAGACCTCAGCCTGTGAAAATCCTTTGGGGGTCATCTAAAGATGAGATCATCTAGCCAAGGGAACATAAAACCAGAGTGGAACATCAAAGGATTTGAATTATACTCCCTCCCCCCCCACCATCTTCTAATTTATCAAATTCCAAGAGATTGTTTTCTGTTTTATCCCAGAAAATATTGAGGCAGTAGATAAAGTATATAGAGTTTAGAGTTAAACAGACATGAGTTTGAATCCAGATCCCTAACCAATGAATTATTTTAAGCCTCAGTTTCTTATCTATAAAATGGAAATAATCTCTCCAAGTATTGCTGTGCCATCCATGAGGACTTGGGACATTCCATCTACAGTGCTTTTAAGACAAAATCAGGCACATGGAAGGCATATAATTAGTGGTAGTTCTTTTAACTTCCCTCACAACCTTCTACTCCAGGACTCTCCCATACCTTACATCTAAAATCTACCATCAACCTTTGAAGATCCCAGGGTTTCCTAGTTTCCAGGGGGTCGCAGCCATACATGCAATATATTATAAAAGAGGTAACTAGTACTCTGGAAAGTCTGCAAAGCAGCCTTAATTTCTTCATATAACAAAGAAAATTCTTATTCAAAGAGCCTTAAACTGAAGGAAAAACATGTTTATTTGTCCACATTCCATGGAGGTGTCCTGAGAACACAGCCCATGATAACTGTAGTTATTTTCTTATATGTTACACAAAGTGTGTCATCAGCACTTTCAAGAGGTGCCTGTTAAAGAACCCTGAACATTACTGGAGTTTCACTCATCACTATGTATTCCTCAACTGTTGTTTCTAGTCTCCTGGCTCCAGATTCTCTAAAAGAAGAATGATATATAAAAAGGTTACAGAGCATAGCTGGAGAAATATTCCTACAAACAAAGGTAGCCTAAATTTCTGAGGAATTATCAATTGTATCAAAATCATTATTATCAATGATTATCAATTATATGCAGACCCCCATTGCTAATTTTCAACAATACTGCTACCATCAGGGACTGGGACCCCAAGAAGCTCAATATTCCAAGTTTTTCTTACCTCTTCTATAAAAGCAGAGCTTGGGTTAAGCAATCTAAAGTCCTAAGCGATCTCTTCCAACATCCACTTCTATTGAGATACTACTTCAGTGATCAGCAGGAGTGTGGGAATTTACTAAGAACACAGTAAGACAGAGTTAAAGACTTTTCTGAGATATCTCCATGCACGGAACTCTGCTTGTGTGAGCACAAGTCTTCTCTCTCTCTCTGTGTGTTCCACACTCAGAACTCAGGTATCTGCTCCCCAGTTGGCAGTTCCCTCTCTCTGTAATGAAGGATAAGTCAGAAAACTGAAGATCCTTAGAGAAATGAGATTGCCTAGAAGTGGGATGGAAACCGAGGGGAAGGTGGAGTCAGACTATCCAGGACAAGACTCTCATTCCTGGAGTTTTGAAGGAAAGGGAACTTGGTGAACTAGTTGCCAGGACAACCTGATCTTGAGGCAAGGGTGGTCGGGGCAAGGAAATGGGGGACCTGCGGCTGCTCTTGCTCCTGCCCCTGTCCCTGGCAGCCTTCCACGGGGTCAAAGGCTGTTTGGAATGTGACCCCAAATTCATCAAGGATATTAAGTCCTTGCTGGTAAAGCTGGTACCCTCAGAAGTCCCTCGCTGAACTCATCTGCTTGAACGGCAGATTAAGAAGATGATCCATTTAAGCTTCAAGGTCTCCCACAGTGACAAGATGCTTTGGGTGTTGGGTGAGCAAAGCTCGAGTCCCTGAGAGTTTGGGGGGTTAAAGGGAGAAGGGAGGTAGGGAAGAGAGCACCTGGGCCCACGTAATTTCCTCCATAAATGTAATTATTCTCCCACATGTTCCTTCACCCTTCCTCTCTAGCTGTTCAAAAGGATGTCAATTTGAGAACATGGCTGAAGAATGAACTTTATAAACTGAGCAATGAAACATGGAAAGGTGAGGTACTGTTTCAGTGTTAAGAGACTGTACTGCCCAAGAAAGTATGAGAAAAATTCACTGGGGAAAACAAGGCAAAACAATTAGGATTAAATTATGAAGGGATAGGCCACCCCTATTTTCTGATGTCCCTTCCATCCCCCTTTAGGTGCCCTTATCCTTCAAGTCAAGCTTCTCGATGTCCGCCAAAACCTGGAATCCAAACTGAAAGAACTATTAAAGAACTTCTCTGAAGTTGGTAATATAAGATGTCTATCTAACAACACTGAAATTATGTGAAAGGAATAGGAAATGAGGGGTGAGAGGAGGAATGTGATT
This sequence comes from Globicephala melas, assembly GCF_963455315.2. NCBI lineage: Eukaryota > Metazoa > Chordata > Mammalia > Artiodactyla > Delphinidae > Globicephala > Globicephala melas. The sequence continues at coordinate 73,087,016 of NC_083319.1, read as the reverse complement.
TCACATTAGAATAATTTAGAATGGGTGGAGGGGTGGCTGGAACTTAATGGGTAACCAAATAAAGATGACTTGGGGATAACTATGGGAAACACTAAGTTGATTCTAAGCTCATTAGATCTTTCTGATTCTCTTTTACCTTGTTCTGAAGATTGTGGTATGTACAGTATATGTGATGCCTTGAGGTTTCAGCCATATTTTCCCATCTCCTGTGCTCTATATGACCCTATCTCTTCTACTTGTCACATTGAGAATGCAATTCCTAGAGCTATTGGCTACTAGGGGGAATGTCAACGATCTCTGACAACAAAAAATATTTTATAAAATCTCAGACACCGCAGAGATTTTAGAGGTGCTAAGAGGCCTTCTATAGTAGAGTTTATAACCCAAAGCACCAATATAAGCTGAGCCATCATTTTCCTACTTCTTCCCAGAGATCTGACTTAAATTATTTAGGGTTTTGACCCATCAATAAAATTGACTGCTAGGGGAAGACGAAAGTCACAGCAATGTAACCAATGGAAATGCCTGAGATCTAATCCATACTTGGTGTCTGAGCTAAGGAAACTCCATGCCATGGCCCCCTTCCAACTATCTTTCTTCTCTCAGTCGTGACTGAAGGTCCTATCCTGGATTGTTGGACCTGTCTTCGCATCACCACTTGGTGCTTCAAAGGAGAATATTGTGCAGGTAACAAAGATTGCAGTGTGGCATTTTGAAAGGCCAGGGATCAAGGAGTTCTTCATTGATTTACTCCACAAATATTTGTTGATCACCTTCTCTGTAGGTCATGCTAATGCCACAAATAAGAGCTAAGATGCTGGACAAAATTTGTACCAGTATGAATTACCAGGCACTGGATAACTGAAGAGCTTAGAAATGAAAAAGCTGTACTAAAGGTGGAGAAATTAGGCTAGGGGCAGTAAGAGAAAAAGTTTTGTAGAGCCTAGGAGTCTAAGCAATTAATAAAGATCAGAATAACCAGGGAACAGTGATGTAAGTGGTGAACAGGGCAATTTTTAAGGTTAAAAAGAGTCTTCTTATGGATAAAGTTCTCAAGTTACTAATTTCCTTCTCCAAAATTCACTTTCTTTTTTGCCCTTTCTTCTTTCAGAAGATGATCCAAAGAAGGCTGAGAATCAAGAGGTCACACTATTTCTGATATTACTAGCAGAAGGTGTAATATTGGGAGGTGCTTTGTTACTGTGAGTTTTTCTCCCTCCAAACAAACACTGGATCAAGCATTTCTTTGGCAAAGAGACTGCCCAATCTTCCCCTTCCTTCCAATGGAAATAATGGGAAAGAAGTCATTTCAAAATCTGGGATCTCATACTAACAGGAATGAGATAAAGTTTGATGGGATAAAAGTTGGAACATAGGAAATGGAGGAGGTACAATGAAGTATGAGAACATAGGAAATGGAGGAGGTACAATGAAGTATGAGAAAAACTTTTGTAGAGGAATTCAAAAAAGGAAGAAAAAACAATTGTTACAATTTTTTTTAAGAGTTGGGCTACTAGTACTGAAGTTGGGATTATCTTATTTCTCTAGTCTAGATTCCATTTTTGCATCTCTCATCGGAGGAAAATGAAGGCAATACGAAGGTCATTAAAGAAATACTTGGAGAAGAAACTTGAAGAATAGGGATAATGGATGAGAAGGAGAAAGATTTTGGAGGCAGAAAATAAATACAGAGACACAGCCAGAAGGTCTTTCATAATTCTCTTACGTGTTGACTCAGAGTAGAAAACCGGGAATTAAGCTCTTTTGCAGTCATAAAGTCAGAGTATTCTAAAACTGAACTTAAGAGTTTCTCTAGTAAAGACCCTTTCTGATAACCTGAAGCAATGGAAGCAAATGATTTACTGGAAGTTGTACAGAAAGTAATGCTGGTATGCTACAATGCACATAAAAGATGATACGCTGCATGATAGTAAAGAATGCATGGTTGTCTAAGATTCTACGGAAAACGTAATAAAGACTCAGCTTTTTTTCTCATCCTCTCAGTCTAAGCATCCTATCAGCTTGGAAAAAAGTTTTATTTTTATTCAAGAAGTTTACTCTAAAATCATTCCATTGATTGGTCAACTTATTAAGAAATCAAACATATTTTTTCAAAAGTAGTTATCAATAAAATGGCATTTTGAAGTGTATACTAAATACAATATTTCCACATCTTAATGTGTATAACTATTACCAACAAAATTTAAAGTATGGTTTTGGTTCTTCTGTTTAAAAAAAAAGGCAAAATAAGAGAAGTGGAATCAATTTCTTAATAGTGTAGACTACATTTAGGATAATGATGACATAGATGGAAAATTTATACTTGCAGAACAGAACACTATCTTTTTCCTAAACCTGTCTTTTTCTATGATGTAAATCAATGTTCAACTTATTATAAATAAGAATAAAGTTCCTTGTAATCACCCTAAAAAAAAGAATTCATGGTTGTAAACTCATTAATGTCTTTAATCAGGAAAATTTTTAAATTTCTAAGTTTGCTTTTATTTCCACGTTTCTATATTTATCTACGTTTCCATATTTATTAGGTTCAATGTGGAAAATTCCTTGGCAATTCATAACACTCAATCTTCATCATGATATGACACACACATACACACACACATGCACACACACAAAGTCCAAAATATTAGTCCTGAGTTGAGATTTGTCCCAGTCATTTTTCCCTAAATCTATGGTCTATGACTGAATTAGATATTACTGTCTTAGTCTAGTTGTCCTTATTGAACACTTTTTAATGTGTATACTACCCTAACCAGCGTTTTACATCTACTATCTAATTGAACTCTTGCAATAATCTTTTTTTTCTTTCTTTCTTTTTTTTGTGGTACGCGGGCCTCTCACTGTGGCCTCTCCCGTTGCGGAGCACATGGCTCCACAGCGACTAATCTAGGCTATGATAAACTCCCCTTGTGGCTAACCTGTGCTTACTCACACCATCTGACTGGAACTCACAGCTATAGACATGCAGTTATGAAAGACAGATTAATGGAAAGATAATAAGTGTGGGTTTTGTCAACATCAACTTGATTACAGACAGTGGTGGCAAAGCCTGGAATAAAACTGAGGCCTGGCTAACCCTAAAATACATGAACTTTTCCACTCTATTTTGTGTCCTTTTATTCTGGAAGCTTATTTCAAAAGAAAAACACCACAGTTTAGCAGTAGGAGAATAGGTCCTGCTTCAGTGGTGGGTAGAAGTGTTTGCAAATCTTTCACCCACTGTAGATCTTTGAGTACTTGTTTGTTGTTGCTGCTATATTAATGAAATATTGAATGAATCAGAATATACTTGAGGAGGACCTGAACGTTAATATCTCTCAGTTGCTAAATTTGAACTTCATGTTAAAAATAATCGTGTTGTTGGCACCTATCATTTTCCAACGATTTAAGGCTCACCTTACCAAATAATTCTTGAGACTAACTCCTTTCATGGTCTTTATAAATTATGGTTTTTATACTTATTTTTCATTATAGATAATTATACAAATACAATAACATACTTGCTAGATTTTGTGTGTTTTTGTGTCTCTTTGTTTGCTTTAGTGCAGCCTTTTAAATTTCTTGTCATATTGGCTTATTGTCCCCTCCCCACTCCTCTTGTATTTCATTCTCATCACTCTCTTCTAGAAAACCTAGGTTGACAAGGATATGTATTTCATTATTTTATCCAAACCTAAATGGTTATAAGTAAACAGATACACATACATACATACAAATACATTTACACATGTAATTTTTTTGCTATTAAAAATTATGCACACTAATGCATGTTGATTTCACACTTAAATACTTTGTGGAAATTAAGCTAACTGGTATCAACATCTATTCACTCTTTTTGGCAGTTGCACACAATAGCATCGTACCATAATTATTTTAACATTCCTCTATTTTGGGTATTCTCTTCATTAGCTTTTTTTAGTCAGTATAAATAATGCTGCAATAACCATCTGTGCAATAAATATCTACTTATTGATTCTCCCATGTGTAAGAGATAGTGTTCAGAACTGGAATATCTGAAGTCAAAATTATTACATGTGCTTCATCAGAGTCTGCCCACATACCCCCATCCCAACTTACAGGATCCCATTCTTTCCTAATCAATGCCCTCACTTTAACAATAGACACCTTACAAGGCTGGGATTCTACTTGAATTGTAATTCAGCCAATAGCAGGATAAGGTCCTGTGTTTTATTTCCAGCAACTTCAACTATAGGAGCTATAGGAGATAAGGCTCTTCCTCAGAGCACACCTAGGAGCTCATAGGTCACATATACGGGGTTTGAGCTGAGAATTTGAATCCTGGAGCTCATCCTTTTAGCATTTTGTCCAGAAAAAGAGGAGCAACCAATCAACATCATCACATTACTTAGTTTTCGAAAAATGATGGAAAGTATCATATACAGAATCACCTAACTTGCTTCTTATAAGTCGTTGATTAGGAGTATCCAGTGGAGATGTTTTACATAACTCTATAAACAGTTCATGCTGAGGACTGTCAGTGCTCTCTTTACTACTGGCAGTAAATCATCAGCAACTTTAAATGTAATAGGACTAGAGAGCCAATTCAAAAAGCCCAAAACCAATTCTGAAAACTCGTCCTTAAAATTATATTCCTCTAGAACTACTCTCAACTCCAAAATCTGTATTAGTCTGGGTTCCTCAGAGGAACAGAACTAATAAGATATAGATAGATATGTAAGAGGAGATTTATTACAGGAATTGGCTCACATCATTATGGAGACTAAAATATTGCATCATATGCAGCCTGCAAGTTGGAGAACCAGGAAAGCCAGTGATATAATTCACTTAGAGTCTGAAGGCCTGAGAATCAGGGGGATCTACCTGGTATGAGTCCTAGAGTCGGAAAGCCCAAGAACCAGGAGATCCCATGGCGAGAGAAGGAGAAAGACCGAGGGAGAGAATATGTGCTTTTCCTCCACCTTTTTGTTCTATCGGGGCCCTCAATGGATTGGATGATGCCCACGCACACTGGTGAGGGCAGATATTTTTTACTCAGTCTACTAATTCAAATGTTAATCTCTTCCAAAATTACCCTTACAAGCAAACCCAGAACCAATATTTTGCCAGCTCTCTGGGCTTCCCTTAGCCCAGTCAAGTTGAACACATAAAAATAACAATCACAAAACATTACCTATCAAGTGTTGTGAAGAGTAGCTAATTATACGCATTTGAGACTATAACCTTCTATTCATCATATATCATAAAGATTAAAAAGTATAATAATATTGAATAGGGCATTTTAAGTAGCTAGGAAAAGAACAAAGTAAACTCAAAACATGTACAAAGAGGGAAAATTAGATTGTATCTTAATGAAATGCAAAGCAGAAAATAAAGAGATAACACCAGATGCTAATAAAAGTCTTCATCCACACAGAACAAAAAATTTTAAAGATACATTAAAAAGGTAGAAATAAAAGGATCAAAACTATAGACAGAATTTATTTTTATCTTAAGAGACTCTTTTAAACAACTATAACATTTAAAACTTGGATGAAAGGATATTTTTATTAAAAGTACAAATTACCAATACTGACGTAGGAAGAAAAAATAACCCACGTTGCCAATGTTCTTTAAAGAAATTTAAAAATGGTATGAGCACTACTGAGAACAAATGCCATGCTTAAGGAAAAATCTGAAATGAGACACAACATGCTGACTTTGATTTTTACCTGAATGGTGAAACTATGATTTCTTCCCACCTTAAGCACATGGTGCTTGCTTGTTTCCTTCACTAAAGCAAGGAATACAGGAGAACAAGTGGTTTTGATGGAAAGAGCCCAATTTCAGTTTTGAAAATACTAAGTATCAATTTTGTTGGGTGTCAAAAACAGACATCCATTCAGTGTTTGAATTTACATATATGAATATATAGCAAGAAGATCAAAGCTAATGAAACCTATTTCAAAACAACACTTTAACAGAATAGTGAACCTGAAAATATGACTAAGAAGATCATCCAGGTGAAAAGGTAGAGAAGAAGTGATGAAGATCAAGGATAGGATACTAAAGATGCCCATATGATAGTAAAATTAAAATATAATTCTAAGTGGGAAGAGAGGAACAGCCAGAAATATTATGTTATTAAGATATCTATAATATTAAGATACTTACAATATTAAGACACCTAAAAATCCAACCTGTTTTGTATAGTCTTACTCCTTGGAAAACCTTTATTTGAGATGCTGCCTTTGGGCTGCCTTTGGGCTGAACTCCCATCAGCTTTGACTATGTGTTTCAAATTTGTGACCCTTCCATCTGCACAATTTACTGCAATTGCTTTATAATATAAATCCAGAGTCTGATCGTTATCATTTCTAGAATCACCAACATGAGGAGGAGCTGGTTGCTTTGTGTTTCTATGTGTTTACAGTACAGTAACATGAAGATTACCTAATTAAACTATATGTTCATCTACTAGGAAAGGTCATGTGGTACTTACATTTTCAAATGTCAAATACAAAATTAATTGCTTACAATCCTAATTTAAGCTTGAGCTAACAGTTAATATTTTAAAAAAAAAGATATGTAAAAACACCTTTCCAACAAGCAAATCTTCAACCCAAACCTCATTTATAGCTTAGTGAAACAATACAAATCATTTTATTACTGGAACAATTATATTTTAAGAACTAACATATACTCCAATGTCCCGATGTCAACCCTGCATGAGTTTATTTCTAGCATTTCCCTAGGATATACAAATCAATCATTAGGGGAACATATTTCTCTGAGTCTGTGAACCTGGCATAGTTGGTGCAATTTCTGACCCCCCCCCATCATTCTTGCAGTTACTTTATTAAGAATCAGTATTTTCTAAGGTTTTTTTTTTTTTTTCTTCAGGAAAAAGAGGTCAGAGGTGAGGTTCCACTTAGCTTTTACTGAATAAAAATTTAATAATTTATTTTATCTAGAGGTAACATTAGAAGGTGCTAGTCAATCTAATTAAGGTGCTCAAAACATAAATTATTAGAACATAAAAAATAAAAGCTAACTAACAAGATAAAACAACAGCTGGTTTAATACTGGAAGCTTCTTAATTTCCAATTATTAATAGTCTTTCTAACTTCATTCCCCTACATCCTGACTCAAACGGAGGTTGTACCTTCTTCCACCTAAGGCAAATGCTTTATGATTTATACTTCCTGACCAGCCTCTTCTAGAACATTCCTTCATTATTTATCTCCCATCATTTGTCTCCTTTCTCTTCCTCAATACTAGGTCTTTACTCTTAGTGTCCATTACTATAAGTTAAAGCCTCTTTTCTTCATCCTTTTAATTTATTTAATTTATTTATTTATGGCTGTGTTGGGTCTTCATTTCTGTGCGAGGGCTTTCTCCAGCTGTGGCAAGCAGGGGCCACTCTTCATCGCGGTGCACGGTCCTCTCACTATCGCGGCCTCTCTTGTTGCGGAGCACAGGCTCCAGACGCGCAGGCTCAGTGATTGTGGCTCACGGGCCCAGTTGCTCCACGGCATGTGGGATCCTCCCAGACCAGGGCTCGAACCCATATCCCCTGCATTGGCAGGCAGATTCTCAACCACTGTGCCACCAGGGAAGCCCTTCTTCATCCTTTAATCACTTCGAACTACCACCCCAGACCTCCCTGCCAAACTTCTTTAAAAAGCACTCTATATCTCATGACTATTTCTTCATTCCTGTTCTCCTCTCAATTCACCACAATCTGCATTCTGCTCCTCACCACCAATTGGAAATTGCTCTAAGGTTGTCACTGATCTCTTAGTTGTTACATTCAAAGAGTTCTCTTTATTCCTCAAGTTACTTGTCAGTTCTAAGACTTATCAGAGTGCTAATGGTTTCCTTCTTAAAGTACCCCTCTTGCACTTGGCAGGTTTTGTTATTTTCAAGGTTTTGTTCGAATTTTTACACCATGTTTTAGCTGCTTTTGGGGGGGCTCTTCCTCCTCTGCCTACTTACTTAGAAATTGAACACCAGAGAACAGACTTCAAATTTTTTCTGCTAGCTACTCCATAGCTGGTGGAATCTCATCCACTCAGCAGGTTTTAACTATCACCTATTAATTGTATTTCCAAATTCTTAGACTTTTATTTGCACACCCCAATTCCTCCACCTCTGTTTCTGAATACATACTGGATATATCCATCTAGACATAAAATACCAATTTTAAACTCAGCATGCCTAAAACTGAACTCATTATCTTGAACCATTTCTGATTTTATACAATTCATCCTTATCCAGAGTGTCTTTCAGTCCTCATATATGAAGAAAATATATGTTGAATGTAGATTACAGATAAGGCACTTTACTGAGCATTTTCATATTTATCTTCCCATAGATTCCACAAAATTATTTTAAATCATTTTTGTATAGATGAAGCTCAGCAAGTTTAAGTAACTTCTTCCAAGTGGTTACTTGGTAAGTGGTGGAGCCAGGATTCAAAGCCCACTAGCTAGCACTGGCTCCATGGATACCATAAATTACCCAGAAGGTAGAAGTCTCAATGTATTCTGGAATCCTCTCTCTCCTTCATCTATCCTAGCCAGTCTCTTCAATTAGCATTGATTTTCACTCCTAAATATCTCTTAAATCTCCATGGCTACTGCAGCAGTTGAAGTCCTTCTCTCCTGTCTCAGGACTGATTGCAGTGGCCTTCTAATCAGCCTCCCTGAGCCCAGCCTCTCCAGAAGCCAAAGCCATCCTTCCTTTTGCACTCAGAATGATCAGTCTAAAAACACAAATTGATTTCTAACTCCTAAGTAAAGTACTCCAATGGCTCCTCCACTCCTAAAAGTGAAGTGTAAACTCTTTCATACAACATTTTACATTGCTTAAATTTTACCATTCCACACTATGTAATCTCACCTTTGGCCAAATGCCTTCCTAGGCCTCCTTCTCTACTTAGGGTTTGCCAAACATACTTGGCCTTTTCTTCCTCCTAGCCATTACTTGCTATGCTTTCTTGATTGCCTGGTAGTCTTCCTCAGCCTTCAAAACCCACATCTAAAGTCATCTCATAAAGCCTTTCCTGAGATGGTCAGACAGCATTAATCACCCACAATCTTCAGGATCCATTACAATTCATTTGCTTCTATAAAGCACTTTTCACTGAGGACTGTTATTATAGGGACAATGACTATGCTATGCTTGTCTTCATATTCCCAACATCTAGCAATATACCACAAAACTGCATCAGCTTAAATGTCACTTAATCAAGGGATTTCATATAACTATGAATTAATGCCTGATTCCAAGAGGTCAGAAATCATGTCTGTTTGTCCACAGAGATCATTGCAATACCCGGTACTAAAAAATAAATAGTAATTAAATGAAAATATAAATATGTAAATGAGAGCATTGATGAATGCTGTTATTTGGAATCAACTATACCCTAGGTATTCTTAACACTCCCACATATACTTTGTCATATTGTCCACTGAAGCCTCAGTTCATCTTTAAAATCCCTTGCAGCTGGATGACCGACAGTGCCATGGAATAAGGGCTACCTCAACATTGTTTGGAGCTAACACATTCCATGCAGCGTAAGTCAGAGTTAGAGTAAGTACCAAGTTCCCAAATCAAGTGCACAGGTTCCTAGTGTGAAACCTAGCTCAAGGGCATCTATGGGAAGTTCTCAGCAGCTCCACTTACACCTCAGGGGAGCTGGGTTGGCTTTGCCCCACCAGCCTGTCTTACTGCCAATTGGACCAGATCTGAAGAAACCTCAAACCTTCTAATAGTTCTCATGACTTTTGGCACTGATCTAAATTGAGAAATTATCTCAAAGATCAGGAAACTGCCGCATATTCCCCTGAGTCACCCTGATAACAGGGATAAGGTGGGAGATGGGTAAGGCGCAGTAGAGATGTCAGTATTTAAGTACCTAATGGTATTAATATTAATAAACACAGAAGGTTCTGGAACATTACCCTGAGCATTTTCCTAACTTCAATATACATGTTTTTATTTTTCAACTCACCTAAAAATAGATTGAATAGCAAGATTAAGTAAAAGGACAGTAGTGAGAGTAAAGTTGGAGAATGGAAGTAAATATCTGAGGAATGGAAGAAGGACACTTTGCACTCCACTTCATCTCAAAGAACTTGCCTAACTTCAGGTTCTCCGGTTTGCATTCCCAGATCTAGCACTACTAAAACTGCCATGTAATATTACATGTGCTTGCACATCTTCCTCTAAAATAGGAAACAAATACAAACACCTCCCAATTAAAGGGCAGCACTGTCAGGTATGCATGTTTGTCAAGCATCCACTGGACCATTACAGGGCTTTCCGTGAGGCATTCCTCTCAAGCCCCTACCTAACGAGGCTTCATCAATCTGCCTGATGAGGTGGCCCTTCACAATTTCTGCTGAAAGTACTAATAAGCACAGGCTCTTCAGGTTCAGAATTCACGTTTTCTCTTTCATCCACATTCTCTTTATCTTACTAACAGTGTCAGAAAATGTTCAACAAGATTTTCTAGTGAATAAAACACATCCTGGTTTTATCTTTGGCACTTTGGAAATCTATGTGAATAATACTTTCAAGCCAATAAGACATCATTTATTAAGTTGTTGTTTCTGTAACTGATAACCTCAGTCTGGGCTATGAAAACAGTCCAAAGAGTTCAAAGAAAAGGCTGAAAAATATTAAACACACAGTTTGTGATGCAATGCTTATTAAGACATACAGAACCTTGTATAAAAACCGACTGCATTTCCTTGAAAGAAAAGGCAAGGGAAATTTACAGTCATTATCTCTGGGTGGTGTAGGTTACCAGTGATTATTATTTTCTCATTTTTGCTTGTTGGTGTTTCTCATTATTCTACAGTGACCTTGCATCTTACTTATGTAGGGAGAAGGGCTACTTGACTTAAACTTGAGGGCAGTAGGACTTCCAAAGTAAACACGGTATATTACAATTTGTTCCAAACTGTCCAATGAATTAATTTAATCCAGTATTTAGTTTATGAGATAGATTTTACATAACAAAGTAGCCTGAGTGACTATTTCCTTAAATTTCTTCCCTTGGAAATGAAATTTGGTTTAACATTCTTTTTTCTTGTCCTGTAATCCTGGTATATTTTGTTTCAAAGGCTTACTGGGGCAAAATCCTTTCAATGACTCTATGTAATGTACTCAGTACCATAAGGGAGACTAAAAGGAGTTGGAATGCAGTGAAATTTAAAAAAAATAAAACTGGTATTATAATTATTATTATTAAAGAAACACCCTGTTTATCATTGATTATAAGGTACAAAAATCTGAAGAGTCATGTTTTCAATTCTAAGCCACGAGCCAGGTCAGGCATTACACACTACTCATCTGCTAACATTAAGGTCAGCTAAGGACCTGCTTCTCTTTTATTTGCCACTGACCCTTACTATCCTGTCATTAGTTTTTCACTTTTGTTGCCCTATCCCGTTTATGATCTCAGTATCTCAAGTGTATTCCCATGTGTTTTACTCTTTGTTTTAGAAAGCACTGTCTAATAGAAATATAATGTAAAGCACATACATAATTTTAAATTTTCTAGTAGCCACATTAAGAAAAAGTTTAAAAACAGGTGAAATTAACTTTAATAATACATTCCAACCCAAATATCCAAACTGATATCACTTCAATGTGTAATCTGTATAAAATTATTACTGAGCTATTTTAATTATTCATTTAGAAACTAAACCTTCAAATTTTGGCTGGTATTTTATACCTTCAGCACATCTCAATTTGAAATTTTTTAATTGGAAATACCTGATTTGCATTTATATATCATAAAGTTTACAGCTGAAAAAGTAAACCCAAAGTTGTTCCAAGCATGCTTAAAAGTTTTCCAATCACTCAATCTAGTGTCAGATTTTAAATTTACCGTAAAGTTAATAAAATTAAAAGTTCGGTTTCTCAGTCACATTGGTTATATTCCAAGTCACATTAGTTGCAATCCACACGTGGCAAGTGGCAACCATGTTGGAGAGCACAGGTTTAGAATCCACAAACTGTTTCTGCTTAAGACTTTCAAAAGTTGGATATATTTTCCAGGTCTTTAAGGATCAAACCTCAGATCTGACCCACACACAAAAGCCCAATGGTGGCCCTTACAGACACCTTTCACAGACATTTTCAGGTAACAAGCACCCCCAACGTACACACACATACAGAAGAAACACTTTGGAATATATCCCCATCTGATGGTGACCCCTGGTATATGATGGTTCCCTGCCTTGGGGAATAAGTACTGCATTCTGAGTTTACTTGGAGATAATTCCTGGAAGAGGCACAGTATTTTAAAAATATAAATGAAGGACTAATCTTAGAAAATGCAAATGAAAACATAAATGGCTTACTCTGGAATACACATAAATTCTTTCAGGCAATAAAGATTTATTTATTAACTTATCAGCTCAAAGGCAGACTACTGTCATACCCCAAAGCAATAAATCCTGAGAGTCACCTATTATGTTGCTCTTGCTTATAAGTGCATTTGGGGCTTTTTCCCCCTCTTACTGATCCTGTTGTTGACAAATACATACCTTAAAAAAAGAAATCAAGCAGATGGTTTATATGGCCTTTTTGTGGGAGAGGGAGGACTGTTTTGTTTTGTCTTGTTTTTGCAGGGGTGAATAGAAGGGCTTGGGCAAAGATTCTTGTATAATTGATTTGGACTGATGCCAATTAAAAATCTTCAGTGAGAAAATAAACTTTCCAGAAACTTTCAGACTATCAAGGGGAAGAGTTTCCTCTGTAATTACAATATCTATATGAGTATGGTTACAGAGACCACAGGCAGGATCTACTCTCCAGATAAGAAATGTGTAATAAAATGGGTGTTTTGTGTTTTATATTTTGCAGTGTTATCTTTCCACACATATATAATTGTAGTCTACTTTTCTTGTGCCTTTTTCTAATGCATAATGTATTTTGAATTACATGGTTTATACACAACCATTTACATACAACTTAAAACAAGTTTTATGATCAGAATGTGAGCCATTTTAATATAGTTCCGAAGAAGTCAAGATTCTTTGTTCAGAATTTTATTTCCTTTATCAGTGGTTTGCTTCATGGGTCCCATAGAGCAGCACTAACCAACAGACATACAGTGCAATCCATAAATGCAAATCACATATGTAATTTTAAATTGTCTTGCCTCCATATTAAAAGAGTAAAAAACAAGTATAATTGATACACTTTTATTAAACCTTAAATATCCCAATGAGATATTGTACCATCTTTTATTTTTTATTTAAAGCATTGAAATCTGGTATTATTTGATACTTATAGTCTCTTTCAATTCAGACTAGCCGCGTTTCAAGTACTCAATAGCCACACGTGGCTAGTGGCTGACATTACTGAACAGCAGAGGCAAATATAATAATCGCAGTGAAACTTTGGTATAAGTTGCTGAATATATGTTACTTTATCAAGCAAGATGGAAACAAGAGACCTATTCAAAATTATGTTTAACAGTCAGTTAAGTGTTAAATCTTCATATTACTAAAGCAAAGTTAAAAGAAATCTGTTGTGATTTTCTGTAAAAACTATTACTTGGCCTATAGAACGTAGCACATTTTCTATTCTTTCCTATTTGTGCTATTAGCAAATTTTCAGGGTAGGCTCACTAGATCCCTACAGCACAGACAGTTAAATAACCTCGATCATGGTTTAAACTGGTCTTGAAATTAGTTCACATAATTACCTGTCAGTAGAATATGTCACTGGTTTTTCTTTTTTCAAAACATTTTTTTTTAATCAAACATCTTCAGAGCTCCCTTTAAAAACTGAATGAAATATTAGAATGACACATTCTGAGTGAAAAATGTTAATTTCTATCTCACCCTTTCTTCTATTCAAATGTATAATTTTTTTCCAGTGTTGAAAAATCTGCAGCATTAATCTCTGTGACTTAAAGAATAACCTTACTTTACAGCACAGTTCAGTAAGACACTAGAAAAACTGTAGACATATTTACAAAAAGAAATATCCACAAGCTATTACACTGTCATACATTAGTGCACTTGTCTGCCTATATGATATTTTTCTCCACGTTCAATGGTGCATATCAAGTTAACAACCAAAATTTATTATCTAATGTATTGTGTGATTAATGGGATAGCTCATATTTTAATCAGCCATAGATTTCTTCTCAGTGAGGTCTACTTGCCTTACGCACATTATAGTCATTCAGTCTTAACTTTTTATAATAGTTTTTCTTCTACTTTCCTTTCTGTTTTAACAAAAATTTCATGTGAATGCTGCTAATAGATTTAATAATTCATTTTGTGATACCTCTATATTTTTAAAGACCTATTTGGCTCTGCAAGAGTGCTTTGTATTTAGAGTTAGCAATAACTATTTTAAATATAATAACTATAGTTTATTGATCACTTGAGGTATCTCCCTTTTCTTCTTACTACCAGAGAATTGTTTGCTTACATAATTTTGTCCATCACAAATTTACAGTTACCTGTGAGCAGCCACTATATTCCCTGCTTGACTATAAGCAACTTAAGAAAAGTGATATTATATTTATTTTCCTGTTTTTAAAAGCCAGCAGAGTAACTTACATATTATAGATGCATCAAAAAAATTTGTGGACTTTATATATGAATCATTATAAAGCTATGACCTCAGTGTTAGTCTAACAAATGACTTAAGCAGTCCAAACCATGCAGTCCATGGAGTCACAGTAGCTGTATTATTTAGCTATTATATATTATACTATAATAGGAATATTCAACAGTTGCTCTGTTTTGGCACTACATACATTAGCTGCAATGTTTTAGTTATCCTATAATCTTTTAAGTATCCTATAAGGATAATTACCATACAAGGATAATTAAATACTAATATGAAGTATACACTATGAATAGCCCCATTGCAAAAACAATAAAACTGAGGTTCTGAAAGAAAAGGGTACTGAGTCAGAGTTTGGACATACATGTGTCTGATGGCAAAATTGGAGTTTTTAACCACTGAACAACAGCATGGCCTCTTGAGACATCTGGCTCTGAGAATCTTAGTTGGCAAGGCCTTTAAACAATGGAGTTGCTAATACTGGGGATGATTCCACTGAATGACATGCATTAGATACAACAGGCAAATACAAAACAAATATATCATTCATACATATAAGAATATTGAATCCAAATTCCTGAATAGCTGTAATCTTTTGTTACTGGTATTTGGTAACTTTGTCATTATTTTTTCTGAGTAAGCTTTATGTACCTACCATAAAACATCCTAATTCTCTTTGAGGTTTTGATTCATTTTTTTCCCCAGATTCTGACATAATTATGTTAGATTGAAAGAATTTCTGATCTTGAGAATGCGTTCAAGTTTGTCGGTTTATAACTATAGTCAAATTTGGAGTAGCCACTATTGATTTTTAAACTTAACTAGATAATTGAATTTTCTCACTGACCAGAGGCTATTAAGAGTTTATTTGATTAGAGGTACCTGTTTCATTTTTGTTCTGGGTTGAAAGATCATTTACTATCAACCTGCTACAACATCTGTTAAAACATGTTCCTGAGGGAAACAAGCAAATTTAAAAAAAAAAAAAAGTAAGAATACACAAACACACACCCAGAGTAATTCTCCTAT
The DNA here is from genome assembly GCF_963455315.2 of Globicephala melas. NCBI lineage: Eukaryota > Metazoa > Chordata > Mammalia > Artiodactyla > Delphinidae > Globicephala > Globicephala melas. The sequence continues at coordinate 73,071,398 of NC_083319.1, read as the reverse complement.
ACCTTCATTTTAACATGTTTCTCAAACTTGTTTCCTTGAGAAAGGGCAGAATGGCCTCCTTTTGCTACAGTTGCATTTTTAGTTTATATATATATATGTGTGTGTGCATACACTAAATATATTTTTATATATTTACTAGGTAATAATAATATAAACAAATAAATATACCCATACCACAAAACTACCTAAGAACATAGATTAAAAGGTAAGAAAGGAGACTGAGCCAAGATGGCAGAGTAGAAAGACCCTGAGCTTACCTCCTCCCAAGGGCACACCAAAATTACAGCTATTTACAGAGCAACTATTGATGAGAAAGACTGGAAGACTAGCAGAAGAGATCTACAACTAAAGATATAAAGAAAGAACAATAACGAGATGGGTAGGAGGGGCAGAGTCAAGACCCCATACCTCCGGGTGGGTGACCCACAAACAGGAAGATAATTACAACTGAGGTTCTCCACAGGGAGCAATGGGTCCAAGCTTCACATCGGGCTCCCCAGCCCAGGCGTACTACATTGGGAAGAAGGGCCCCCAGAACATCTGGCTTTGAAGGCCAGTGGGGCTTACTTTCCAGAGAGCCAGAGGGCTGTGGGAAACAGAAATTCCACTCTTACAGGGCACACAGAAAATCTCACATGCTCCAGCAGCCACAGCAGACGCAGTAATTTGAAAGACCATGGATCAGATCTACTTGCTGATCTTTGAGAGCTTCCTGAAGAGGCAGGAGACTACAGGAGATCACCCTTGGGACACAGACACTAATCGCAGCCATTTGAAGGAGCTTGTTCTACCGTGGACACTGTTGCTGGCAAGAGCCATTTTGGAGTGCTCCATCTAGTTCCTCACCACTGGGACCCACCTCCACCTACCAGCTACAAGGAACAGCATGCCTCAGGCCAACCAACTAGCCAGGTGGGGACAAAGCCCCACCCACCAGCAGGCAGGTTGCCTTAAGACCCTCTGAGCCAACAGCCACCCCAGGACACACCCCTGTCCACCAGAGGGCCCAGGACCAGGCCCCACATACCAGTACACCACACTCGCCCCGAGACACACACGGCCCTGCAGCCAGAGACTCTGGGACTCATCTCTGCCCACTGGTGAGCAGGCACCAGCCCCAAGACCCGCTGCACTCTAGCCCCGCCCACCAGCATGCAGACATACCAACTCTGGGATCCGGCTCCACTGACCAGAGGGCCAGCACCAGCTCTGGGACTAACTTCACACACCAGTGGGCAGACACCAACCCCAGGACCCCTTAGGCCATGGCCCTACTGACCACAGGTAGACACCAGCCCCAAGATCACTGTAGCCCCGCAACCTGTCATAGAAGAACATAGTGCACCCACCAGCAGGCTGGCACCAGCCCCAATATGCCCTGCATCCAGCCCTACCCATGATCAGTCTGACACCAGCTCTGAGCATCCTGGGCCCTGCAGTCATAGACCCCAGGACCTGGCTCTGCCCACCAGTGGGTAGGCCCAGCCCTGGGATCCACTGGGCCCCAATTCTGCCCTCCAACAGGCAGACACCAGTTCTGGGACAACCTGGGCTTCAAAGTCATCAACCTCAGGATCTATTCCCACTACCAGAGGCCAACATCAGATCCAAGACCCCTTGGACCCCTCAGCCACACTGGGATCCAATCCCACTCACCAGTGGGCCAGTACCAGCTTTAGCACACCCCAAAACCCAAAGCCCGCTGTGTCAGAAAATGGCCCTACCCACTAAGAGGAGGCCAATACTAGATCCAGAGAGAGAGAGAGAGATTGCTATATAAACCTCATAGCATATATATATATATATATATATATATATATTTATATGTATATACACAGAGAGAGAGTGAGATTGCTATATAAACGTCACAGCAACCACAAACTAGAAATTTATAATAGATATACAAATACAAAAGAGAAAGGAATACAAACAGAACACTAAAGATAGTCATCAAATCACAAGAGAAGAAACAAAGAACTACAAAAATAAGCCAAAGACAATTAACAAAATGACAATAATTACATACTTATCAATAATTACCTTAAATGTAAATGGACCAAATGCTCCAATCAAAAGAAGTACAGTAGCTGAATGGATACAAAAAACATGACCCATCTACATACTGCCTATAAGAGACTCACTTCAGATCTAAAGACACACACAGAAGGAAAGAGAGGGGACAGAAACAGGTATTCCATGCAAATGGAGATGAAAAGAAAGCTAGGGTAGCAATACTTATATCAGACAAAATAGACTTTAAAACAAAGGATGTAATAGACTTTAAAACAAAGGATATTACATAGTGATCAAGGGATCAATCCAAAAGGAAGACATAACTATTGTAAGTACGTGTGCACCCAACATAGGAGCACCTAAACACATAAAGCAAATATTAATAAACATAAAGGGAGAAATTGACAGTAACACAATACTAGTAGGGTACTTTAATACCCCACTTATATCAATGGACAGATTATCCAGACAGGAAAAAAGCAGCAGAATACACGGTCTTTTCAATTGCACATGTAACATTATCCAGGATAGATCACATGCTAGCCACAAAAAAAGTTTCAGTAAATTTAAGAAAATTGAAATTATTTTTTTTAATTTTTTTTTTTTTTTTTTTTTTTTTTTGTGGTACGTGGGCCTCTCACTGTTGTGGCCTCTCCCGTTGCAGAGCACAGGCTCTGGATGTGCAGGCTCAGTGGCCATGGCTCACGGGCCCAGCCGCTCCGCGGCATGTGGGATCTTCCCAGACCAGGGCACGAACCCGTGTCCCCTGCATTGGCAGGCGGACTCTCAACTACTGCGCCACCAGGGAAGCCCTATTTTTTATTTTTTAACATCTTTATTGGAGTGTAATTGCTTTACAATGGTGTGTTCGTTTCTGCTTCATAAAAAAGTGAATCAGTTATACATATACATATATCCCCATATCTCTTCCCTCTTGTGTCTCCCTCCCTCCCACCCTCCCGAAAATTGAAATTATATCAAACATCTTTTCTGACCATAACACTATGAGATTACAAATCAACTATAAGAAAAAAAACTGCATAAAACACAAACACATGGAAGCTAAACAATACGCCACTAAACAACCAATGGATCAATGAAGAAATCAGAGAAGAAGTCAAAAAATACATGGAGACAACTAAAAATGAAAACACAATTATCCAAAATCTATGGGATTGGAGCAAAATCAGTTCTAAGAAAAAAGTTTATAGTGATACAAGCTTACCTTACCTAAGGAAACAAGAAAATCTCAACAACAAAAAAACTCACTTTATACCTAAAGCAACTAGACAAAGAACAAATAAAACCCAAAGTTAGTTAAAAGAATGAAATCACAAAAATCAGAGAAGAAATTAATGAAATAGAGAATAAAATAAACAACAGAAAAGATCAAAGAAACTAAGATCTGGTTCTTTGAAAAGGTAATTAAAATTGATAATCCTTTAGCCAGACTCATTAAGAAAGAAAGAGAAGAGAGAGGGCCAAAATCAATAAAATCAGGAAGGAAAAGGAAAAGGAACAACCAACACCACAGAAATACAAAGGATCATAAGAGATTACTATGAACTTTGTACTCAAAATGAACCTGAAAAAAAAAAATGGACAAATTCATAGAAATGGACAATCTCCCAAGACTGAACCAGGAAGAACTAGAAAATATAAATAGAATAATTACCTGTAATGAGTTTGAAATAGTAATTAAAAAAAAAAATCCCAACAAACAAAAGTCCAGAGCCAGATGGCTTCACAGATGAATTCTACCAAACATTTAGAGAAGAATTAATATCTATTCTTCTCAAATTATTCACAAAAGTTGCAGCAGAAGGCACCCTTCTGAACTCATTCTACAAGGCTAGCATCACCCTGACACCAAAACCAGATAAAGATATCACAAAACAAGAAATTACAGGCCAATATCACTAATGATCAAAGATGTAAAAAATTAGCATCAAATTGTTAGCAAACCGAATTCAACAATACATTAGAAGGATCATACACTGTGATCAAGTGAAATTTATCCCAGGGATGTAAGGATGGTTCAATATCTGCACATCAATCAATGTGATACACCACATTAACAAACTAAAGAATAAAAACCATATGGTTATGTCAATAGATACAGAAAGAGCTTCTGACAAAATTCAACATCCATTTATGATTAAAAACTCTAAGTAAAGTGGGTATAGAGGGAACCTACCTCAATATAATAAATGCCATGTATAATATACCCACAGTTAACATCATACTCAATGGAGAAAAGCTGAAGGCATTTCCCCCAAGATCAGGAACAAGACAAGAATGCCCACTCTCACCACTTCTATTCTACATAGTATTGGAAGTCCTAGCCCCAGCAATCAGACAAGGAAAAGAAATCAAAGGAACTGAAATTGGAAAGAAAGAAGTAAAACTGGCACTGTTTGCTGATGACATGATATATAAACAGCTCATACACAGAAAATTCTCAAAACACCACCAAAAAACTACTAGAGCTCATCAATGAATTAGTAAATTTTCAGAACACGAAAGTAATATACAGAAATCTGTTGAATTTCTATACACTAGAACCAATCCCATTTACCATTGCTTCAAAAAGAATAAAATACCTAGGCATGAATCTAACTAAAGAGGTAAAAGCCCTGTATTGAAGATGACACAAACAGATGGAAAAACATACCATGTTCATGGACTGAAAGTATTAACACTGTTAAAATGACCACATTACCCAAAGCAATCTGCAGATTCAATGCAATCCCTACACAATATCTATGGCATTTTTCACAGAGCTAGAACAAATAATTCTAAAATTTGTATGGAAACACAAAAGACCCCAAATAGCCAAAACAATCTTAAGAAAGAAGAACAGAGGTGAAAGAATCATGCTCCCTGACTTAAGACTACACTACAAAGCTACAGTAATCAAAACAGTATAGTAGTGGCACAAAAACAGATGCATAGATCAATGGAACAGAAAAGAGAGCTCAGAAATAAACCCACGCACTTATGGTCAATTAATCTATGACAAAGGAGGCGAGAATATACAATGGAGAAAAGACAGTCTCTTCAATAAGCGGTGCTGGGAAAACTGGACAGCTACATGTAAAAGAATGAAATCAGAACACTTTCTCACACCATATACAAAAATAAATTTAAAATGGATTAAGAACCTAAATGTAAGACCGGATACTACAAAACTCCTAGAGGAAAACATAGGCAGAACACACTTTGACATAAATTGTAGCAACATTTTTGGGGATCTGTCTCCTAAAGCAAAGGAAATAAAAGCAAAAATAAACAAATGGAAACTAACTAAACTTAAAAGCTTTTTCACAGCAAAGAAAATCATCAAAATGAAAAGACAACCTGCTGAATGGGAGAAATATTTGCAAATGATGTGACCAACAATGGGTTAATATCCAAAATATATAAATACCTCATACAACTCCGCATTGAAAAACAGACACCCCAATTAAAAAATGGGCAGAAGACCTGAATAGATATTTTTCCAAAGAGAAACACAGATGGCCAACAGGCACATGAAAAGATGCTCAACATTGCTAATCATGAGGGAAATACAAATCAAGACCACAATGAGATTTCACCTCACACCTGTCAGAATGGCTATCTGAAAAGACCACAAATAATAAATATTGGCAAGGCTGTGGAGAAACGGGAACTCTTGTAGACTGTGGGAATGTAAATTGGTGAAGCCACTATGGAAAACAGTATGGAGTTTCCTCAAAAACTAAAAATAGAACTACCACATGCCACATGATCCAGTAATTCCACTTCTGGGTATATATCCAAAGAATATCAAAACACTAATTCGAAAAGATACAGTAGCACCCCCACATTCACAGCAGCATTATTTACAGTGTAAATAAACATTATTTACAAAATATGGAAGCAACCTACGTGTCCATCAACAGACTAATGGATAAAGAAGTGGTGTGTGTATATATATGGGATATACATACACATACAATGGAATATTACTCAGCCATAAAATAGAGTGAAATTTGGCCATTTGTGACAACACAGATGGACCTGGAGGGTATCATGCTGAGTTAAATAAGTCAGAGAATGACAAATATGGTATGTGATCACTTATATGTAAAATCTAAAATATAAAACAAATGAGTGAATATAACAAAACAGAAACAGGCTCACAGATATAGAGAACAAACTAGTGGTTACCACTGAGGAAATGGAAGGGAGGAGAAGCAGGATAGGGGTAGTAGAGGGAAGACAAGGGTAGGGAATTAAAAGATAAAAACTACTATGTATAAAATAAATAAGCTACAAGGATACATTTTACAGTACAAGGAATCTGGCCAATATTTCATAATAACTTTAAATGGAATATAATCTATAAAAATTTCAAATCACTATGTTGTACAACTGAAATTAATATAACATTGTAAAGCAACCCTACTCCAATAAAAAAAAAACTTAAGGGTCTGAGCAGAAGCATTCCCTACATTTCCCGCTAATGCCTGGTCATCATATTGCCCTGGCTATTCTAGAGATCCTAGAAGCATGACTCTTTTAAATGCCTACATCTGGACTAGAAGGGAAATTAGAACATCTGTTTTCCACATTCACTTTGTTGTCCCTCTGTGTCCCTTGCCAGTTCCAAATTGAGCAATACACTTGAAGTCTGGAATCAAAGAGGTTTTTAATTCCCAAGTACTCTGATTCCCTTTCCATCCTGTAGACAAAGAGTTGAATATGGAAACATATTGGCAGCTTTGTGGCTTAATCTGCTTCCACAAACTGAATGGACAAGTGGTTGTAACCAAGTAAGTATTTCCAAGTGAGCATAAAGTAGATTACTTGCCAAAGTTCAAATTTTCTGTCAAATGGGGCTCTTAGATTAATTATTACCCACTCTCTTGATTGAACAGGCCTACAAAAAAGAAGAGAGAAAGGAAAAATATGTGTGATTTTTATTTCTGATTAGAAAACTCTGAAATCTCCCTTTCAGTAATGACATCTTTAGTATGCAAGTGAAATGACAGATTGAGGATTAAAGGTCCACGGGAAAAGCAAAAGCAAAAATTGTTCCTGAGAACAATTATTTTACCAAAAGTGCCATCTTATCCTCTGAAGCCTTTCAGCCAGGCCCATGAATTAGTCCAGCTGCACATCCCCCTTATTCCTTATCTAATGCAAAATGATCTTAGTTTGACTGCACTGCTCAGCACTTGAGAAGCTCTAATTGTTTCCTGTACATTCAGAGTTTCATATTTTAAAAACTTCTATTTATTTTTCTTTCCCACTGTTTGTCCCTTTAATTGGACATCATCAGCAACTTCAGCATTGAAGTATAAATAGTTCTTGGGAGAAACAGGTTCCACATATATTCATTTCAGTTATCTTCTGGGCAGTTTTTCTGCTCCACTGACCCTCTTTTATTATACTGTCACTTGGAAGAGCACCACTACAGTGTTCTTGGCTAGCTATCTTACATGCACTGTCTTGAATCTCCACTGAAAATCTGTACCAAGGAATTTAGTATGACTCTACTTATACAAGTGAGAACAAAGAAAGGCTCACACTGTTTAGCTAGTTAAATATCATGAAGCTCATGAGTGAAAGACTTAAACTTAAGTTAAATGTGCCTTTAAATGTTAACAGACACATCTTTTACCCCCCTTTACAATCACAAACAGAAAAGGAATGGATTATTCTAGATTTTAGATGCACTTTGTTGTTTTAGACTGAGCCCCTTGCACTGGAGTGTTGGGATGTAACACTCTTTGAAACACATTCCAGAATCACTCTGCAACTGCTGACTTTAAAAGATCTCTCAGAAACAAAAACCCACTCCCAAATAGTTTATTCTACCCCATCTTCCATGCCAGAGAATACAATGACCCACACACGATTTGTCCCATTTCCTAAAGGTGAGATCAATTTGAAGGTGAAACAAAAAGAAATCCTGAAGGGGAAAAATTAACCACCATCACAACAAACCAAGCCACTTAATCTGAATTCAGAGGTTCTGACTAGTTCAAACAATGAATAAAGAAAATGGGAAGAATACAATTTGCAGCGATTTCGCAAAAGAGAAAAAAATCCTTACTTTACAAATAGCTCTGGCTTCATATCTAGCCAAGCAAGCGGCAAGGCAGAGGCAGATAATAATGTGATTACTCTGGTAATGATATGCATTAGATACATTATGGGAAACAATAATGCTCCCTACTGAATGCAGTCAATCCAGTTATTGATTTTTCTTAATGTTAAAAGTGCTACTCTAAAACTGAAAAGAGATATCCTTTATTTATTCTCTTTCCCTTTCAGTTTCCAAGTCCATAGATCCTTTGATGCGGAGTAGTATACCAAGATAATGGAGTAATGTATATCTAATCTGACACCTACTGGGCCAGGCTAATGGTTCAGATAAAAACTGCTAGGATACTGCTACTCGTGCAAAAAGCAATGTATGCTAGGAAAAAAATCTGAACTTTCCTTTAATTTTTCTTTAGTTTTGTTTTCTAAAGCATCCTTGCAGACCAAGCATATTTTTCTTTCAAATAATAATTGTAACATTGATTAGTCCACAGATCAGATGAAGCTGGTGGGTCTACATTAAAATGTTCTCTCCAGAATATATTTTTCACATGTTTAAGCTTTTGATACATTATCACTATATAGAAAACGGGTACATACGTACCTGGATATAGTTCCCTTTTTTATCCTCTAAAACTACAGTTTAAATCACTTTACCCTACACACACACACACACACACACACACACACACACACACACTCCTATCCTACGTTGCCCTCATTCTATGCTTCATGCCACTTATTAACATTCAGTACATGTAGCTATGTATTTCTAATAAACATGAGAACAAGTATTTCAATAAATACAAAACAATTTGGCAAATCTCGACTTTCCTCTTCACTTCACAAACTATAGGATTTTTTCATCTTTATTAAATATTATTTCACACTGTCCTTGTCAAGTGAATAACTAAGTAAAATAATAGACTGATGTCAAAAGTTCCTTTTATGACTGATCTGCTCCATCAGAAAAAGTACACAATGTACTTGTACCCATCCTTTGCCTGATGCTTGATACTCATTTCCCTCATTCATCTCATGTCTCCATAACTTTTTTTTTTTTTTTTTTTTAAGCTCTGGAGGAGAGTAAGAAACATTTCTTCTTGTCATTTTCACTTGGCCAGTCATTTAAACTGCCCCCCAGAGGATCTGAAACGGCATGTCTAAGGCCACAGACCTCGGACCAGTAACAGAAACTAAAAAGCATCTGAATACCATCCTCAATTTAATCAATGGAAATCATATGTGCATTTCTAATGAACCTTTCCATACATTTTAAGAGTAGAGAATCAAAACTAAAAGGTAATTCAATTTTATCAATCTACCTAAAACAAGATCTTCCCTGGGTGTCTTAAAATTATTAAGATGAGAAAATTGCTTAATTTTTAAAGATCTTTCCACATGACAAACTTTTCATTTAGCATATTGCTTACTTGGCCTAAAGCCATGTAGGTGGCTTGGTATAGAAAAGCAAACAATATCAGGAATTAATTATTCAGTTTTTCTAAATGGCTCTAAGCCCAGTTAAGATTATTTCTTCCAAATTTTAATAAGGAGATGTGAAGTGTAAAGCACTTAGGATGATAAATAATTCCTTTTTTCCTTTTCCTTTCCCTTTTGTACCCAATAAGCCTTTGGGAGAGACTAATTCAGATAGCTTGTTATTTAAATGGCTTTGTATGGAGAAATCTTTTTTCGTGTTTTCTCTCCCACTTTACATTTGAAAATTTTCTTCCAAAGAGCTTTCTGTGACCTCTTCTTGGGTAAAAGGATTGAGACCTCTTATTTATGTACCTGAATTGGCCAAAAAAGCTTTCTCCATCTAGTTTCTTGAACATTTGCCAAAGCTTGTGCTATAGATATTAGAAGGCCTTTAAGTTATTACAAGAGGCCTTTACATCAATATGTTTATCAAAGTTTGTCTGCACCCTGAATATAGTATATGTCCTACACATATACATTCTAAAATTTTTTAATTATGCAGTAGTGTACAAAATGGAAACTAATTTCAAAGCGCTATCAAATTAACCGTGGTATTTGGTCCTAATTTCTCCTTTGCTGAAAAAAATTATTAAGTGTGTCTGAAAAAATTTCTATTACAAAAAGTCTGAAATGTTTAGGAAATAACTGCTCTCAAGCTGTAACAGATCTCTATAAAAAGTAGAAACCATAAACCTTTCAGCAAAAAGTGCCAATGGTAATATATCCAAAAGAATCATTTTTGTTTTACTTATTCCTTGTCTGTGCTTAAAGTTATCATAAAAAGGAGAAACATAAAAAGGGAGAAACTAACCTGACCATAAATTATTTCCATCAAGAAATTATATGATGATTTCTTTAAAAACAGGTATTCATGGGAGTTCCCTGGTAGCCTAGTGGTTAGGATTCCAGGCTTTCCCTGCCGTGGCCCGGGTTCAATCCCTGGTCAGGGAACATCCCACAAGCTGCGTGGCATGGCCAAAAAATAGACAGCTATTCATTCATTTCTTTGCTAGTTTGATGAGTATAAATATCTTGTATTAAAAAGCCTTTTATATCTTTAACATCTATTTCACACACTTTCATTGCATTGGATTCTACAAGAGTCACAAACTCTTTCAGCCTTGGTTTCTTAATCTGTAAAATAATAATATTAATAGCTATCAAGCTGATATGGGGTTTAGATAATTTATGCAAATTACTTGTAGTAATGTATGCCCAATGGTAGGTTTCATAAGTAAGGTTTCTTCCACTAAACATCACAACGCTTGAGTGAAAAATAAAATTGGTATCAGCCCTTACTTACAAATGAGAAAAATGAAATGCAAAAATAACTGAGAGATTTTCCACGTTAATACAGTGAGTAAGGACTGGAACCCAGGCATTCTGCACCTAGCCTAATTTATTCATTCATTTATGTCCATATTTTATAGATTCTGGGGAATGTAGCAATAAATAAAATGGACAGAATTCTAACTCTCAAGGAGCTTGTGTTTCAATGAGAAGAAAATAAACAATCAATATGTCATGTTGATAGTAAAGCAAAATAAAGCAGACTAAAGGGATGAAAATTGATGGAATTGACAATGATGGTTCATTTTATGTTGGATCTTGGGAATAAGCCGCTTTGATGAAATCCTATTTGAGCAGAGATCTGAAGGAAGTAAGAGAGTGAGGCATGTAGGTATCTGGAAGGTCATCCCAAGGATGAGTGGTGTGTTCTAGAGACAGCAAGGCAGCCAGTGGGTCTAGAGCAGGGTGAGGTATAAAGATGAGACCAGAATTGCCTGAGCAGTGGGACTTCCCTGGTGGTCCAGGGGTTAAGACTCCGTGTTCCCAATGCAGGGGCATGGGTTCGATCCCTGGTTGGGGAACTAAGATCCTGCATGCCACATGGCGGGGCCAAAAAATAATAAAAATTAAAAACAAAAAGAGTAGTCGGAGCAGAGAGCAGATACTTTAAGTGCCCTATCGTCCTTGGCTCTTATCACACTGCATCTTGCTCTTCAGTGAATCAGTGTAATTTTTACTGTGGCTCTGGAACTCTTTTCTAGTACTCCTCTTTTCTTTAACCCTACCATTAATTAGTAGGCTTTGTCAGTGCTCCAACAATAATGATGTAAAATTTGAAGATTACAAGGCTTCTCCAAATACACTGCTTGTCAGTCATCACCGCAAAGATGTTGTCAATCACAATTCACAGGTGAGGGAATGGAGACACTGAAGCCTTGGCTGGTTTCTCCAGAGCCATAACTTCATAAAGCAATATGCTTAATTTTGAAATGCCAATCCCATTGTACCTCTACCCCACCATTCTACTTCTCAGTATGCTCCTAGAATAAAAGCTCCATTTAGAGTCTTCTGTGACAGTAGGAAGGCTTGATTCAGAAAGAGGTAATATCTCAAAATCATGAAATGCACTTAAATGTAACATGCGAAATATTATGTATCAAGATGCTAAGAATAGGATTTGCTCAGAAGAGAAAATCAACTATTTACTAGAGCTAGGTTTTCAATATAAAATAGTAAAGTGTGATGCCTTAGTAAAAATGTAGCTCATTAAATGGAATGGATATGGTTCTTTTTTTTAAGTTTACTTTAGGGAATATGATTCCTAATTTCGTACACATATATACACACACAGAGAGAGAAATAAATTCCACTAAAAAAATAAAACTTCCATCTAAGTTTTATATATCAAGTTTGTTTGAAATCAAACATTTTTTAAAGGAAATTTTATAAAATATCTCCAGTAACTTGACCATACATTACTATTACATCTTTCTGATTAAACCCTAATAGACATGAATCACATAACAGCAAGGCCACAAAGATAATTTGTTCCTCAACTCCAGCACCTAAAGTTAGAAAAGTTAGGTGACATAAATTAACAGGAACTTCCATAAATATTTTGTCCATAGCCAGAAAACATTCAAGTTTTGTCTGTAGCAGAAATAATCTACATGCTGGCCAGCCATCATACTTAATTAAATTTGTAAGGGTCACATCAGAGGTAAAGAATATTATCCACACGGGTAATTCAATAGGAATACTAATTCACTCAAAGGGGTCTCAGTTGCCCTTTCAGTTTCACCCTTTCTTATAGAAATTCTTATTGTCAGAATAAAAATATCAAGCTAAGCAGATCTACTAACTCATACCCTTGTTTAAGCCAAATTTTAATGTCTCATAAAATCATCCATTACCATGGGCAATAAGTATTTATATTGAGGCTTCATCCATCTGTTCTCATTCAAATAAAGGAGGATATTGTTTGTATACAGGAAAAAATTCTGTCTCAAGGAAATCTGTCTGCTATTTGCTCACCACAATAATACTCAGAATACAGTAATTTTTGTGTGCTTCATACATACAGGGCATGAGCTACGGATTTAAATATTACAATTAGTAAGGGTAAAAACCCTTATCAAAATTCGCCACCATACTCTGATAATTCCTTCAAGCAGGTTGACCTTTTATGATACCTTTTTCCTGACAACCAGGTACAGACAAGCTGGTTCTTAATGATTAAAGCTCAGATTCTACCATGGACTAAGACTGATCACGATTTTCTAATAAATAAATTAAGCTCATATATATCTTGAAACTGTTGACATTTGCCAGTTGATTATTAATGTGCTAGAATTCTTCTGAGTTGCTTGATTTCTTAAGCAGAAAGTCAATGAAAAGGAGCACAGAACTTTGGAAATAAGTAGACATCAGTTAAAATCCTGAATCTTACTAATTGTGTGAAATCATGCAGGTTGTTTAATCTCACTGAGCTTCAGTTTCCTTAATGGTAACATGTTGCTAATAGTCCCTACCTCATAGCATTATTTTTGGTTCAAATGAGATAATGCACAGAAAGTATTCAATAAGTATATATAAATATTATAAGTATATAATACTTATTGAATATGTAAGTATTATTATATATGCATGTGTGTGCGCACATGCCCTTCTATTTCCCTTGCGTACATATCCTCTGTAAACACCACACAAAAATAACCTTAGGTCCACAAACTCCAAATGACTTGATTTAATATAATCCTAAATCATTAAAGCTAAGTCATATCAGTGGGTTAAAAATAGTTACTGCATCTGTCAGCTATTTCATCATTAACTATCACATGCATTAAAAAATTTGGTTTAGTGTGGTCCCATGTCTTCAACCTGTATCACTCACAGCACTGACGTCCATCCCATACCATTCATAACAAACATTTCCTAGGTCCAAATTAATTTGACTCAAATCTACATTGAGAATCAATTTTACACAAGATAGTGCTAAGTGCTGAAGTATGGGGAAAATTTAAGAAAATGTTTCCTGCTAAAAGATAAGTAACTCTACTTTGGAATTGTGCTCTCACCCTATAGCACATCACAAATATCAAAGGATTATGCATATGAACAAATGCTTATCAAAATCTACCATATAAGCTCCTCCATATTGATTTGAAAGCTGTGCTTCAATAATAAAACAATAAATAGTATAATTAACCTGGCTTAGGGGAATGACCAATACCTTTACACAAAAGAATTGTAGGCTCTACTCAATTCACTCATTTGGAAAATGATGAGTTTGGAGTATCCAATTTATCTTATAATTATTTTCCCCAAATTTCAAATACTTCTCCGATTAAAAACATAAATTTGTTAGCTCTTGGCTAGTTAAATGTTGTAGTTATCACAATCAAACATGTTGACTGGTTGTGATGTTTCCAGAAAATATTTTTTTCTGCAAGTAATCATATAGTTACTTTTATTTTAAAATTAATGAAAACGCATTAAAAACTTAAAGAAATCAATTAAAACTAGAAACAGGGGCAATATAAGATTTTTTCCAGAAAAATATTCAAGATAAATATGTTGAAGTATTTCCTACCCAAGTGTCTTAGGAAACATGAGTGCATGCTGACACAATTTTTTTCCTAAATAATTATAATCATAACTACTTTATACAGAAGATTTCTTAAAATTCGCTTTGTGATAATCTGATACTGGGAGTTGGAGTGGAAAATGTTTACTGGGAATTTTCTTAGTCAGAATACATACAGGATAAAAAAATACTGAACACATTTTAAATGTAAATAAGTCAATTTGCTGGAATTTGATTTGGATTGCCATTCATGAAAATGAAAGAGTAATTCTAGCATGTCTAGAATTACTCTTTCATTTTCATTTTCAGAAAAGACAATACAAAATCCTATTACAAAGTTTAGGGTAAATCTGGCCAAGATTAACTTCTATTTAAAGATACATCCTCCCCAACTGCTAAATGTACCACACACATATATCATATATATGCCTCAGAATTGTGAGAGAGAGAGAGAGAGAGAGAGAGAGAGAGAGAGTGAGTGTGTGGGTATGGGTGTGGGTGCATACGTAGGGTGTGTGTTTGGCTGGTGGTTAATATAAAGAAAAGATAAAACTGCCAGGAAAAAAGTCTTTACTCATAAGCTTTGGGTAGAGTGACTATTTCATTATACTTACAATTGTCATTTCAAAGCTCTGTCTCTAGTTTCTTACGGCTCTGCTAGCTCTGTGATATAACTAGATGGAGAGCATTCTACTGTGACCAAGTTACATCTCTATACAGAACCCTCATTTTTCATGTCTCCTGCTTAAAAACAAACAGCAAGCTCCAGAGAAAGACATGCAGTTAACTGATATGAACTTAAACTAGGACAGTGGCATTTTCAGAAATGAAATGAACAATTCTCAAAGGATTCATAACTTAAATTTTTATCCGCAAAGAGATTTCTAAAATCTTGCTCTTTGAGATACGAACTAGTTTTTATCTCCCAAGGCAGGTCAGCACTAAGCTGTTTGCAATACTGGTTTCATGGCAATTTGGGGCGCAAGAATTTTTTTCTTCTGAATTTCTCACCTAATAGCTAAATTTCTTGCCTCTCACATGAATATTTGTGCTGAAGATTTTTATATTCAGCAAGTATAATTTCAGAGCCATGCATTATATAAGCTAATAATTCACATGTAACCAAGACACTGAAAAGGAATGACACATAGGATGTAGTCAAATTGTAACTTTATTTTTGCCTCCCCCGTCCGTTTAAAATCTATCCAGTGGAGAAAGCAGCTCTCTATGCATCTCAAAAATAGATAATTCTACAAAAACTTTAACTTACAAAGCCATGTCTTGCTTCAGTAATTAAATATGTCCAATTCAAGTTATCAACACTTTAATCATTTTTTATTTATTTTCTTTCTCTGGAGCTAAGGCCTATAGTTGGTAGCCTGCTTGCCTTCAGGGTGAGGGTATAGTTGACTGCCCCTGCTCTCTTTCTCTGCTCTGCTTTCTACCTCTTCCTCAAATACACTGCTTTTTAAAGCTCACTAAGGTCAAAGAGTGCAGGCCAAGGGAAGTCAGGGCAGGAAAATCCTTAATTTTTTTTTTTTACATCTTTATTGGGGTATAATTGCTTTACAATGGTGTGTTAGTTTCTGCTTTATAACAAAGTGAATCAGCTATACAGATACATATGTTCCCATATCTCTTCCCTCTTGCATCTCCCTCCCTCCCACCCTCCCTATCCCACCCCTCTAGGTGGACACAAAGCACCGAGCTGATCTCCCTGTGCTATGTGGCTGCTTCCCACTAGCTATCAATTTTACGATTGGTAGTGTATATATGTCCATGCCACTCTCTCGCTTTGTCACAGCTTACCCTTCCCCCTCCCCATATCCTCAAGTCCATTCTCTAGTAGGTCTGTGTCTTTACTCCTGTCTTACCCCTAGGTTCTTCATGACATTTTTTTTCTTAAATTCCATATATATGTGTTAGCATACGGTATTTGTCTTTCTCTTTCTGACTTGATTCACTCTGTATGACAGAGTCTAGGTCCATCCACCTCATTACAAATAGCTCAATTTCATTTCTTCTTATGGCTGAGTAATATTCCATTCTATATATGTGCCACATCTTCTTTATCCATTCATCCGATGATGGACACAAGGATGTCACAAAGAAAGAAAACTAGAGGCCAATATCACTGATGAACATAGATGCAAAAATCCTCAACAAAATACTAGCAAACAGAATCCAACAGCACATTAAAAGGATCATACACCATGATCAAGTGGGGTTTATTCCAGGAATGCAAGGATTCTTCAATATATGCAAATCAATCAACGTGATACACCATATTAACAAATTGAAGGAGAAAAACCATATGATCATCTCAACAGATGCAGAGAAAGCTTTCGACAAAATTCAACACCCATTTATGATAGGAAAATCCTTTCTTGCTTGTTCTCGGGGCCAGGCAGATGGCAGAGCACACACGTGCCGTCAGGGTGCTCCTCAGTGTCTCCTGCTCCCTCTCTCTGGCCACTCCTCCATGCTCAGCCCTGGTTCTCTGGTTGTCCACAACCTACACTTGCTGTTGGAGCACTCTGACTCTCCCAGGACAGCCCCCTGGACAAGACTAAACTTCAGCTGACATCACTCTCTATTGTACTCAGTAAAAGCGTGGCTACTTTCTGAAAACAGCCTCCTACTTTCACACTTTGCTCAGCCAAATTAGGCTTTATCTCTCCCTGGTGTGGTCAATCACCATCACCCAGGGTCCTTCAACTGCACAGAATGAATATCAAGCCCTCTAAGAAGTCCAGATGAAGCTCTATACCTTTCAAGGTACAGAGGTGACATGCTCTCAACCCTTCACTATAGGAAGAAATCTTCACCCCAGAGCCATGGAAACAAGCCTTGTATATCTAATTTCACAGCTTCTCTAAGGTGGTTTCACACTTACCAGAGGAGTTGACAATTTTGCTGTTTTCATGCCTGAGCTGAACTTTAATCTTATCTTGTTACAGTTACAAATGTAAAACATATCTGACATATAGAATATGACACAATATCTGATACATAACATATGCTTACTTAATGGTAACTGCCATTATTACTATCACCACCATCAAAATAATATTTATCATCAATGAAGAAGTGTATTCTACTCAACAATTCTTAACTGTTCACTTATTTTCAAATGTTTATAGTAGCATTATTTATCACAGCCAAGAACTGGAAACAATCCAGATGTTCATTAACCGGTAACTAGATGAACAAATTGTGGCATATTCCTAAAATATGATACTACTCAGCAATAACAGAATGAACTACAGATACAAACAACAACATAGATGAATCTTCAAATAATTATGAGGAGCAACAGAACACATATTCAAAAAGGAGTCCATAGTGTATCAACACATTTATATAATATTCTAGAAAATGAAAAGTATTCAGAAAATAGATCAGTTGATGCTTGGGGAGCTGGGCGATGGCAGAGAAGGAAGGGTGATAAGTATTACAAAAGTCCTGGGATCAGAAATAAATGAAAAAGAAATGAAGGAAAGAATAGCTAAGATCAATAAAACTAAAAGCTGGTTCTTTGAGAAGATAAACAAAATAGATAAACGACTAGCCAGACTCATCAAGAAAAAAAGGGAGAAGACTCAAATCAATAGAATTAGAAATGAAAAAGGAGAAGTAACAACTGACACTGCAGAAGTACAAAGAATCATGAGAGATTACTACAAGCAACTATATGCCAATAAAATGGACAACCAGGAAGAAATGGACAAATTCTTAGAAAAGCACAACCTCCCAAGACTGAACTAGGAAGAAATAGAAAATATAAACAGAGCAATCACAAGCACTGACATTGAAAATGTGATTAAAAATCTTCCAACAGACAAAAGCCCAGGACTAGATGGCTTCACAGGCGAATTCTATCAAACATTTAGAGAAGAGCTAACACCTATCCTTCTCAAACTCTTCCAAAATATAGCTGAGAGAGGAACACTCCCAAACTCATTCTAAGAGGCCACCATCACCCTGATACCAAAACCAGACAAAGCTGTCACAAAGAAAGAAAACTACAGGCCAATATCACTGATGAACATAGATGCAAAAATCCTCAACAAAATACTAGCAAACAGAATCCAACAGCACATTAAAAGGATCATACACCATGATCAAGTGGGGTTTATTCCAGGAATGCAAGGATTCTTCAACGTACGCAAATCAATCAATGTGATAAACCATGTTAACAAACTGAAGGAGAAAAACCATATGATAATCTCAATAGATGCAGAAAAAGCTTTTGACAAACTTCAACACCCATTTATGATAAAAACCCTCCAGAAAGTAGGCACAGAAGGAACTTACCTCAACATAATAAAGGCCATATATGAGAAACCCACAGAAAACATCATTCTCAATGATGAAAAACTGAAACCATTTCCACTAAGATCAGGAATAAGACAAGGCTGCCCACTCTCACCACTATTATTCAACACGGTTTTGGAACTTTTAGCCACAGCAATCAGAGAAGAAAATGAAATAAAAGGAATCCAAATCGGAAAAAAAGAAGTAAAACTGTTACTGTTTGCAGAGGGTGTGATACTATACATAGAGAATCCCAAAGTTGCTATCAGAAAACTACTAGACCTAATCAATGAATTTGGTAAAATAGCAGGATGTAAAATTGATGCACAGAAATCTCTTGCATTCCTATACACTAATGATGAAAAATCTGAAACTTAAATTAAGGCAACACTCCCATTTACCACTGCAACAAAAAGAATAAAATATCTAGGAATAAACTTACTTAAGGAGACAAAAGACTTGTATGCAGAAAATTACAAGACACTGATGAAAGAAATTAAAGATGATACAAACAGATGGAGAAATATACCATGTTCTTGGATTGGAAGAATCAACATTGTGAAAATGACTATACTACCCAAAGCACTCTACAGATTCAATGCAATCCCTATCAAACTACCAATGGCATTTTTCACAGAAATAGAGTAAAAAATTTCACATATATATGGGAACACAAAAGACCCCGCATAGCCAAAGCAATCTTGAGAATGAAAAATGGAGCTGGAGGAATCAGGCTCCCGGACTTCAGACTATACTACAAAGCTACAGTAATCAAGACAGTATGGTACTGGCACAAAAACAGAAATACAGATCAATGGAACAGGATAGAAAGCCCAGAGATAAACCCACACACATATGGTCACCATACCTTTGATAAAGGAGGCAAGAATATACAATGGAGAAAAGACAGCCTCTTCAATAAGTGGTGCTGGGAAAACTGGACAGCTACATGTAAAAGAATGAAATTAGAACACTCCCTAACACCATACACAAAAATAAACTCAAAATGTATTAAAGACCTAAATGTAAGGCCAGACGCTATAAATCTCTTAGAGGAAAACATAGGCAGAACATTCTATGACATACATCACAGCAAGATCCTTTTTGACCCACCTCCTAGAGAAATGGAAATAAAAACAAGAATAAACGAGCGGGACCTAATGAAACTTAAAACTTTTGCAAAGCAAAGGGAACCATAAACAAAACGAAAAGACAACCCTCAGAATGGGAGAAAATATTTGCAAATGAAGCAACTAACAAAGGATTAATCTCCAAAATACATAGGCAGCTCATGCAGCTCAATATCAAAAAAACAAACAACCCAATCCAAAAATGGGCAGAAGACCTAAATAGACATTTCTCCAAGGAAGATATACAGATTTCCAACAAACACATGAAAGGATGCTCAACATGACTAATCATTAGAGAAATGCAAATCAAACCGACAATGAGGCATCACCTCACACTGATCAGAATGTCCATCATCAAAAAATCTACAAGCAATAAATGCTGGAGAGGGTGTGGAATAAAGGAAATCCTCTGGCAGTGCTGGTGGGAATGCAAATTGATACAGCTACTATGGAGAATAGTATGGAGGTTCCTTAAAAAACTAAAAATAGAACTACCATATGACCCAGCAATCCCACTACTGGGCATATACCCTGTGAAAACCATAATTCAAAGAGTCATGTACCACAATGTTCTTTGCAGCCCTATTTACAATAGCCAGGACATGGAGGCAACCTAAGTGTCCATCAACAGATGAATGGATAAAGAAGATGTGGCACATATATCCAATTGAATATTACTCAGCCATAAAAAGAAATGAAATTGAGTTATTTGTAGTGAGGTGGATGGACCTAGAGTCTGTCATACAGAGTGAAGTAAGTCAGAAAGAGTAAAACAAATACTTTATGGTAACACATATATATGGAATCTAAAAAAAAAATGTTCTAAAGAACCTACGGGCAGGACAGGAATAAAGATGCAGACGTAGAGAATGGACTTGAGGACACGGGGAGGGGGAAGGGTAAGCTGGGACGAAGTGACAGAGTGGCATGGACATATATATACTACCATATGTAAACTAGATAGCTAGTGGGAAGCAGTCACATAGCACAGGGAGATCAGCTTGGTGCTTTGTGTCCACCTAGAGGGGTGGGATAGGGAGGGTGGGAGGGAGACGCAAGAGGGAGGAGATATGGGGATATATGTATGTATAGCTGACTCATTTTGTTATAAAGCAGAAACTAACACACCATTGTGAAGCAATTATACTCCAATAAAGATGTTAAAAAAAAAAAAACGGCCTGGGAAACTTTTGTGTGTGACGAACGTGTTTATAACCTTGACTGTGGCAATGGTTTTATTTGTGTATACATCCTGGGAAACATAAAAGTGTACACTTTTAATGTGTTTAGCTTACTATATGTTAATTTACACCTCAATAAGGCTGTTTACAAAATATTTAAACAAAAGAGTGGGGACCCACCAAAAGGTATCAAAATACTATTGTGCTTTCACTAAAGTCTTCTCATACTGCTTTATGATCATTGTATTTATATTTTACTTCAGGCGCTTGGTCTGTCTCTCCATTGATCCAGACTGTCAAGATTCATATCTTGTAAAAGATCTGGCATATTCAGTTTACTTCTAGGTGCTCTTTCATATATTTTGCTAATTGATTATAATATTTTTCTAAAGATATTTTTATCTGATTTATGTATTACATGTATCACTGATGTGTGTGTTTATTTTTAAATTTGCAATTTTCCTGGAAATTTACATAAATTCACATAGCTTTTCAGTTGACTCTGTTGGTTTTCAGGGCAATCTATTTGGAATTTTTACCTTCTAATATAGTTTGATCGGGATTTTCGTTGAAATATGGAAAGAGGTATGTCTGTCATTGCTGGATTGCCAAACTTTGACCAAAAACCCTTTGCCATATATTTTACCATAGTTATATTCCTATAGATAAGCCATTAGAAGAAAATAATTTGCCCCAAATGATAAGTATCTATGCCACTGTGTACTATTTTTAAGACCAAATGTATTAGTTCTCCTTACAAACCTCTCTGTTAAATGGATTTATAACATAAACATCTCCCTTGCATAAAAGCTGTGAAATTTGCAATGCTGTTTTTAGGAGCTATGTATTTTTTAAAGAAATTTTAAGTAATTTTTCATTTACGTTTTAGATTAAATCACACTGTCAAAACAAAACGTTTGGTTAGACTTTGTTTTAATAGACTACAGTTTAGAGTCTTAGGACACAGCAAACTGAGTGGAAGGTACACAGATTTCCCATCTGCCCCCTCCCCCAACACATGCACAACCTCCCCATTATCAACACCCCCCACCAGAGCGGTACATTTGTTAACAACTGATGAACCTACCTTGACAACATTATCCACAGTCCTCAGTGTACGTTAGGGTTCACTCTTGGCGTTCTACATTCCACAGAATGTATGATGACAGGTATCTATCTTTATAGCATCATAAAGAGGAGTTCTGCTGCCCTATAAATCCTGTCTACTTGCCTATTTATCGTATGTGTCTCCTGGTCCACACCTACCCTAACCTCTGATGACCACTGATCTTTGTACTGTCTCCAAGTTTTGCCTTATTAGCAACTAGCAATTAAAAGATTGTGTTTAAGGAAAGAATAAGTTATATTTATTTGGGTAGTATCAAAATTTTCAAAGCATTTTCACATATACTGTACAATTTTCTCCACAGAATATCCCTGTGTTATGAGTCAAACAGTATTTTTTATATTTTAACAAAATATAAAACCACACAGCCATTAAAATGATGAACTTACAATTCTGAATTTCATGTTTTTTTCTACTAATCTCTGGAAGTATATAGATGGTGCAAGAGTTAAGTGTAATTTAAGTCCTGGAGTTGGTCTGCCTAAATCTTAAACCCACCCTCATGTACGTAACTTTAAGCAAGTTTTCTTACCTGATCAAGGCATGTCTTTATCATCTTTAAATAGGCAGAGTAATAGTACCTTCCTCACTGGAATGTCATGAGGATGAAGTGAGGTGATGTACTCAAAGCTCTTATCATAAAATTTTATCATAGCTTGTGCCCAGTAATTATTAGATTTTTACTAACATATTTTAAATGTATGGACAGCAATAATTATTTTGTAAACCCTGAGTCAGAGATTAGAAAAATGCAATGATAAGTGCATTCATTAGCTGTCCAATTATGATTATGGTCTATCTTTCTGGTGACCTCAGTTAGCAAACATGAGATTTTAAAATAGGATCATTTGAACATGTAATAAATTTACTACAGAATAAAGATTAATAGATAGCATGAAATAAAATTTTATTTTATGTTGCATAAAGCTTGTTATTTTCTGTGATAAGTTATTCAGCATTCCATCGATACAAGATAATATTTGAACAGCAAATTCAAGCATTTCAATGAGAACTTTAAAAATAAAAGTTGATATATATTGTAGTATATTAAGAAAGGTGCTATCATTGTAGCCCCTAAAAGCCTGTGTCACCTGTGATGTAACTATGCCATATGGACATACAGACAGACACACACACACACACACACACACACACACACACACACAAAATGAAAGCCCAGAAAAATAAAATTAGGTGCTTGATGTCTGAAACTGAATAAATCAGACAATCCTTCAGAATGCTGCTTTTGGAGGAAGGCTGGTCAACTCAGCCTCAATCACTTCATTAGTAAAATAAGAATAATATTACCTACATTGAGGGTTTTATGTCAGTACATGTCTTATAGCACATGCCCATAGACTCCACATTCCAAACTATTCTGAAGGCTCTGGCTCCATGCCTGCCTGCTCATCAAATAAAAGCAACTGGTCAAACATGCTCTCGCACATTCTCGACCAAAGAACAAATTCCTACAAAACTTGTAATGATTTGTGCAGGAGATTATGTATTTCTTATATACATGGATAAAGAAAATGATCCTATGTTTTAATTGCAGGGAAACGAGACAAAAACTCTTGAAAAAAAAAAGGGGCGAGAATACTAGTCTGGTAACTCCACAACTTGGCACTGAATTCAAAACAATCAGTGCCATGACATGCCTGACCTTGCTGAAATAGTCGGTGGGCCAATCAGAAGACAGAGGGAGTGAGACACTGTGAGTCAGAATGAGAGAGAAACTTCTGTTCTATCGATTTCCTCAGGTATAGTCCTTCCTAACAGGAATATCATCTTTAATCAGAAGTTACCTTCTCAATGAGGCCCTCTTTGACATCCTATCTAAAATTACACTTCTCTTCCCTTCCTGATATATTTTCAACCATATAATTATCAATTTTATTTTTTAGGTTATTATCTGTCTACTCCTACTAAAATGTGAGCTCTACTGAAGGCCTGGATTTCATGCTTTGTTCACTATTGGTTTCCTAACACCTACAACAATTCCTGACAAGTGAAAGCTCCTCAGTGAATGCTGAACTAGCAATGAATCATGATACTGTGGGTGAGCCTGAGGGAGCTGAGGAAAGAGCAATGAGGCTAGATTTGTGCTCACTCACAGCTCTCTGTGTCTGGCTGCTAATTGAAAAAGAAAACCCAAATTTTGGCACTTTATACAATGCTGATCTCTGGGATGCTCTTTCCAAGAGAAACATGCATTTGCTCCTAGATTTCATCAAGTCTTAATCCTGACTGCACCCCGTTTTCTCTGGGCAAACCTCAAACTCATGGCAGGAGCTCCACAACTGATCTACTTCTGAATGTTGCCTATAGAAGGGACACTCAGAAGGTTCCACATCATACTGGTTTAATACCAAGTAAGCTTTTCATTAATGTCATTTTTAAATGCTTTGTAAAAAGATACTTAAGCTTTCTAAAACTTAAAGTCAGTAAGCTCTGGAACTAGCAGTGGTTAACTATAGGCTTTGGAATTGGGATTGCATTTTCTCTTCCCTAATCTCTGGAAACAGTATCTGAATGCTGTGACTATACGTAGACTTTGGATTTAGACTGCTTCAGTCTTCATTCCATATCTGACACTTACTAGACCTGTAACTGTAGGCAACTTACTTAATATTTCCAAGCCTTAGTTCTCTCACCTCTAAAATAGGAATGATAACAATATCTCCTTCATAGAATTGCCATTAGCGTAAAATGAGGTAATGCATGTGAACCTCTTAGCATAATGATTGGCAACTGTGTGTGCTCAATAAACATTAGATATTGTTGTCATCAAATTTTAAATGTATGAAAGGTAATAATTTATTTTTTCTACAGGCTGAGTAAACAATAAGAAAACTGCAGTGATAAATGTATGCATTAACTGCCCAACTCTGATTGCTGGCAGTTTTCTGATAATCTTGATCAGCAAGCCTATAATTTAAAAATGGAATAATGTGACTGCATGTTAAAGGTGTATCAGTGGTGTGAAGTTTATTTGTTAATGCCTTTCTTGAAATGCCTGCATCTAAAGGATATCATTTTCTTTTTCCTTCCCTCTCCCTCTCAAGTTTGAAGAAAGTAGGTGGGCAAAGCCAGAGAGTGATCAGGGAATGACAGGATTGGTCAGGGGAGACGCCTCTGAGGAAGGGCATGCCATACTGAATCCTATAAAGAATGATGGCAGGGCTTCCCTGGTGGCGCAGTGGTTGAGAGTCCGCCTGCAGATGCAGGGGACACGGGTTTGTGCCCCGGTCCGGGAAGATCCCACATGCCGCGGAGCGGCTGGGCCTGTGAGCCATGGCCACTGAGCCTGCGCGTCCGGAGCCTGTGCTCCGCAACGGGAGAGGCCACAACAGTGAGAGGCCCGCGTACCGCAAAAAAAAAAAAAAAAAAGAATGATGGCAGCATCCAGCATCCACCTAGGGAAGAAGGGAGTAGAAAGCCCAGGGAATGGGCAAAGGAGGAGATGTTAAAACCTCTCAAGCATCTCAAAGGCAACACTGTTCCTGAGCTCAGTGGGGTGGTAGCAAAATCCTTTCTGCCTTTCTTCAATCATGTGAATTATTCTGAAGCTCAGTCTTCCCAAATACTTCCTGTCCGATGTGACAACGAACTGGCGACAGGATTCCATGTTCAAGGCTCCATCTCTCAAAGTCATCCCGTATTGGATAGATGAGAGAAAGAGGTCACATCATGTCACTTTGTGAAATGTCATTCTATTCTTTAAAAAGGAACAGACGTTACCTATTTCCATATTCCTCAAGGTCTAATCCTCCACAAAGGCAGATGGTAAACATTTAGCCTCAAGCCCTTTACCCCTAATGCCACCTGAGTTCTCATCAGCACGGAAAAAACAGCAGCCCCAACCTCCACCACACCCTATTCCCACTACCCTGCTGTGTAGTCCTTCATGGCACTTACTACTACCAGACATACTATGTAATAAATTTGGTTGTGGTTATTTTCTACCTACTCACACTAAAAGCTAGTCTTCATAAGAGCATGACTTTATCTGTTTTGTTCCCTGTCCCCCTTCCAGCCCCTAGAAGTATACCTGGTACAGAGCAGGCATTCAATAGACATATAAACATGGATTAATAATTTCAGGAAGCAGGAGAAAATTACTTCAATCTTTGTCTCCATAAGGAAACAATTCTTATGCTGCTAGTTCTGCCAAAGAACCATTTTAGTATACGGTAGAATAAAGCCAAAAGTAATGAAAACACTTAGGAAAAGTTTTTAAATAATCAAAAATGCTAAACTACGGTGCAGGGCTCCCTACCAGTATTATCACTCAAATCACTTGTAAATGGAATTAATTTAAAATTTCAAAGAAAAGATTGAAAAGCTCTAATCATCTTGTTTGCTTTCTTATAAGAACTGAAATACCCAGATATTTAGAAACTTCTGGAGAGTTTATTAAATCTTTTTACCTAAATAAATGAGATCATGCAGAGACAACAACTAGGACAACTATTACAGTATTTTTTGTAATTTGAAAAATGCCTTTTTCTAAATTAATTTTGGTAGTAAGTCACCACCAAGAATAGCACCTACTTTTTTTCTGCATCTTTCCTTGCCCAACAAACATCCAGGGGGAAAAAAGGCCAATTTGTCTTGTGAAAGGCCCTGGATTGGCAAAAGGAACAGTAATTTTAGCAAAATCAATCCCAACTTGCTTTTCACAGAAGTCTCACACTCAACACTTGAATCTGTCCTTTGTCATTGCGGCAGAACTGAACATATACAGCACCATTAGCATTACAGCTCGTCCCGCACACATCAATCCCCTGGCTGTCAATAACAGAGCAGACCCAATAGAAGATACTTGTTGAACAGCTGAGAGGATTGTGCCAAAGTTGTCCTCTACGGCATGACTGGTATCGTTTCATTTTCCCCTTTTGTGCTCAGAAAGTCAATGGTTACAATACAGCCTCACTGCAACAAACATAGAACAGTGGGATCTAAGCCCATCTGACCTCTCCCAAGATACTTCTTCTAGAGCATTTGGGAGAGCTCTGTTAGTACTTTTATAAACAATATATTTCCAAATCACATAAGTATTAGGCTACATGGAGCTTAATAATAGACTTTTTCAAAGGAGTCTCTAAGACCCAGACTTGTCTTTGATGTCCTCTTTGGTTTTATAAATATTAAGTATTTCCACTGCAGATTTTACCTCAGTTCCTTTCTTTAAAGAAACAAACAAAAAATGCCACCTGCCACTCAGGAGAGCAATGTCATATGGAGATGCTATATGGAAAAGACCCAAATCCTTTTCTCCACTAGTTACTAACAATAGCAAAGAAACCAAAATGTGGCCTTAAAATTATGTTTCTAATATCAATCTTTTGAGGCTAAACTTAAAATAAAACATGAATGTAAACCATATAAAAGAGACCAACTCCAAGAGATGAATACTACTAAAGAAAACAAGGATATGTCTGATCTCTACTTTGGCCAAGAAAACCAGATGTTAGCATGGCCTATATTAGAAATCTGCTGTACAATATTAATTCATTAAAGAAATGTTCAGCATAGACATTCTGAGCATATGTATACATAATATTCATTTTGTAGAACATACTGAAATATACTTCAAGCATTTACCTTAAAATATATATTCCACAAGAGGAGATGAATGGCAGTATTCAAAGACTTATGACCTAGGTTAAAATTCTTGGCTGTGTCATTTACAAGTTTTGTAACTTCGGAAAATTACCTAACCTGTCTGAATCAGCTTTCTCACTAATTAAACAGAGATGACGGCAATATCAAAACTTCAAGTTTCAATGTCTGTCAGAGAGGACATTCCATACCATGAGAAATTTTAGCATTCATTACTTGCTTATCACTAAAGTCATTATAAATAAAATTTAAGTGTTTTAGAGAGAATAGTATATAAACAAATGATGTGTTTGTGCATAAATACCTACATCTATGAAACACAAAGATATGTGTGTCTGTGCACATGTAATAGAAGTACATACATAAGCACGTAGCACGAGAAACTCATTTTTAAAATATTTTAAGGTCCCATTATATTTATAGGACCAAAATTATTAAATAAAATATGAAGTCATAAATATATAAAAACCTCAAACTATGATTTTCAAAAACTAAATATTGAAAATTTTAAAAAATTAAACATCTTTTACAGTAATTTGAAATAAAGTTTTTCATTCCATGACTAAGAAGATCACGTGGTATCACCGAATATATTTTTTATCCACATTTATTTCTATTAATCCTAGGAGACTTCAAATTTGCTTTCTAGCAGCAACTTTTGGGTGGGGGGAGTCTCTACTAAATCACCCTGCCAGGTAATTTCTCACTTTGTAAATCAGCCATTTAGCTCTTCATAACTCTTTGTCCTAACACTTTTTCCCTTCTCGACCCCCATCCCGGTAAGCATTTCATTCAAAATCAATATACGCCCAGAACTCATTTCCCAGGGAGCAATCTCACGAAAGCCATGAATCCCCAATGTGGCTTGAACTCTGAGTACCATGAAGCCTGCAATCCTGACTCTGGGATCGGCCACCCTTCTGTAATTAACTCAGTGTTGGTTGATTTCCTGTGTTTGTCTTTCAAAGAAGGGGATATAATGCAATAGCTTGAAAAATGAAAGACCTTCTCATTTACACATGAAAAACCATCTTATGTGGTAGCTCCACGGGGCTGTCTGCAGAGCTCTGTGTATACATTGCATTTAAGGGCTTAGATCTCAGCACCTGCTGTGTCACTACAGACCCCCACTAGTTTGAAGCCTGTTAGAGCAGGAGACTTTTCAGACTGTGTCTACAGGACGCCAATACAGTTGGTCAATTCAATTCATTTGATGAGGAAAAAAAAAATCAGTCAGTCTAGTAGGGGAAAATTCATCAAGCCATTTCTTTGGTGTTGTGTAGACAAATAAACTGGTTACCTTCATTATCCATTTTGCCAACTGTTCTGTGGGGCTATATAAGACCCAGCTCCAGGCTCATCATTTGTTTTAACCACACTAAATGCAGCAGTGAATCAAGTTTCCAATCTGAAAGCTGCCATCTGCTCAACTCCAGAGAAGAGATTTAGAAGATGCTACCTAGTTGCAGCCCCACAGAGCCTGAGGCAGCTTTTCCCAGTGAAAAATGCAGTACTGGTTACTGTTTGTGTGAGACTGCCCTTAAGAGACAAGGTATTTTGTGCATTACTATATAAAGAGATTTCTGTCACTGACCAGTTGTTTATAATGGGGATGTAGTGTTACTGAGCTGATAAAAGGACAGTAACCATTATCCAGTTAATAGAGTTATTAACTAGAGCCAAATTGGCTCAATAATCTGAAAGCAATAGGGAGTAGCTCAGAAATTCTTTGACCACCCACACACTGTGAAGGACTTTAAGGGTAGTCACAAAAATGGTCTACAGAAAAGCAGACAACATTAATAATACAACACACAGCATATTTAAATCTTATGCATTGGCTTGATTATGAGACACTTGGCGTATATATCTCTCTTGGAAGATTTCTTCTCAGCAGCCTTCTACTAGTATCAGCCCCTAGGAGCAGCGAACTTATGCCTGGATACTAACATATTAACAAAAGTGTATTATTATTTAATATATAGGGTAAATATATATTATCTACATTTCATAAATTTCTTGTATTACACAGAGGTATTTAATATTTGTGTAATAGAAGTATTTTATGATATATTTTCTACAAGAACCTAGGTTTAAGATCTAACCATTTGTTTCTAATAAGTAAGATTTTATAAGGGTCCCTAAATATGTTATTTTTTATCATTATATAACATAGGAAAGAAATCAACAGTAAACATCAGTTATTTTAAAAATCATGTAGGGGCTTCCCTGGTGGCGCAGTGGTTGAGAGTCCGCCTGCCGATGCAGGGGACATGGGTTCGTGCCCCAGTCCGGGAAGACCCCACATGCCGCAGAGCGGCTGGGCCCGTGAGCCATGGCCACTGAGCCTGCACGTCTGTAGCCTGTGCTCCGCAACGGGAGAGGCCACAACAGTGAGAGGCCCGCGTACCGCAAAAAAAAAAAATTAATGTAGCATTAAACTTATAGTTTGGATGGTTAATAATATAGTCCCACAGCCATGGCAATGAGCCAAAATAGAAATTTCTAGGAAAGCAGTCTATTCCAAAAGGTAGAAGGCTAAATTAGTAAGACTTTCGAGGTCAGTAAATAATCAAATTCTCTTCATGTTTACAAGATTCAATGGGCCATTATGCTGCAGAATTTCCACATCAGAAGACAATAACTGACTAAATTTGTAAGTTACCTGAAGTTAGCTTTCAAACTATAGTCCCTTACTTTGTTTTCAAGATACCATGCTATGTTAAGACAAAAGTTTGTTTTCACCCTCAATTTGAACCAACCTAGACCAGAAAGAGAGAGAGAGAGAGCCCAAGCCCACTGGCCAGCTGGTGTAATAAAGCACCAAAAAAAAAAAAGGACTTAAATAGCAATTCAAGGGATTTAACTGAGACATAAAAGAAGAAATTCTTAGCAGTAGAGAATTGTTAAGTGTTAGGATGGGTCAGGTAGGAAAGAATAAATTTTCTTGCAAAAGCAGATTTTAATTTGTCTAGAATGTCTAAGTACAATCCTGCCAGAAGGTAAGAGGATGAATTCTCAGGGTCTTGCTGACTAATTAATTTGCTTTAGCAAAACTGACAAGTAACTCAGAACTATAAGCACCTAATATTTTTTAAACATGAGGTATCCTGCATTTTTAAAAACAGATACTCTAAAGACCAACTCCCTGTTTTCAGTAAGCAGGTATCCTTCAAATGTGAGGGATGTGGGGTAGAGGAAATGATGTTACAGCACTACTACTTTGTGATAGTCTAAACAAATGACTACTTAATAAAATGAATGAATGCTTTATGCAATAAAAACACTGTAACAATTCGGTAGATGCAAAAATCTGGGCTAAATACCAAACAGAGACGAAGTCTTCAGAAGGAAAAAAAGCGATTATAACCAGATGCATGAATCGAGATCCCCTGCTGGAAACTGAACTGAGTCATATAGGCTGATACCAATTTTCACTGTAGGAATGAATGGAGAGAGCAAGAGAGGGTGACATTAAAGGTGGCTGGTTTATTTAAGTCCTTCATTTTTCCATGTGTCTATCAATAATCATTCCCAATTCCTTTAACAGAACTGTAAAAGCTCTCCACAATACTATATTCCACCAACATAAATTCTTTCAATTCTTTTGTTTCCCAGGAGTTCTCCTTCCCAATACACTCTGTCTGCTATACTGGACTGATTCCTCTCTGTGTGAGCTGCATACCTCTCTTCCTGGGATTTCCTCATTCATATATGCATCAAAAATTCCTTTTTTCTCAATCTGATCTGTTGTTATTGCTCGCTCGCCACCTGTGGGAGATCTTATCTTCAGAAGTTTTCTAATAAAAGATACATGGAAAGTAAATTTTGATAATCATGTATGTCTGGAAATGTCTTTCTTCTATCCTCAGATTGATTGAAAGCTTGGCTGCATACAGAACTATGCATGCAAAATGCTTTATTCCAAAGTTTTAAAGAATCATCTTCCAGCTTCCAGTCTTGCTATTGAGAAGTCCTATGACAGTCTAATTATGAGCCATCACGCACAAGCCATTTTTCTAAGAGATCTAGATCCTTCTCTCTATTTCTGACATTTGGACATGTGGTATTGCCTTGGAGTGTTTTCTCAACCACTTTGCTGAGTGCTTCATGGGCCCTTTCATTCTAGGAACTCATATCCTTCCCTTCCTAAAAAAGTCCTCTCTTATTTCTTTGATTTATCATCATCTGATTCCTTGCTCCTTTTTCTTTTTTATGAACCTCCTATTAACTGAATACTGAACTTTATCTCTTTTGTTTGCTACTGTCAAAATTACATCGTTTTCTTTTAATGCTTCAATTTTTAACTATTATATTTTTAATTTTAAAGAACTCTTCCTCATTCCCTGATTGTTTCTTTGATTTATATAATACTGTTTCTGTTTGATGATTACATCACTTTCTCTTATCTCACTGAGAATATTACAGTTTCATGATGCATTCTTCCATTCTCTGCAAGGGCTCTGTTTTCACTGATTTTTATTTGTTTGTGTCTCCTTCTCTCATGTTGACATTTTTACCCAAATTTCTAGTGGTCCTCAACTGTTCACGATAGAGTGAGAAATTTAAAAACTAATCTAAAACTCTGCATATGGGCTGGGCTCATGAATTCATGGGCTGCCCTATAAGTTAGTAGAGTTTCAAGCCAAATTATTATAAAGAGATTCTCAAATGTTTGATTCTGGCAATCACAATGCTTCTACTATAGGAGTCTCCAAGGAAAGAGATGGACATTCTCATTGTTAGACATACAGATATTTACTTAAGCCCCCTGTTTTCAGGGAGGAAGTTCATCCCACCTCTACTTTGCCTAGGATCCCTGATTCAAAAACCCCTTCCAAGTCAGTTTCTCTGGAAAATAAGACATAATTGGTCCTTCACAGCTGGGAAAGAAGTACCTGCCTGACTGTTAGAAATGAGAGGTCATCTGATGTTTCCAAATGCTTCTTTTACAAAAAAACCCGATGTGCTTGATTTTGTCTCCCCCAAATTTCACCTTTCACAGAACCCGGTGCCTCTAATCCCTTAGAATCTGTGGGACTTTCCAAGATCCAGTGGGGACAAAGTGACCTTCTCCTCTCTGGTATCCTTCTCTATAGATACCTAGGGTTCCATGTCTGCTCTGCCAAATCATTCATTTCTCATCCACCTGCTTTCCACCTGAATGCTGATGTCATATATCAGCGACTGTTGTTTTCACTCCTGTAGATTTTCACCCCTCTTATTCCTTTCTGTTATCTTAGTTGGGTTTCAGACGGTAGTGCGTGCTTTCAATGCACCAAATTTAACAAGACTTTAACTCTGTTTGTTCAACTGTGAAATGATGAAGAAAGATAATGTCTACAGACTTTCAGATGCCAAAATATAAATCTCAGAGGTAAGACAACCTTGTATGCAGGGAGAGCTTGAGTAGTGATTTTAGTTGTGGACAGAAAGGGAAAATCTATAGAAATGATCACTGTTTTCCTACCTCTGAGAAAGGAGCAGCCAAAGTCAAAGAACTTTGACCTCCAGGAATGTAAGCTACTCTCACAGAGACAGTGCCAGGAGGGAGAAAGCAAGGGGAAAGATTCAAGGAAAGCCAAGACGACAACTTTGAATGCATTAGCATTTACAGTGTTCTCTCCAGCCCAGGTTCAAGGACAAAGGAAGATTCAAGAGCACAGGAAACGTATGATCTGACTAAAGAAAATACTAGCAATGAACAGGGCAGGAGCAGAGATGGTATACAGAAATAGTTGTGGCAGGACACTGGGACTCTGGAAAATGAAAACAAACAAAACTAAAGGAGGCATCAATAAAGATCAGGAACAATCAATTCTATGTTAAAACCCAAAGGTTACAGAGGTGGCCATTCAATTTTCAAGAGAAAGTCAAAGAATATTTTTTTTATTCTAGAATCTAAACAGCTAGTGAGAAGGAGATTTAACAACACTCCAAGGGTCTGCATTTGCAAGAGTTCCATATGCTTATTTTCATTGTATTTTCCCTTATTTTGCATTACAAAACATGCTCAATTTTGAAAACTCTAGATGGAAGCATAAAATATTTTATGTAGTCCCTTTCTCTGGGAACATAGGTAATAATCAACAAAGCTTTGGAAAAGCAGAATTTTCTTACAAAAGATAGCTACTGTCATAGATTTGGGATTGTTTTATTTACTAATTCATTCATTCTATCACACAACTAATATTTCTGAGTGCCTACTATGTGCTAGGCACATAGGGATTAAAACATTAACAGAAAAGTTTCAAAAGAACTCACCATAATTTTGATAGTAGGAAAAAAAAACACAAGAGCAAGGTATTCTATGAAATGAAAAGTTATTTTCAAGAAAACATACAACTTGGAATATAACATTTCCTGTACCTAAGAATCAGGTATTGCTATAAAACTCCCTATAGTACAACTGTATAGACACCTTTTAAAGAGGTATCTTGCAGGAATCCTTTGACAACATTTTCAAAATGCATATACTAGGCACTTCTGCATTTGAAAAGAGCCGTGAATTTAGCAGCTCCTGCAAAGACACAGGTTTATACAATAGCAAACTGGTAGAGAAACAGCCAGAGAAAAACAAACTCGAGATGAAACAGTGTATGTCAGATCAAAAAGTTCTGGGCTTCAAAAATGGAATATTTGACAACTGCAAACAGACAGGATGACTCTGTATAATTAGTACTTTATTTCTGATACGAAAAAGTTACCATGACCTAGCCCACTGAATGCCTGGATCAAATATTTGTTGGGTGAATTAATGAATTAAATACCAATGCAATAGAAATCTGTGTGGATCACTGTGAAATAAAGAAGCACAACAAGGAATCAGGCAAATCCAAAAACATAAAAGATTACAGGAACTACCAAAGCCAGTTTTCTCTAAATTGTTACCATAACATTAAATCCACATTATTTACAGTTGCTGCCACATACTTAGGCTTAACCAACTATATAAATAATTTACTTGTTCCATGGTTTGAGTTCCCTTTTTTTAAATAAATTTTCTTGTCATCTTTAAAAATGCCCAAGTTAAAAATATTCTTTCAGTTAATGCTAAGAGGGGCCATCTAAATGGGTAGACCTGCAGACAGTCACCATCCGGTGGACTAGAAATTTTGATTCAGCTTGACTGCGATGAGGTCTAGGAATTTGCCCTTTACAAAGAAGGAAGAATGGGGAATAACTTTGAAGAACAGTGCCTTATAGCACGGGCAATCTATACCTGAGACCCTCTTTTTAAACTTACAGACTCCTCCCAAATTATGATACAGAAATGCTGGCTCAGCCAAAATACAAATAAAATGGTTTTAAAAATGAATTTAGTTCCAAGTTTTGTTTATACTAGCATGAAGGTACAATTGATAGATAAAGGAAGTAGTAGACAATAGGATCAAATTCCTGGTTGTGGAACCAGAGCAGTATTCAGTCTTAACCATACAACAGGAATTTATTTTAGCATCGTTCTTCCATATATCATCATGATGTCATTCTTATCTATTTGAGCATAGTATTTGATACCATTTTGTTTCAGTGGACTTGAGTTCCAGTTTTGCCTTGAGTTCTGAGCAATGTAACCTTATTTTTCTTCTCTGTAAACTAGGTATAGGGTGAATTAAGTGAGTATGTGTGTAAAATATTTAGCAGAGTGCTAATACCAGTTAACTAAAAATAATTCATCACCTATGTACTACTAGTAGTAGTAATAAGGTTTCTTATCTTATATAAATCATATGGCAATTAGTTTGTGAGAAAGAGAAAAATGAAGCCAACCTATCTACTTCCTTTTATAAAAAAAGCAACAGATATGGAATGTGAAGGAAAAGAGACTTTCTGAAATCAATGTGTTAAAGAGAAAAATTAACATTAAAGTCAGAAAAAATGATTGGACTGGGGGATGAAGATTTAGCATTGTCTTGATAAGAGATACAAACAATGCTGAAGTAACCAAACAGTGTCAAGGATCCTTTAAGTATCACTTCTGAAATTCCACCAAGAGCAGACCAATTTTTTTTAAATGTACCAGTTTATCAAAATAACCTGAACTACCTCATTCCCATAGAATGCTACCTCATTGCTCACCTCATACCTGCAAACATTAAATCAGGCTTCATCCATTCACCAATTTTTTTTTCCCTGAAACACTGAGTACCTATAATTTCCTGTTGTTAACTGGGAATACAATGAAGAAACACCTCTCTACCTTCATGGGAGTCTAATCCTAGCAAGGGATTAAACAAATGATTATCAAAATATGACAAATTGTGACAAGTAGAACCATAAATTAAAACTTTAGATCAAACAGTTTTTGAAAGGTGTGGTATAAATAAGTGGCAATACAAGCATAGAGTGACTAAAGAAAGACAGCACTCAAAGAATGTGACTATTATTGGTACAAATGGATTTATCACAGAATTTAGGTCTTAACAGAAGACTTTGGCAACAGTTATCAACTCAGTTCTATAAATTAAGACAGAAGATGACTCAGTGACACAAGGCTTATTGATTGCCAATGCAGGGGACACAGGTTCGTGCCCCAGTCCGGGAAGATCCCACATGCCACGGAGTGGCTAGGCCCGTGAGCCATGGCCGCTGAGCCTGCGCGTCCAGAGCCTGTGCTCTGCAACAGTGAGAGGCCCGCAAACCGCAAAAAAAAAAAAAAAAAAGAAAGAAAGAAAGAGCAGGGCAGGACTTCAGAAACTGAAAGCTCTTAACAATATTGAATTCAGACCATAAAATATTTGTGGGGAATTTATTGAAAAGACAAACGGTTATATCCATCACAATGATATGTGAGATCCAAATCTGTGCAATAAAAGGAAAATGGCTGAGTGCCTAGTCTCTTCTACAGAATTAGTAGAACACACTAAAAGGGTAAGGCGGCTTGTGGGAGATATATGAGAATAATATTTAGCAATGTGATTAGTAATCCAATAAAAATGGGCGGGGGCTTCCCTGGTGGCGCAGTGGTTGAGAATCCGCCTGCCGATGCAGGGGACACGGGTTCGTGCCCCGGTCCGGGAAGATCCCACATGCCGCAGAGCGGCTGGGCCCGTGAGCCACGGCCGCTGAGCCTGTGCGTCTGGAGCCTGTGCTCCACAACGGGAGAGGCCAAAACAGTGAGAGGCCCGTGTACCGCAAAAAACTAATAATAATAAATAAATAAATAAAAATGGGTGGAATTGATAGGATATAAATATCAGCATACCTGTGGCAGATACAGATGCACGGTTATAGGCTTCCACTGTACACAGTGTCAATAGATGGAGATACATACTTTTTACACGGCACCATCCTTAAATGATTATGGAATGCCACTGATAAAGACATCAGAATACTGAAGCTCATTATAGATATTCGGTTGCCACTATTCTCTCTGCATTACAGATACTCTCCATGACCTCAAGTGCTTATCCAAAGGTGGGTTCATAACCTTTACTTGCATTTTTTTTAAATGCCCAAGATGAACAGTAGTCTAGAAAACAAGGGCCATTCAGCCTACAGTATGAATTCCAATGTTCTCCTACAGTCTCAAAGACCCCGGAAATTACAGCATCCTCTCTGGAACTCTAGATTCTAGTGAGAGGCCCTGAGAGACATGCCTCACAGATCACTACTAATTCTGAACTTTACTTGTTAAATTAAGGATCTCTAAATCTAGATTCCAGCACAGGACACAGGAAAATATTAGCAGGCTTCAGGTTTCTACAACATACCTGAATCCAGAGAAGAAAACCTTGGCAAGAATAAAGCCTCCCAGCCCAACTCACTTCAAATGGAAACAATCAGAATCTGTTTAACAAACGCTTGTTAAACCTGTGTTTCACTTAAAATACAATGGTGAACCAGACAATTGTTGTCCATAGCTTAGTTCTAGTCTTGTGAAGGAAATGGAGACACAGTGAAGAATCCTCAATACCATATGACAGGACCCATGACATAGGTGATCACAGACTGTTTGGAATGCACAGAGGCAGAGTTCTAAACCCAGATATGAGGATCAGAAAAGGCTTTTCTTGTGTAAAAACACCTAGGCTGGAAGCAAAAGGTTGAAGAGTTAAGCAGACAAGACAACTGAAGCAGAGAGAAGAGTATTCCAGGCAGAGAGAGCAGCATGTGCAGAGACCTGGGAGTGAGAAAGAGCAAGCAGTTAGCTCAGGAGAGCTGGAGCACAGCCTCAGAGGGGAGGGGAGTAACCTGAAGACTAGGAGGAGCCAGATCTCTGACTTCAAGTGAGAAATAATGGTTTTGATTAATTAATAATAAAATAAATAATAAAACACACACCCTAAAAATAAATCACCTCTGTCTCCAAATCTCTCTCTCTTCACAGTATTTTGAAGTTGTCATGTAGACTCAGAATACAACGACCAAGAGAGAAGCATGATATCAGATAAATGTCGGAACTACACACAAAATATTTTTAAGTTAAATTTATCAAGTCATACCTAAGACTGTTCCCTCAAGTAAATTACTTTAAAATCTTTTTGGGTACATATACCTTACTACCAACTATTAAGTATCATATCTGTTTTGAGTCTATTTTTTACAGACTCAATTTAATTCTAACTATATATAAATTTATTGACCATTTAATATGGCCAGTTGTAGTGTAAAAGAGGAAGAATACCTAAAAATATGAGGAAGGTTGAACTGTTATTACCCTTGTTAAAGAGGGAACATTAGAAATGAACCAAAGGAAGGACAGATTTTGCCAGTTTTAGAAGGGACAGAACTCATAAGGTGACCAACTGTTCATGTTTTGTGTTTTGTTTCATTTTGCTTTATTTTTCTGCTTGTTTTTATGTCAGAGATTCTTAAACTTAGTATATTAATATGTACATGTACCATGAAGCTCCGAGGTGAACTTACAATCTGATTTGGTCATGAAACCATAGATACTTTCTCTCTGTGAATATTTTATGAGGTAAATTTGCTCTAGAGCTTTGCTTCTCAAAGTATGATCTGTAGTCCAAGAGCATTTGCATCATGGGAGCTTGTTAGAAATTCAGAATCATAGGCCTAACCTAAGACATACTAAATTATTAAACTTGTAAAAGCACTGGTTTAGAGAAGGGGTCAGAAAGCTTTATCTGTAGAAGGCCAGAAAGTAAATATCTGTGGCTGCATGGACCACACAGTCTCTGTCACAACTACTCAACTCTGCTATTTTAG
The DNA here is from genome assembly GCF_963455315.2 of Globicephala melas. Taxonomy (NCBI): domain Eukaryota; kingdom Metazoa; phylum Chordata; class Mammalia; order Artiodactyla; family Delphinidae; genus Globicephala; species Globicephala melas. The sequence goes on along the minus strand of NC_083319.1, from coordinate 73,032,401 downwards.
CATGAAAGCAGCCAGAGACAATATGTAAATGAGTGGAACTGGCTATGTTCCAATAAAACTTTACTTACAGAAACAGGTGGCAACACAAATTTGGCCCTAGGTAGTTTGCCAACCCCCGTTTTAGAGCATATGGTAGGTATAGATGGAATATATAGGTATAGATGGAAAATAAGGGCCATAAATGAAAAAATATATGAGTAATCTATTAAAGAAGCCATAGAAAGCAGCTTTTAAAGGAGTGTGACCAAAGTCTCAGTCTAATTTTGCAGCAGTTAAGATGGACAGAAACTAGAAATGGGGTGCAGCTTGAATGTCGCTGTAGCCACTTCAGCTATAAGTATTGTGGCCTGAATTAGAGTGATGGTAGTGAAAACGTAAAAGTGAGAATAAAGGAGAAATCCCATAGGTCAAAGAATCTGATCAGATGTAGGGTTAAGTCAAAATTACTAGATGCAGGGTTAAGTCAAAATTACTGGATGCAGGGAGTCAGCATTCTTTTTTAGCACCTGGAAGAAAAGGAGTACCATTGCCAAGAACTGGATTACCCGAAGAAAATGGTGGTACTGGATAAAAACACTCATGTTTTACATGTTGAGTATAATTGGCTGATATTTTATCTAAGGAAAGATATCTTGGAGGCAATTTGATGCTAAGTCAAGGGACATATGTCAAAGTGAGCTGGAAATTATCCATGTATAAAAGAGAATACCTACTGAGCCAGATCTATGAGTTTGGGAGGGGGAAGCAAAGGAAGCTTAAAGAAAGAACCTTGGGAAAGGCCTGCATTAGAAGGAGATGATAGAGAAAGCAGGAAAGTAGAAGTAGTTCAGGAATGCACAAGCCAACAGAGTAAATTCAAGAAGAAAGGGGAAAATGAATATAGCAGATAATTTGAGATGCTAAGGTTCTTATTTACGTTTAAAACACTGAAAAATAAGTGCTGTCAACAAGGTTTTCCTATATGCTGACACAGCAGTCAATATTCTAACACTATATTGCCAAGGTTGACCAAAGCAGGAGCCAGACAGCATGGCTTTACATTTCTGAAAAAATCAAATTCACTTTCATTTGCTCACAATGCACTAACTTTTTTTTTTTTAAACAAACCCTTACCATTAACTATCCTCCTATTTTCCTTGAATCTTATCAATACAATTCAGAATATTCAGAGAAGGCAAGTTGAGCAAGGGCCAGAGATGGTATAACAGATAATGGCAGGAAAAGAACATCTTAGATCAGCTTAGGTATAAACTATAAACATTGCTGAATAAAATTCTATGAATTCGTTCCAATATCTTGGACCAACAGGTTTACAATATGCAACAGGTTCTTGGAATTGAAAAGAATTAGAATAAAAATGATCTTTGCTGTATCTTCTGTATTGAGTTTATATTGAAAATGTGTATTTTAATCAAGAGAGCTAACTGATATCAATTTATAAATGATGTAACCATTTTTTTCACTAAACACTTTTTTTCTTAGCATCATAACGGATTGTACATATCAACAGGTAAGCTGTGACTAATCAATACTAAGTAAGGTGAGAGCATGGGCTTTCTCACTTGAGATGTTCAACTGGATATCATCAACAGCTGCATTCACCTTTCCTTTGTTTTCTGCATGCAGATACAACATCACTCTCTAATTGGCAATTGTATCCTAGTTTTACTATACAAACAGTAAAAAAGAGTAATAATAATAATATCTTATGTTGATTAAGGGCTTATTATGTGGCAGAAGCTCTTAGAAGAGCCCTACATGTATTCACTCATTTAAACCTTATCAGTTTTGTAGAGAGTAATTATTACCTGGAAGGTGTCTTAAAGATCATCAAGTCCCCCAAATGTTTCGATGTTTCTTTTCCATGCTATATTGCCATATATTGGCACTGGTCAGTAGACTCAGCCCAAGCAGCTGACATCGGAGGCATGGCTTTTGCTCAATGGGTTCTGGCCAGCAACACAAATGTTGAGCTGCATATACGCTGATCAATTCAAGCCCATGGAGCACATGTGTAATTGGCCAGATCAGTTTAAGAAGTAATCAGTTCATTTTCCCAGGCTGACATGATTCAGGGGCAACATCTACACCTTTAAGGGGTATGGAAAGATGCCCAGAAACAACCAAGTAAATGGTAGCAAATGCACAGAATTTAGTTTTATTCCTACCTGTGCTTACTTAACTGTTTAACTGAGTACTGATAGCTTCAGAAATCAGCACAATGTAAAGTTAGTCTGACAGGCAGAGCTGAGATTAAACATACTTAATGCTGCTTGTGGCTGAAATTTTAGAACTACCAACTAAGCTCCCTCACTACTTTTAAATTGTTTAAAAGATTTATTCTGCTTACATTTTATGTTTTTAACTAGTCCCTATCCCAAGTCTTTGTGTTCCTTTTTTCGCTAAGATCAGAGAGCAAGCTTTATATCCTCTGTTCCTCAATCAGATAGTGCCTACACCACTGACACTTGTTTCCTTTGCTTCTTTATGCACATACATCAGAAAACTGCAGTTGACAGAAACAGACTTTTGAGGAGCATCACTGATCCCAAAATAAAATGCAGGTGATTTCGGCCCCTATATGACCCCTTCCTTACATCTGTGATCTATCATTTCCCAGGTGTCAGTTACTGACTGAAGAAATAAAAATAACATTTAAATGATGGCTTTCAGACTTAATTAATTCATAGTGGCAAATAAAAAATATACGGTTAAAAGATCAGTTTCATTTTATATAGAACTTCACTTTTCAACCATTTTAAAGATACAAAAACAAAAATAAATGGTCTATGCATAATAAATGCAGCTTTGATCCTTCTAGATACAAAACCGTCAAGGAAATTCAATTTGCTCCATAAATCATGACACAGTATGTAATGCCTATAATTTCTAGTTTTCTTTAAAAGACGAGAAACCAACATTAAAATGCTGGGTGCTACACTAGGGGCATTTGCATATATTAGTTCACTTAATGTTCACATAAACCTTAGAAGGCTGGCGTTATAACCCTCATTTTACAAATGAAGAGAGTGAATTTCAAAGAAGTAAAATAACTTGCTCAAAACCATAAAGCCAGAAAATGGCATGGACAGAATTTGAACCTAAATCTTCTGGCTTCATTTTTCCCCTTTGCCATTCTTCCTGAAAGATACAACTCTCTTCGTGCTGTACTTGAGTATGTACAGAAAAGATGGAAGAGGGAAGAGTAGCAGAGAGTTAGAAATGGAGAATTGTGTCCTTGAACAAACAATATATTCATTTTCCATTTTCTGCACTATTTAAATACAAACTAATCGCACTGGTTTCATGGGCAAAATTTAGTTTGGATGATTACAAAAATGTTTCTGTGGGGAATGAGTAAGACAGCTGCTTTAATTCTAAACTGCCTTCTACTATTTCTACTTCGTAGTAGATAATAGAGGAAAGTTAAGTATACAGCAGTCACTGACTTCAAATAAAGTGGTAATGAATGCAGATTTCCATGAAGATTCCACGAGTTAGTAATTACAGTTTTATTGCAATTCGAAATGGTGAAATAAACTCAGTCTCCACTGTCCCATACATGTAATTGATGAGTTAATTTGTCTTCAGCAATCTCGCTGTTCTAATATTTCTCCATTGATGCCATGAAAATTAATAGGATGCAAAACGTATAAAATTATACCCACTAAAAAAAAACACTGTACAATACCAGGGAGGCATATTTATTTCATCTGTGGATGGTACAGGGTCACCATCTTTTTTTTCCCCTTTCCCAGTGACATTTTCAGATTTGACATTCTGTGACATTTTCAGTTTAATATTGCTAATACCCTGGCTGCAGAATTAAAAGTACACCCTGAGGAAGGGCTGAATGCAGACACATCAGAAAAGTATAACTACTTTTTCCCCTCTAACAAACGTTTATTTGTAAACAATATACTATACACACTAAGAAGCACAGAACAACTCTATTTATCCTTGATTTTTTTTTTGTGGGGCATGAGGGTATGGGTGGTCAGTTCTAGGTTCCCAGGGGTTGACTCTTTGTTGGAATATTGATGCACAATGACCCAGTGTGAGACCCTACCAGCATGTTACCCAGGGACTATATGATAAATATCTAAAGTAAAGATTGAATGAAAGATGCTTGACATATAGCAGGTGAGGCATCTTCACCTAAAGACAGCTGAACGAAGGTATTTACAATTATTTTTCAGGAGCCACAGGAGTCCTTACACTATATATCCCTAACTGATGAATAAGCCACAATGTTAATTGAATGTTGATGCTCAGTGACATTTATATAGGGTTCTGTTTGATGAATGAAAGGTTAGATTCATTTTTTTTTTAATGTAGTTGATAAGCTCTGTCTGACTGTCCCTTGGCAATACCTGTGGACTCCAAATGCAATCCAAGGATGCCACTCATCTCCTCCCTAGCCCAGGCACTGCTTACTTCCCTTCATCCAAGCAGTACAATTTTTCACTGGGAAGGGGAATATCCTTATAAGATTCAACCATGGCAATTGAGTAGAAGAAACATAGACATTATCAGAGCTATATCTGGCTTATATTTATCATTTTCCAATGCTAAGTAAGATACTCACCTGCCATTTGATCCAACCTTCTTTTTCCCCACTACCACTAGCCCACAGTCTATTTGAAGAACTAAACCCTTCCCCAACCTCCAAATATGGACATTTCTGTGAGTGATATTTGGACATGAGATGGAGACAAAGGACCTGGAGTGAACCCAGAGAAAAACTGGATCTACCAGGTCAAGTGACAAAACAAAACAGCTTTTGGGGGTTTTTTACCTCAGATTTATTGAGGTATAACTGACAAATAAAATTATATATATTTAATGTGTACAATGTGATGATTTGATTTATGTATGTGTGAAATGACTACCAAAATCAAGCTAATTAATACATCCATTACCTCACATGGTTATTATTACCTTTTTATGTGTATGGTAAGAACTTAAGATTTACTCTACTAGCAAATTTCAAGTATACAGTACAGTATTATTAACTATAGTCACCACGCTGTATATTAGATCCTGAGAACTTATTCACCTTATAGCTGAAAGTTTGTACCTTTGACCAACTTTGGAAATCAGAATTTGTACCTAAATCCACTCTGATGCTTGTTCTAAGTGTCCCTGGCTGGCCTGAGTGCTCTGCTTTAGGGTCTTCAAATTACACCATGGCACAGACACAAGGTTTTCTCAGTAGCCTCACCTCTGGATATATACACAGAAGAATTTAAAGCAGGAACACAGATATTTGTACATCCACATTCATAGCAGCATTATTCACAATAGCCAAAAGGTGGAAGCAATCCAACTGTCCATACATGAATGGATAAACAAAATGTGGTATATACCTATGATGGAATATTATTCAGCCTTAAAAAGGAAGGAAATTCTGACTCATGCTACAACATGGATGAACCTTGAGGACATGATGCTAAGTGAGATGAACCAGACATAAAAGGACAAGTTTTCTGTCATCCCACTTCTATGAGGAGCCTAGAGTAGTCAAATTCAGAGAGACAGAAAGTAGAAAATGGCTGCCACAGGTTTGGGGTAATGAGAATATGGGGAGTTACTGTTTAACTGGTACAGAGTTTTAGTTTTAAAGGATGAAAAGAGCTCTGGAGACGGATAGTGGTGATAGTTCTACAACAATGTGAATGTACTTAACTGTATACTTTAAAAAGTTATGATAGTAAATTTTAAGTTGTATTTCACCACAATGTGTTTTTTTAATTTTTAAATGAATGAAAAAAAATGCTAAGCAAACTGGAAAGAATTCACCTTATTGATAAAGGGTATACAAAAAAACCTACAAAAACATTATATTTAATAGTGAAATGTTGAAAGAGTCACAAAGTAAAATAAATCAAACCTATTGTTTGAGTTGAAATAGGAAAAATAAAACATTGTTCATATGACTTAACTGTGTTTACAGAAAAATATGCAAATTCTACAACTAAAGTATTAGCATAAATTAATGAGTTTACAAAAGTTGCATGATATAATGCAAACATGTAAACACTGATTGCATTTCTATGTAGCAACATCAAGTATTAAGAAATAAAACATTAAAAGATGTCATTGATAACGTCACAAAAATTCAAATAACTAGGAATTAATCCATCAAAAGATATATGATACCTCTACACAGAGAATTATGAAACATTCAGAAATAAGACCTAATAAACAGAATGATGAACTATGTTTATTGATAGAAGATTCAATACTGTAAAGATATAAATTCTCCTGCTAATTTATAGATTCTATCCCAATCAAAATCTCAACAGGTTGTGTGTGGGTATTTATATATTGACATGTAGATTCCATAATGTATTTGGAAATACCAATGTCCAGAACAACCAATATAATCTTTAAGAAATTTGATAGACTTATTGTACCGAATGTTGCAACTTATTTTAAAGCTACAGTAATTTTAAAAGTATGGTATTTGGGAAGACATATAGAAAAACAGTGTAGAGAGCCCAGAAACAAACACATGAAAATACTGCTATCCTCTGCTGATGAGAATGAAAATTGGTACAACCACTTTGGAAAATGGTTTGGTCTCAACTAATAAAGTTGAAGATATGCAGACTCTATTACCTAGCAATTACACACCTGATTATATACCCAACAGAAATTTGTGCAATTGTATACCACAGGACGCAAATAAGAATGTTCATTGCCACACTGTTTGTAAGAGTCTAAAACAAGAAACATGCCAAACGTTAACCAACAGTATAAACGATTTTTAAAATATGTATAATCACACGAAGGAATAGCATACATCAATGATAATAAACAGTCATATGTGACATCAAGGTCAACCTCACAAAGGTAACATATAGAAAAATAAGCCAGACATCAAAGAATACATACCATATAATTCCATTTAAATAAGTTTAAAAAATAGGTAAAACTAGGGCTTCCCTGGTGGCGCAGTGGTTTAGAGTCCGCCTGCCGATGCAAGGGACACGGGTTCGTGCCCCGGTCCGGGAAGATCCCACATGCCACAGAGCGGCTGGGCCCGTGAGCCATGGCCACTGAGCCTGCGCATCCAGAGCCTGTGCTCCGCAACGGGAGAGGCCACAATAGTGAGAGGCCCGCGTCCCGCAAAAAAAAAAAAAAAAAAAAAAAAAAGTAAGGAAATGATTAATATTAGGAGGAGACATGCTAATGATTGGGAAGAGTTGTGAGGGGGCCTTCTGCTACCTTGGCAGTGCTCAATTACTTAACATTGCTTATATAAAGGGAGATGACTTTGTGACAAACAAATTAAACATTTGTTTAATTTTGCTATATTTGACAATAAAATGGCTAAAAATTAATTGCAGAAAAATATGGATTATTCAAGTCGAATATCAAAAGAATGCCTAAAAAGTATCTAAATCATATAGGGAAATATTAGTTTCTTCTACTAAAACCTTTTGTTATGTTTTATTACTGGTCCTCCTGGCTATTAGAGAGGCTAAGAGACACTAGCAGAAATTTATTGATACCTGAAAAACACTAAGGTCCTAAAATGCCATCAATTTTGCTCCAGGAATGGAGTTAGATTTCACAGTAAATAACTAGGAAGGAAGATTTGAATGTCTTCTGCTGCTACTCCTTTTCAATTCCTAACTGTGGACAACTTTTCTATTTCAAGGTCCAAACAGATGATTTTGAAACCCCCTTACTCCTCTTGTGTACGATATAACTTTCATCCCCAGAGCCACTTGAAGTGGGAGACCCCGGTTCTTGGTTTACAGAGGAGTTTACAGCACTGAGAGGCACCCAGCGTAGGGAACTTAGCCTACACATAAGCATGCAAGTCTTCAAGTTACACATACAGTTGACAGGGACGGGACAAGCCATGAATAGCAGGAAAGTTGTCAGAAATACGGAGCATTATGCTGCCACTCAACATATCCACTTCATCACACACCTCCCCTGCCAGTGTGAAGAATATGGATTGCAAAGCAGATATTCTGTCCTACTATCCCTCCTCAGGCTTTATCCCTTCTGATACTGCTTATATGAGTCATGCTCTGTTTAGTCCAAGACTTAGCACTACTCATCCTTCACAGTACAGGTCTACTCAAAGAGATGCTCAGCTACCATGCTGCTCCCCAAATGAAGGCAGGGCAAAGACTTCATGCACAAAACCAACTGGCTGCCTCCAACACAGATTCATTGATGCTGTCCCAAGCTATGAAGAGAAATGGGGGATGGAGACCACAGCTTTCAGTCAACTAGAATAAATTTATAAAAAAACAAAAACAAAAGGAACGTATGTGTGCAGGTGCTAGGTGATACGATGTGTGGAATGGTGAGGGAGGAAGCACAAAAACAGAATTGATCACAGGGAACCAGCCATATGGAAGTCAGTGGGTTATAATAACAGAAATCATCTTAGACAAGGTGGAGGGATGTGTGACTCAAATTTACAAACCCCCAGGTTTACACTGTATTCTGAAACAACAAGAGGGTAAAGTCAAGTAAAGAATGGCTTCATTTGTTCAACAACCAGAAATATGTCACTTTCTTCCGGGCAGCCCTACGGAGGGTTAAACTGATCTGCTGTGCTGAGCAAACAGAGGGCTGCTCACTAACAGCATCTGCTGGGGACTTGAGAAAGCTGTTCTCGCTTAATAGATACCATTTTCCATTTTGATTTCTTCTGGTGTGTAAACTCTTAAAGAAATGATGCATTGCATGGAAATTCATCCACAGCTGAAAGTGCAAATAAGGGAAGAAAAACAAAATCATAAAAGACATTAAAAGGTACATTTCAGAAAGCAAGTGTACTCAGTTTCTTAGGCAATGAAGCATTCACGTTTTCAATTTTAACAGAGAGGCAGAAAATATAAAAACAAAGTGATTCCCAGGGAAAAGATACGCTTAACACGGCTGAGAAAAGTTGGTTATTTTTAAACTTTTCCCCTTAAGAAAAAGGGAAATTGTGTAGCTGTGGATTTCAGTTGTCTCCTGAGAGAGCTGGCATTCTTACAGTTTGGGTATGGAAGGCAAACGTTTGCTAAACTATTTGGGAAAGAAAGTGCCTATCCGATAAAGCAGCAGGAAGCATGTACTGTGTTTACCATCCTATAACAAGAGCACCTTGTTATCCCGTGGTACCTCCTCTGTCATGCACTGGCTGATGATGGTGAAATATATTTTGAGAAACCAGCAGCTATAGTTCAAAACTAAGTCTCTGAAAACCAGACTGTGTTGCTGAAAATGCAAACCTTTTCATGTTTACATATATTTAGATGTCTGATGTGTATAGTGTGTTGTTCTTGAGAACACTCACCTAAGCAATTCCTTTTTTGCCAGAGGAATGAGGTTGATGAAATTTCCAGACATTAAAGCATTTCCTCTGCACCTACTAACTGATGCATAATGATTTGGAATTCATTGATCTCAGCAAAGCTTAAACATAAAATGAAGAATGGTAAAATATCTCCTTCAATCTTTGGTTTCAATCTTTCAAGTACATAGGTGACCTTTTCTTTTTTTCCAACTAAAAGCACTTTAAACACGCATTTATGGTATAAAGAACTAACTAGAAGTCATCGATTTTCAAACTGGTTTTACTTGTATTAGATCTGAGTATCTAGAAATATATGCTGAGGCAAATATTCACTGTATGTAGCTTTTACAAAAATTATATTTTCTAGATGAATAAAGTTTCCTATTACACAAAAGTGTATTGGTTTTATTTACATGAATAATTAGTAATATATTACTTAAAGCAATTTGTTGGATCTGCTTTATTTCCCTTCATTTGTGTGCTTGGGTCAGTTGAGTTAATGTGGTACTTTGTTACACATGAAAGCATCATGTATTCAAGTCATAATAATAGCTATTAACAAATGACAGCTAACACTCATTGAAAGCTTATTTTGCGGCAGATACTGTGCTAGGAATTTTACATGCATTATCTCAACAAATCTGCACATCAATAGTATATTATTACCCCACGTAGAAAGTTTAATTTTCCAAGGTCAGCATATAGGCAGAGGTAAAGATGGTATTTGAACCTAGATTTGTTTGATTCTAGAGCCTGTGTTCTTAAATTACCCTCTCTATGCTCTTATCAAGACAAAAACTCACCTGAATCATGAGAAGAGACTGCACTTTGAGCTGACTGGACCCAAGTGCCAAAGTGACTAAAGCCAGCTTAATGTCAGTCAGACAAAGTTCACTGAGGGCACCCCCTGCTCCAAAGGAGGCCAACAATATTTACAGTGAGGGTATATATCTGTTTTCATGACCAACTACTTACTTCAAAAAAAAATTAGAATGCTTATTGTTCCAGCAACTAGAGCAAGTGCCAAAGATGAGATTATATTCAGGGATTTGGTGAGTGGTCCCCAAAATGTCTGGTCTTAGCACAGACTATGAAGCACTTGGAACTTCAACAATATTCTAATTTCTCACTTGACACTTGTGTAAAATCTCAAAACAAAATCAAACCAAATTACCAGAGTGATTTGATAATCCCTCCTACTCTAAAAGAAAACAATGGTAAGGAATCCAATGAATATTAGAGATACATGTTTGCCTCAATGCTCCATACCTTCTTTATCTTCCACTTCTATAATCCTTATCAAATAAAACTTTCAAATATTTAAAGTAATGCTATATTATTTGTGTATTTTGTACTTAAAGGCAAAACAACCTCTCTTGGAAAAGATTATCAAGCTAATTACAAGAGCTACGCAGAATTTTTTTCTTGTGGCAGTTATTGTTAACTTCCTCTTTAACCAGAACATCTCCTTTCCCACAAATAATGGCTATTATGTTTAACTTTTTAATGAAGTAAAAATACACCTAGAAAAGTGTACAATTCATAGGTCACAGCTAAATGAATAACCACAAAAGGAATATGGCCATGTAACTACCGCAAGAAGTCAAGAAATAGTACACCACTAACACTCCAGAGCCACCTCCAAACCTACTAACTCATATATTTGATTATTTTTAAAATTTTATATAAATGTGGTCATATAAGACATATTTATTTGCTATGTCTGTCTCCTTTGGCTTAATATGGTGGGATAACAATGTGGTGTTGCATTTTTATTGCCATATGTTATTTCACTTCCATGAATATACCAAAATCTCCTTACACATTCTAATGCTGATTGAAAATTTGAGTGGTTCCAAGTTTGGGGATATTATCAAAAATGTTGATATAAATGTTATTGTACATGTCTTTGGTACACAAAAACACTCACTTAAGGTGTATATATATATATATATATATATACACACATACATATACATATACACATACATACACACAAGTAAGCAAAACTGTTAGGCAATGGGATAACTGTTTTTCCAACTTTGGTAGATGATGCCAGTCTTCCAAAATTGGTGTACCAATTTACACTCCCACAAAAGTTCATGAAGTTGTTTTATATTCTTACTTCACGTTGTTAGTCTCTTTAGTGGAGTTTAAATCATATGCTATTTTTAATGAGTATGAATAAAAAGATAAATTTAGGATTAGCAAATTAGTGTATTCATTTATACAGGCAATCGCTATGATAAAGAAATAAATCCTAGTGCTTAGAAGTACACATTTGAGGGTCTAATGCTGTTTGACCAGTCCCTGCCGCTTTCTATCTTTGTGATGGTCAACACATTTCTTTGCCTTTCTAAACCTCAGTTTTCTCACCTGAATAATATTAATATAGCATAAAAGGGTTATTATTAATTAAAATAGTCAAGCTTGGTATAGTACCAGGAACACAAAAATCATTCCAAAAGCATTCTGATATTCCTACCTAAAAACATTATGACATTGGCTGAAACCAACAAGCTATCATAATGTTGCCTTTTGCCACCCTATGCTCTGTGGTTTTTTTTAAAAATTGGAATTCAAAATCCTTTTGTCTTCCTCTACTCATGATTTATAAAATCAGAGCCATATAGAATCTAAACAGACCTCAAGTTCCCAGGCCCATTTCCTTGTCTTTGAGTAGACAAATACCTATGTCACTTAAGGTAAACAGTTTTTGATTTCTCTCACAATGTTATCTATAAATATACCCTTTGGGGCTTCCCTGGTGGCGCAGTGGCTGGGAGTCCGCCTGCCGATGCGGGGGACGCGGGTTCGTGCCCCGGTTCGGGAGGATCCCGCGTGCCGCGGAGCGGCTGGGCCCGTGAGCCACGGCCGCTGGGCCTGCGCGTCCGGAGCCTGTGCTCTGCGGCGGGAGAGGCCACAGCAGTGAGAGGCCCGCGTACCGCAAAAAAAAATATATATATATATATACCCTTTTTCTCTACTGGATCTTAACTCTTTCTTTTTCATCTCTTTCCCCCATCCAACACAGAGACTTTAAAGAATCTTTCATATAAAAAGCAATCAACAATTGTTAATTGAATTGCATTCATTTGTTCATACCACAAAGCCCCAAGCCACAAAATACACCCACTATACTACACATATTACTTTGAAACACAAGACAAATAAAAATTCTCTATAAATGCCGACGAGAAGTATGGTGGTAACAATAGCAATCAAAGTAACAACACTCAAGAACCACTAGACTGCCGAGTCTTTTACAAATCTCTCATAGTTTTCCAAATTTATTTTCCTAAAAACTTGGAAATTGTGTTTTGCCTAAGATAAGCCAACATTTTTGGGTCTGTTTCATAATTCTGCACACATGAATTACAAGCAGCTCAAAACTGGCAGAACACGTCCTTCTGTGTCTGATGCATCACTCCTGTTCAATAAGTGAAGATCCAAATAACCAATGGAGAGACTCGTGCTTTGCATAAAAGCAGAATGGGGAAGAAATAAACCAACATAAAGTTTCTTTTAATTCAGTTTTATTCCTACCCATCTCTCTATAATAAATACTTTTATATAATTATCACATTATTCATGCTTTCACCAAGCACTTAGTGAAGCATCTACTCTGTCCAAGGTACTAAGTGAAGTACTGTAAGGATGGATCAAATGAACTCCATGCAATCAAAAAAACTTGCATTTTAATGGGTAGATAAGGCATGTTAATTTAAATAAATCTAAGACAAAGAATACAATATGGAGAAAAATCACAGTTAAGATGTGATGACAAATCAGAGAGATCATATTTAACGGAGGAAATGAAGAAAGATTGTTTGGAGCAGAAAACATTTAACCTGGGTCAAGAAATAGAGAGAAGCTTTTATATCCACACTACACTCTTTCCCTAACAATGTGGATGACTCTAAGCTTTCCCATCCAAGTAAGTAAGTTGGCATTTTACTTTTCAAGCAATGATCATGAGTGATGCAATTGTTTGTGTGGGATTTTAATTTGACCCTGATGCCCGTTTTTCAAGGAAATGTGTATTTCACTTAATAACTAGGTTTGCGTTTGGTGATTCTTTGGTCATGCATGGTAAATGCACAAATGAGTATTTGGAACAAGACTATACTTGTGGAAAAATTACTTACTTAGCAATTAATGAGCCTATTTTCATTGATGCCTGAGGCACTTGGAAAAATGATGGAAATAAATTGAAGCAATTTATTTAGAAAATGCAAAATTGTTCCCATGGATAGTATTTGTTATCTACCACCTTTTACAATGAGATTCACAATATACTTTCATTTATTTATTTATTTTTAACATCTTTATTGGAGTATAATTGCTTTACAATGGTGTGTTAGTTTCTGCTTTATAACAAAGTGAATCAGCTATATGTATACATATATCCCTATATCCCCTCCCTCTTGCATCACCCTCCCACCCTCCCTATCCCACCCATCCAGGTGGTCACAAAGCACCGAGCTGATCTCCCTGTGCTATGTGGCTGCTTCCCACTAGCTAGCTATTTTACATTTGGTAGTGTATATATGTCCATGCCACTCGCTCACTTTGTCTATATTTTAGAATACAGTGGAGGTGACAATATTTATAGAATGAAAACATCATTAAAAAAAATTCAGGAGGAATTATTACCGAAAAAACCTATTTGAGCTAATACTCAAAACCCAGAAGCTGTGATGTGATATGCCTGAAAAAAGAACAGTCTTACATATGATGATATAATGAAGAATGGACTGGGAAGAAATGGGAGAATTTTTAGGGAGAGGCTTTTCCTACATAAATCAAAATGTGTAATGATATACAGTGAAGAAGAATAAATACTATATAGCAACAATAGTCTTAATCATAGTTTAGAAACATCCACAGATGTTGACAGGATAGGTTAAAAAAAAAAAAGTTTAAGATAATGGAACTGAGACCACTGCTTTGCTTTGTAAACTCCCTAATAACTTTTACCTACATTTCAAAAATAAAAATGGTTTTAAGAGAATCATTCCCATTACCTAATCTAAAAGCTAATACACAATTTTTTTTCTTTTTAAGTACAGGATATTCTTCCCAGAAGTTGTCATGAGATAGTTAAATTACACAATCCAGTTCCAGGCCACAGCAGCCAGGAATAGATGCTGCAGAATGCTTCTCAGAAGTGAGTCATGGCTTTCCATGTTTATGTTTTTGTTTTGATATGTTTGGTAATGGAAAATAACTTTGAACATTCAAAGCTGAAGTCAAAAGCTGAGGTTGAAGTATCCTTGCCAATTTCAAGTTATTGACAAAACTTTACTGATTCCAACAGTACAGGCAGAAAGAGTCCTTTCCCTAGATATTTGCCAAATATTCCACAGAAAAATGTCAAAGAAGAATTCACCTCTTTAGAATCATCTATTTAACTTCCAGCACTGCATAAATCTAGGCTCTAAGCAATCTGAAAAGAAATAACTAAAGCTCTAAAAATAGAGTAGACAAAAATCTCTTAAATTTGAAATACTACAAGGAGATTACTTGAAAGTTCTCCTGGCTCTGATTCAAGAAACTGTTTCAACATGGATTACCAAAAAGCATGGAAAAGTTTGACACACAGAAGGGAATCAATATGCAAACCCCAAAACTAGACTGCTAAAAACAGAGAATTATGATAAAAATACTGAACTAACTCTAGCCAGACACATTTCTGTTACTTCTAGATTAAGAATTTTACCAATTCCTAGGACATGAAAATAATGAGTATCACACTGTTAACATATTTACATATGAATTTTAATCCGTTTAGTATGCACATATGCAAGTATAAAGATACATCCAAGAGACTAGTTTAGAAAGGAAATATCTCAGGTCCACTGTCAAGATTTTCAAACACTAAGTCACTGCAAGTCTGTTGGGGAGAACTGTGACTCATGGGTCTCTGATTTATTTGCAGGAAATCTATAAGGATGATGAAAGGGTTTTCCTCTTATATAAGCAAATACCTTTGCAAATTCTTAGTCCCATTTGGTTGAAGTTGAAATATTTAAAACTATTTTGAAACTAAGTTACATATTACTGTGTGTTAACAGGTAGATGCAAAGGTCCAAGGTTCCTAGAAATGTGTCATTTCTTCTAGACACAATTATGAATCTAACATACTGCTATCATTTATGCAAGAGCTTTTAGTTATATTTTTAGTTATATTTTAGTAATGTTTTAGGAGTTACATTCCACAGTGATATTTACAGGTTTGTAGATTTACAAATGTTTAAAGCACATACTGTTCAAAATGCTAAAGCAGTGAGAGTCATGCGAGGGGGGTTATAGGTATATAAAATGCAAAATTGTATTTGTGGTCAAGATTCTGGTTCCTAGGCCTGGCTGACTAGGTGAGTAAAAACCTTTAAGGGGTGTGGCTAAAGTAGGCTCATTTTCACAACATTGTTCCTTAAATTTTACCCAGATTTAAAGCAATCTGGAATATCTTGAACCCAACCACATTGCAGCCAAAGCAAGTATATGCCAACTCTGCCCTTACTATTCTTTGTGCCTAAAAATCTGGCACAGATCATTTATCCTGTGCTATGAACTCAGAACTCTCTGCAAGAATGACCTGCCTCTGGAAAATAACCAGATAATACAGTGATATTGCAGCTTAAAGTCTGCCTGTCCATTTAATATCACTGATTTGAATTTTTAGATCCAGAAACAAATGATATAATAGAGGCACTGGCGCAAGAAGTGTTGATTCTCCAGCAGCTGCAGAATTGGATGGGCCATTTCAATCTTCCCCACAAGGTTTTCATCCAAGCTTTTCACTATAAGAAAGCTAAGCAAAAGCCACATCCAGTCTATGCCACAACTATGCCAAAAATTCAAAATCATTTAGTTAGGTTCTATTCAATTTAGAAAACTTAGTTTTTGAATGGGTAATGTTTACTGTGGGTGATAGCTGGTACTCCTTGCTTTTTCTTCTATAGTTTTTTTCTTTTACCCTCTTGATCTGTTAGAACAAAAGAGGATACTCAGAGGTGTCTGCGTGTGTCCCCTACATGAAGGGCTGCTCAGGTACTATCCAATAGTCACAGAAGTGGGCCCTGGCAGGCCCACTCACTCAAAGGCATAGTTTATTTGGACCAATTCCCCTCCACTAATGGTAATAGGAACCAGAGCTGGCAAACAGCAGGTTTCCATTCAACTCCAACAATCTAGCTGGTGTAGAAATTTTTCATAAGCAATCAGTGTGTTCCAATTTGGTAATGTGCCTACTGAGGCTCTATGGTTACATTCTCTGTTAGGCAATATCTAGTGTCATGCAACACAGGTCCCTGAGAGGTGAAAGACTCATTTCCAATTCCCAAAAAAATTGCCTATTGACTTCTAGTTACAAATGCAGGCACAGACACGCTCAAAATATGTTTGCCTTATTTTTCTTTCCTGATATAGCTAGAACATCTGTTTTCAAAAACATTCTTTTCTTTTCAGTAGCATTTGGTCCTGAAAGTATTATCAAGGAATTCCCTCCAAGCTTACGTCCTAGCTGTCAACATCACCCAGATGACTTGCCATCTAGGTACATGTGAACAGATGAAATAGAAAGCATCTGGTTTATTGCTCACATTCTTCCTCATAATACCTAAACAAAACAGAACTCCAAAAGATAGTTCAAATAAGTAACCATCACAATAGACAGTGTTAACTAATTTAAAAAGTTTCCATATATCTTGAGCAAGATGAAAAACACAAGACATAAAACTTCAGTTACTAGCAATTTTATTTCAATATTTATCTTACCACATTTCAAAATTAAAAATTGAAATCATACATCATTTGTCAAGGCTCAGAAAATTAATGTGCATCTACTCATAACTGTGAAAAACTCAAATCTATTGTCTACATGCAGCCTAACTTTCATTTTACCTGTGAGATGATCAGCCTTACAAAGAATAGACATATAATGAAATTGATTTTTTCATACTAAAAGTACAGTTTTATCATGCCCAATACAAAAACTATTGCCATCTCTAAGAAAGATATGAATTAAATCAATGTTAAATTATTAAAAATTCTAACTTAATCCATTATCTAAATTACTTAACACTCTACAAATTTGATAAAGGCTTATAATTGTTTATGAATATATTCCTGCAAGGCAGTCTTTAAAAAAGATTAGGAAAACTTCAATTTGTCCACTAGTATTTCTAATTACATAATCCAGGATATGAAAGAAAATGGCTTGTAAATATAATACTTGCTTCCAATGCATATTAATCCATCTTACCAAGATAAACTGTATATCTACAGAGGTTCAGAATATCTATTTTATTTCATCCGAAAAGACTTACAAATAATTCTCAGTCAAGTTTACAATCAAACCTCTTTATTAGTTTACTTTATCAAAAAAAAATTAAGACAGAGGTAATCTGTCAATCCTCAGAGCATTTTTATATGACAGGTAACAAGTAACTATTTACTTTCTAACTGATAAAGGGATTTCAGAAATATGTGCATAAAGATGTCTACATAACTACAGTCGAAGATAAACTTTTTCCTTAGATAAACACAATTACAGGGTGTGGTGAAGAATAAAATCCAGTAATGTTTCTGGCAATATTGTAGACCAGTTATGGAAAGAAAACATCTCCCCCAGCACACAGAAAATAATTCTGGTTAAACATGGAAACCATTTTTCTAAAGTATGGATAAACTAAGGATAAACAAAGGAAAAGTATACGGCCCCAAATTATGAAAAAGTTTGACTTTATATGAATAAGCAATCACTGGAGATAGTATTTGCCCTAACGGCATGTAGAAACTTCTTGTGATCTACAACTTGACTTTAACTGGCCACAGGCATACAGAGTTAAGGGACAAAGTATGAGTCTTTACTGGTAGTGTGTAAAATAGGAGAAACACACATACATAAATCATGTAAAGTAGAGAGAAAAATTCCTCTCATGGCTTTGGCAAAAAACTAAACTAGTCTTACATGAGAATTCCTGACCACAGGTGCATACTAATGATGAATGAATCAGAAATCCTACTTCTTTTTTAAGTAAAAAGCCCTAGGGTGAGATTTTAGTTTAAATTACTCTTAGGTTGATAATGCACCCAGGTACCCATCAGAAGTAAACACATTTCCTTGCGCAGTGAAAACACTCTTAAATAGAGGCCTGAAAATCTCCCACAGATTATTTCCAAATAATGAAATTTCACTTTTTGTTTTTAAAATCACTAAACAACTCCTCTATAAGCAAGAATTAATGGAAACTAATTGCAAAATTAGACCTATGAAGATAATACTGAAAATATCAGATATAAAATAAATATTGTTAAACTTATTAAAATAAGTTATGGAGGAATAAATGGCTATAAAAATTGATCAGGCAGATTGGGAAAAATAAATAAATAGCAGTGAAAATGTAGTAACTAAAAATAAAATCTTAATCTATGAGTTAAAATGGATATTAGACACAATTGAAAAGAGAATTAGTGATCTGAAAGTTAGATCTGAAGAATTACTCAGAAGGGAGAATGTAGGGCATAGGGGCAAAAAGACAGAAAATCTGAAAGGTTAGAATATATGAAAGACACAGTGATGAGGTCCAATAACATCTAACTGGAGTTTGAAAAGAAAAAGAATACGTAAATATGTAATATGAATGAGAAGTTTCCAAAATTGTTGAAAGAAACCAATCCTTTGATTCAGGAAGACCAGCAAATTTCAATCAGGACACAATTGAAAAAGCAAAATCTGTATATATCACAGTTAAACACAGATAGATAGATAGATCTATCTGTCTGTCTGTCTATCTGATAGATAGACAGATAGATAGATAGACAGATAAAGTAGTCAGAAGGAGAAAAAAAAGAAGATTGCCTACTACAAAGGAATGACAGTTTGACTGATACTGGCTTCTCAACAGAAATAATGGAATGACAATGAAATAGTATCTTCAAAATACTGGAGAAATTTTTATATCCAGTGACATTGTTTTCCAATACTAAGGTCTATCTAAAATAAGCAAAAATTAAACAATTTCAAGATTCTACCAAAGCAGAAATAGGTGGGACAATTTGCTCTACTAGATATTAAACTTACAAGTAAGCCCAATAATTAAAGAGTGTGGTACTAGCACAGAGATAGAAAATTAGACAAATGGGACAGAAATGACACCTCAGAAACAGACCCACCCATATATGGAATGGAGGATGCAAACAACTGTGCTAGAGTTATTTGTAATTCATATGGGGAGAAGTGAAATTTGATCCCTATCTCACACCATATACAAAATCA
The DNA here is from genome assembly GCF_963455315.2 of Globicephala melas. Taxonomy (NCBI): domain Eukaryota; kingdom Metazoa; phylum Chordata; class Mammalia; order Artiodactyla; family Delphinidae; genus Globicephala; species Globicephala melas. The sequence goes on along the minus strand of NC_083319.1, from coordinate 73,012,800 downwards.
ATTTCAGATAAATACAAGACTTAAATGTAATAGGCAAAACTTTAAAATATTAAAAACACAATATAAGAGGCTATCATTTACCAAAGGGTAGAGATGTATGCATTAAAGAAAATATAAAATTCACTAAACATAAAAGATTTTAAATATTCAAAGACATTTAAATTAAGAACTTCTGTTCTTCAAAAGACTCCATTTAAGACAAGCCACAGAGGCAAAAAAATTTACAATTTATATAATGAATATAGGTCTATTATCCTCATTATGTAAAGAACTTCTTCAATTCAGTAAGACACAGACAGTCCAACAGAAAAGTGGGCACAAAAGTATTTCACAGAAAAGAAAATACAAAAGACCTATAAGCATATGGAGAAATACTCAACCCATTTAGGAACAGAGGATACTCCAAAAGAAATAAAACGTAACTCACCACTATTTTACTTTAGCAGTCCAAAAAAAAAAAAAAAGTTTATAGACTCTTTTGGAGAGATTGTAGAGCAAAAGGAATCCTCAACATTGTTGATGAAGGTGCCAATTGGTTCAATCATAGTTTTGCATTATCTAGTAATGTTGGGAATAAGCCAGACTCAGCAATTTTACCCCTATATGTATTCTTAGAGAAATGTTTATACATGTGCCTTCAGAAATACATGCAAAAACATTAAGAGCAGCATTGGTCATAATAGGAAAATCTAGAAACAACCTAAATATTCTACCACATACAGCTTGGTGTGTGTGTGTGTGTGTGTGTGTGTGTGTGTGTGTGTGTGTGTGTGTGTGTGTGTGTGTGTGTGTATATATATATAAAATAGAGGAATACTATAGAGGCAGTGAAAATGAATTGCTGCAGCAACAGGAATCCATATGGATAAGTCTCAAACATATTACGTTGAATAAAAGAAGCAAATTGCAGGAAAATACAAGTACTATGATATTATTTATGTCAAATTTTAAAAAGAGAAAACTTAAACAACATATTGCTTAAGGATACATGTATATATGGTTAATTTACAAAGAAAAATAACCAAATCATTATTATAAAGTAAAGGAAGTTATTGTTTCTACTAGGGAAGAGGGAAAATACAATCAGGAAGTTCACAGGAATATCAAATTTTTTCATATTGTTTTATATCTTAAGCTGGGTAGGAGGTATATAGATGTTTATTATTAAACATTAAACTATATATTACATATAATTTATACACATATATTATTCTAAAATAATATTTGAAGACCATAATACTTGTTTTGAGTTGCCCATGTCTCTTTTATTCCTTCCTATATGGGGACTGCAAATCATTATGCAGCATCTAAAAACAGACACATTTTATATTACTTCTCAAATATATTGGCATTATGCATTTCCACTTAAATTCAAGTGGAATTTATAAAATTTTGTATAGCATTTAGCTATATAAAATTAGCATTTCTATAGCACTATTTTATAAAGCATTTAAAATACATACTGCTTGAAATGTTATTGCACCTTGAGCTATACTGCATTATTAATGAAGTATGCCCTAATACATGTAATTTTACATTTCCAACTCTAGTAATGCACCATATACTCTTCTAATTACAAAAAAGCAGAATATATTTTTGTTTTTGAAGCTAAATATGAGGAGGATTTCTTTGTAAAAATTATTTTAGAATCACACATATCCTAAGGCATATTTAACTAGCAATCCTGAATTCTTCCCTTATGGGAAGAACGTTTTCCTTGACCATAATCCTGGAAGAATAACAACTTTCCTTTACTTGGTGCTCACATAGCCTACAGAGCTCTTTCAACAAAGAGGAATTCAGTGATAATGGAGGATGCACTCACACCAATCAGGATTTCGACATTCATGTCTATATTCATATATAGACATTACTGAAGCAAGATTTTTGTGTTTGTGTGTATGTGCATATTCATGTGTACATGGGTCTGTGTGTGCGAGTTTACTGTATATTAAACTACAAGGATCTAGATCAGAGCTCAAGTTTTTCTGTAAAAAGCCAGACAGTAAATATATCAGGCTCTGGGGCCATGGAGTCTCTTTCATGACTTAACTCTGATGTTGTAGCACAAAATCAAGCATAGAAAACAGTAAATGAATGAGCATGGCTGTCTTCTGATAAAAAGTTATTTACAAAACCAGGCAATGGGCCAGATTTAACCTGCAGGCCATATTTTGCCCTAGATAATTACCTAAACTTGCTGAAAACGTAAATAAGTTACATGTGAATGATGCACTGATTGGCTGCTAAATAATTTCAGTTAAACTTTCTTGGGTTAGTTGAGCTTCTCCCTCATTCACTCTACTACAAAGATGCTGGCCTCTTTTATTTCTCAAACATAGCTAGTTTTTTCCTGATCCTGGCTGTCACTCACAGACACTAACTGTTCTCTGTAATGGAATATCCTTCCCCTAACCTTTTACTTAATTAACCCTGAATACCCATTCTTAAGGTTTTGATTTGAATGTTACCTAGTTAGAGAGGACATCATAACATTCATTCCATTTTTGTCTGTGTATACATCAATAACTTATTGTCTAATACCTTTTTCCCTACTAGATTTTAAGCTCCATGATGGCAGGAGCCATACTTATTTTCTTAACCACTGTGTGTCCAGTAACTAGTATAATGCTTAGGAAAACAGACAATAAATATTTACGGAATGAAAAATAAACTGCTTTCAGAATGATCTGTTCTAAAATCATATATATCAACAGTTTTCCACTTACCATCTCCCACTACCTTGAATTCCTTACACAATAACGTATTTAAATTCCTTAGCGTGAATTGAAACAACAATGAAATACCACTACACCTATTAGAATGGCCGAAATCCAGAATATTGACAATACAACATGCTGGCAAGGATGTGGAGCAACAAGAACTCTTATACATTGCTGGTGCGAATTCAAAATGCTACAGCCACTTTGGAAGACAGTTTGTTGCTTTCTTATAAACCTAAACATACTCTTACCATACAATCTTGCAATTGTGCTCCTTAGTATTTACTCAGAGGAGTTGAAAATGCATGCCCCACAAAAACCTGCATATGAATGTTTATAGAAGCTTTATTTTTAATTGTCAAACTTTGAAGCAAAGAAGAATGTCCTTCAGTAGATGGATGGATACATAAACTGTGGTATACGCATTCAATGGAATATTATTCAGTGCTAAAAAATAAATCTACCAAGCCATGAGAAGACATGGAGGAACCCTAAATGCATATTACTAAGTGAAAGGAGTCAATTTTAGGACAGTGAAATTTTAGGGCTGTATGACACTATAATGATGAGTACATTATTTGTCCAAACCCGTAGAACGTACAACACCAAGAGGAAACCCTAACGTAAACTAAGGACTTTGGGTGATTTCTATGTGGCAATGTAGGTTCACCAGTGGTGACAAATGCACCATTCTGGTGAGTGATGTTGATAATGAGGGAGAGGATACATGTGTGGGGAGAGGGTGTATGAGAAATCTCTGTACCTTCCTCTTAATTTTGCTGTTAATCTAAAACTGCTCTAAAAAGTAAAGTCTTTAACCAGTAACAACAACAAAAAATTCCTTAGCGTGACAAAGAAGGCCAGTCTGACAATCCTTCTAGCCTCATCTCTTGCAACAATACAGTCTTCTCATTTCCCAGCCTTAACACCACACTCTACTTCAGGGTGCAAACGCTCATAAAGGTTTTTTTTTTTTTTAATGTGGACCATTTTAAAAGTCTTCATTGAATTTGTTACAATATCGCTTCTGTCTTTATGTTTTGATTTTTCGGCTCCCGAGGCATGTGGGATCTTAGCTCCCCGACAAGGGATCGAACCCACACCCCCTGCATTGGAAGGCAAAGTCTTAACCACTGGACCGCCAGGGAAGTCCTGCAAATGCTTATAGAACCCAGAGTCCCCAAAGTTCTGCAATGCAGAAAACTTACTTTTCTGCTCTCTACCCCCTCTGTAAGGTAAGGTCATCTCTCTACTTCTTCCAATTCCCCCAATTTTCCTCCTATCCCCCTGAAAAAACTTACAAAAATTCTCTGTCAAAACTCAGCTCCAAGAAGAGTCCTTTCATGTAGCTGACCAACTGCCCAGACCCCTCTGTACAATTTCACACTCTCTCCTCTGGAATCACTTTAGAAACCATTTTGGGCTGTTCCTTACTGCTCTCACATATCTGCTTTTCTGTTAATTCAGACCATACTCTGAGTTCTTCGAGGGACTCAGACCTTGATTCACTCATATGTGTAGCCCTAGCACATACATGGTATGTGTCATACGTATAAAAGAAAAATTATCCCAAACCTCTTTTAAGGGAGAAACAATTTCATGATGAACTTTAATGGAATGTAATTCCATTAAACAAGTCTTATAAAGACTTGTTCTAGGAGATGAATTATCTCACCTGACCAGTTAACTATCAACTGACTGTCAGCCAAAACTCTAACCATCTTTGACCAAACATAATCTTATTTTTGTATTTAGCTTAAATGTTACTATGTAGTCATTCTATTTTCTTAGAAAACATTTCTACTAAGGATGAATCTTTGAACTGACCCACTAGAGGCCTTTATCCCTTCAGCAAGACTGCAATTATGTGATTGTAACATGTGCTCATAACTAAATTTTCTGAAGAGTTCCTTAGTAGGAAATCGTGGTGGGGTCTCAAAAAATATTTGTCAACCAAATGAATTCTTCTCATAAGTAGAACTCTTCTGAATTTACATATGCTCTTCCTCACCAAAACCTAGGAAACTCATATGAAGCTGTAAAAATTTCGCTAAACCTGCAGAGCCACATCCTGCACCATCTCTCAGGATAATGAAAGGCTCTTCCTCCTGAGGGACAGAAGTATTTATTTAAAAATTACCCATATTCAATAGCATACAGCAAACGCTTGTGGACAAAACTGGACACTCAAATTCAGAAAACACGCCAATTCCAATTCCTCTATTAACTTCCTCACCTTGTGAAATTAGTCTTATCAATATTTTAATTTCACTAAGTCTGAATGAGAGAGAAACATGGCTGCTTAAGCAGATGGCGGTCACAGACTGCATACCACAATTAAGAATTAGTATACAAGCGGAAGCAGCCTGATACAGTATAAACAGTTCCTGAACACCAATGCCACCTAAGCTTGCCTTAAGGAATACACAAGACCAGTTGGGGAAATAATAGGTCAGCCATTTTCAGTGGACACCTGAAAACCTTGCATGAGGATTCCAGATCAGGGGGAACTGTTTGCTTTCTTTGCTTTCAAGTTTTGCCCATCTGTGCTGCCTGTGCTGTCACTGACTGTGTAACAGTGTGGGGGCCCCCAAGGGTTGCCAAATGTTCCAGCATATGCAGCGATTGGTATATCCAAGGAAAGGCATTCCATTGACACAGCATGGGCTCCAATCCATACAGACAACGTGTCCATAGGATACCCCTGAGCTAAACTTCAATCTAAGTGAAGTACATTTTCCGTATCACCCGAGTCACTATTCTTCACTCTTAGCCTTCCTTTCAAGAGGTAAAACCTCTCAGCCAGCACAACCTGTTTCCCTCTTCCATTAACATGCTTACAGAAAAAGATCTGAAATCAGGCCTTAGCAGAAATCTCAGCTGTTGTGTCATCTCTATCAGAAGTCATTGTTTTTAAGTCCTTTCTCTAATGTGAAACGAAAGAAGGGACAATTCCTCCAAGAACATATGGTAGGATTATTTAATGAGTAATAGAAGGAATTTTTCTGATACTCCTGAAATATTATTCTGTCTAAACTGGTCAGAATAAGTTCTAAATTTTATTGAGGAATTTATTCCTTTTAAGATTGAAGTTTAAAAGGCTCTCAGAGACTCCATTTTTCTCCAGGATAAGATTCACACATTTCTTGAAACAGTTATATTAAATAATGAAAAAAATTGTTTGGGGGGCTGCAAAAGAACTGGAAGGGTTTGAATATGCAGTTGTCTCTTTCTGGGGTCCCAGTTTACTCACTTATAAAATGGGAAGAAAAATACCCATCCTAATTACTTTATAAGGTCGTGTGGTAATGCTCAGAGAGAATTCATGGGAGTAGATACTGAACTAGATTAAACACTAAGTACATATGAAATGCAATTACCATAGTGCCTCGTTTAAGGAAGAAGTGAAAATTCAAGTTTGAAATTAAACGGTCATGCCTCTGGCTCTCACCCTCACCTTTCTGTAAAGTGTGGTTTTCTAAAAACCCAACTGAAGACGTTTCTTTTTTTATTTTCTAGTGAGATCTATGCTTTGGGGGGGAAGGTGCATTTTTCTTGCTGTGACCTTATGCCATTATACTCACTTCAGAACATAGCAACATGCCATTTGGAACATCACAAGAAAGTAAAAGGCGGTAGCAGTCTTTTGGCCCTTAAGAAAATTCTTGTCTCTGTCACAGAGGTGGTGATTAGAGGTTCTTCCTTCCGGCTGTACCATTTTTAATCCCGTTAAAGATCTGAGCAAGTGAGGTGGGTTTAGGTGACAGAAACAGAGATAGAAAAAAAAAGGTTGCAAAGGAAGTACATTCTCTGGAAAGAGAAAAGAGATCTTGAGATTACAGGTTCAATAAATTGATAACCTTCAGATATGGGCTGGCTGTACAGGCTTGGGCCTCCCCACTGAACATCTGCAATAGGCCCAATGTCTAAATGCAGAATTCCTGAAAGAAAATTCTAACTTACACAATTAGAGGACCTGGCAGAAAGGACCCTCACAGGACATTCATTTCCTCCCCTTGGATAAAATGACTTGGTATTTAATTTCCAAAAATTTAAGAGGCGTATGAGGGGGGAGGGTTGGGAGGGATAATCTTACTCTATTACAAAACATGAGTCCCACAGACCAGGTAATCATTTGCTAAAGCCTCTCTCTGCAGGAGATGCTATTCACAAAACTGCCTAGGCTCTCTTATCCAAATATTCGCTCTGATAGACAGCATTATCATTGTTATTTAGCATATATATTGCTCTTCACAATCATATATTGCCTAATCTTAGCAACACATCACCAGTGAGTGTTATCATCTCTATTTGCAGATGAAAAGAATACAACATACAAAGGTTAAGTGACTTACCCATCATGAAACAACCATTCAGTGCTGGGCAAGAAACAGAGCTGAGGACTGGACTGTAAAACAACAGGCACTCCATCTATTAAACTGTAAACAGAAGACTCACTTCTTGAACATATGAGGAGGGACTCAAGTTCACTTTTTCAATGCCTTGTCTCAAAGGGAGAATTAAATCATTAAATCTTAGCTTATCCTTTCCACCTTTTCAAGATATCTCCTTTTATCTCAGCCTGAGTAGAGCAGTAATGCTTTCAAATCTGCCACAGAGTCACCTGCAGGTTTAGATCAGACCTGTTTCTAAAAGCAAAGTTTGTCTCCAGTCCCTGCAAACCTATCACTCATGCCTCCTCTGCAAGGCACAGTATTCTCCTTTCAGCCCTTACTTCACTAAGTTGTAACTGAATAATACCAATTACACCAAATTGCTTCAGAACCCAAACACCCTCACATTTGATAATTACCATGAATATACTTGCATGTGTGTGTGTGCACATGTTATCTAGTCCTTGCAGGGAGGAGGTGAGGAGAGGAGTCCTTTTGCTCTTAACTCTCCCATAAGATTATACAAGTAGAAAAGGCAGGAATTATACTTCTAATTCACATTATATCCTTTTTTAGAAGGCATATTATGAATATGTAAATAAATTAAAATTTCCAATTTCAAGTTATTCTGAGGACTTAGTTTAGTGCTTCCCTTTCAATAGTCCTTAAATAATGTCATTGCCTAATAGATAGGTTCAAACTCAGAATTAAGGTCACCATACATGGTGATTTTTATCTGACCTGATACATTTTGGCAAATACAAATTTCTAGCTGTTTACTTTGTTTGAAAAAACATTCTTTGGAATTGTGAGGTTAAAGGAAATTCAGAGGTCATCTAGCCTATCTGACTTGATTAAAGCAGTATACAGAGGAATTTTATTACCTTTAGCTTATCGTTGGCCTAGTATAAATTTTAATCTCACAACAGATATCCTATAATCACCTTAATAATCTCTGTAAAAGGAAACAGTTCTTTAATATGTCTAGACAGTATATAGGTCAATATATTTCACAACATGCATTTGTGGTTTATATTTTTAAAATTCAACCAACAGTTGTTGTGATATATTACATTATCTTACTAAACGGTTTTCACAAATATATGGCTTTGTGATTTTCCATCAAACAACCCAAGCAATGCTGTTGTTCTTTTGGCAGAAAGCCTTATTCCAAATCTCAGACACCATATACATGCTTTTAAGTGGTCCCATTAGATGGGTAAGTATTATTTCCCATGAGAAATGGCTGTTTCAATATCTGTCTATCTCTGGGTTTCAGGTAACAGGAACATAATGCTACATTAGAAAAACAGACATTGCTTTTGCTTTTTTTTTTTTTTTTTTGGTTGAGCGAGAGGCTTTTGAATTTTCAATAGCAAACGCGCAGTACTATCCCTCTGATAATATCAAGGAAACAATTTTAGTTTGTATCTATTGATGAATTCAAGAATCGAGAGAAGAGCAAAACAAACATTTTAGGACTGGCCATTAATATAACAAGCCCACAATGTATACTCCAAGGGTGATAAAACCTCTAACATGAAAGTAGCCCAGTATCTTTCTGCCTCAGTCTATCAAATTAATAACAGCTGATTTACCTGATTTCAACATTTCAACTGCATATTTAGGTGGTTTTGTGAAAGGCTCTTTTTCCTTAGGAAAAGAGCAGACATACACAAATGGATATTGGCCAGCAGACAGAAATGATCTGTTAAGTCTTACTGGCAATGCTTTCCCTACTCCTTAATTTCATAAAGATCAAAGACACTGCTTTGAACAGGGGCCTATTGAAATTCTGAAGGATGGAGCCAGCTCATCCCAAATACTTAGATGGTGGGTGAGGGGAAAGAAGAAAAAAAGTCCCACCACTTTGTAGAAGGTTAGATTAGGCCTTGTGTACACATAGCTATCTGAGGGGAGGTTCAAGTCCCGCAGATTTTAATTTCAGTGAAGTCATACAGAGCTAATGGAGCCCTGTCGATCAGTAGCCTGAACTCTCCTGTGAGGAGGAGAGATTTACTGAGCTCTCCCCACTGACTCTGAATCAAGTAAAGCCAGCAGTGTTGATCACTACACCCCCAATTCCTGCAGTGTGCAAATGACTGGTTCCATTCCTAGGAGCAGCTCAGCTTTCTCAGCCAGCAGAGTTCTCTGATAATCTCTCAATATGTCCACTGGAATAATATCTTTATAACATTCAGGTTGAGAGATAGGGGAACCAATAAATCATTCAATTCTCTCCCTCTAAGTTCAGACCCAATTCAGGAAAAGATAGAGGAATTGGGATAATGGCAATCAAAGTAGCAGCTTTATTGCTGGTAACCTAAACCTGTAGGCTCCCTGTCCCTTCTCCAGTCCCTTGGACTCTACCCTCCAATAACATCTGGTCTGCAGCACACTCACCCAGCTAGTTGCCTCATGCTCAAATGCAAAACTTGAACAATTGTTGTTAGACCCTCACTTCACCAATCAGATAAAGCAATGTTCTCTGAATAAGAGTAGAAAGAAAAACCGAAACTACCTCTTCTAATACTGGAAGTTCTCACATAGAATGGGGTCCTCCCAAACACTGAAATCAAACTGACATGCTTGTCTTACTGGACACTTCGGGGACATCTATATTTGGAATTATTCATTTATTAAGTGATAAATATAATCACTTATAGGCACTACAGAAAATAGTAGGGCTTGTTCCTGACCAGTTCATTCAAGAGTGATTATTTCTGCTGGGAGCATATACAACTACTGTTTTATCCATTGCTTCCAAAATCAGGAATTCCCTCCTGTCAGCCACAGAGAAAAGTATTACATGCTGGCAGATATTCAAGTGGTGGTTACCAAGGGTTAAGCAGAGTTCACAAGTAACCTGGATAATTTGTTGCTCTTTGCACATGAAGTCAGCTTAGGTGTTTGCCACTCTAATTAAATCAGATAAAAGCTTTAAAGAGTGAAGCTGGGGGCTTCCCTGGTGGCACAACGGTTGAGAGTCCACCTGCCGATGCAGTGGACACGGGTTCGTGCCCCGGTCTGGGAAGATCCCACATGCCGCAGAGCGGCTGGGCCCGTGAGCCATGGCCGCTGAGCCTGCGCGTCCAGAGCCTGTGCTCCCCAACGGGAGAGGCCACAACAGTGAGAGGCCCGCATACCGCAAAAAAAAAAAAAAAAAAAGAGTGAAGTTGGAATTTGACAGTCCCTGACTTAAAACACTATTGCAACTAATGTTCATTGAGCCACCAGAGAAGGGCATTGGAGGTGTCAGCAACCAGATGGTTTCCAGATCCAAATATATTTGCACTGTTTTCCTTCCCTTATAATATATACCCTTTCTCACTGCTTCTGCAGTCCTATGCTCAATGCTATGTAATCAACTCAATCAGACTTCCTAAATAACTTCTATCTATTACAATTTTATTCCAGATTTGTGCATCTAGAATGCTTACTTAACTTGAACTTACTAGTGAGCTAACTAAAACCAGTGTCCCTAATTTTCTCAGAATCATAGATCTCTGAAAAAAATGATATAAGCAAGTTTCTTAGATTGCATTAAAAATGATTATATTTTCTTTTTTATTTTTTGCATTTATTAAATGTGCAAGATCAAATTGATGTTTTAAAAGATCAAAGAAAGATCAGATAGTCACCTTGTGCTGTTCCAAGCAATTAAAAACATTAGATCAATGTGCTATCTATTTCTGAAACAAAATCTTTAGATCAAGGGCAAGTTCACTGAGCAGAGGACTCATCACATCCTAGGTGTGACAGCCTGCAAAGACCATGTAATCAGGTATATGAGCAGTGTCTTTTTTTGTTTGTTTCATTTACACACAAATACATGAAACATAGACATGAATTTGCTAATAAAACAGAAGATAAAGAACAGACTTAATTCCCAATCCTCTAAAAAAGTAGAGAGTTTCAATAAAAACTCGTTATTTAATGCATGACTGTGTTGTGTTTAGACACTGAGGTATCAATATTATCCCTATTTTGTAGACTTGGAAATTGAAATTCAAGTAGGTTACATACCTGTCACAATAGCAAGTAAATAGTGGAGCCAAGATTTAACTCCACATACTTTGATTTCAAAGCCCATGTTATACTGACCATTATACAAGATTGGCCATTATCAAGCTGTTGCATGGCTCATTAAATCGGATTCCCTCCCTGTTTAAATTACTCCAAAGGAGGAGTAAGAAAGACACTCTTAGAAGTGGTATAAACTTTGAGAATTAAAACATATTTTTAAATACATAATTATGCATATTGAAATATATAGTAATATATGCTTAAGCAAATAATATATAGAAACAAATTTACTTTTTGAAAAAAAGATCTATTAATTCACTTAATTCTCAATCAAGGTCAAGGAGAAAAAGTCTACAGATGAAAATTATCAGTTATTGAAGACCTATTATGTACCAGGATCTTAACAGTCATTATCTTATTTAATCTTTGTGTAGCTTTATGCTATAATGCATTAAAATATTTAACAAAAAAGAAAACTAAGACTCAGGATGATTAAATTAATTGATTAAAGTTAACACAGTAAGGGGAAATAAAAGTATTCAAATCCAGTCTGTTGACTCCAATGCCAAAGCTTTCTTCACTCTAACATACCAACTTTTTTTTATTGAGGTAAATAAAACATTACATATAAGTTTCAGGTATACTCCAACATACAAATTCTTAATAATCAATAAGCACCAAATACACAAAAATTCACAAGCATACATGTGCTTACTATATAACAACATCACTGGCTTAAAGGTTAAAAAAATTTGTGGCAAACAGCCAGTTTAAAAATTGCTTGACTTTTTACTAGACGGCATTTTTAATGGCACAAATGATATGCAAAACTATAGTATAATGTTTCTGCCATTTTCAAGAAAAGATATAAGACAGATAAAAATTACATCCTATTTCAAAAATGTAAATAGCTCCCAATGCAATATAACAAGACTAGACAGCATAAAGTTATTAATAAGTGGCATAGACCTGCATCACCCAAAGTGTAGTACCCACACATGTTGTGGCAGTAAAACTCATGCTAGTGGCACGAATGTAAACAAAGTTTTTATTTATGTTTTAATCTTATGGTTAATTTTCTAATTATGGTCAGTGATATTAGTTTTCCTTTAATAAAAGTATTTCAGTTTCCTTTTAAAAGAAATTTCTCCTTGATTAATAATTTTGGAATACGTTATTTACTAAACCTGAACATAAGTACGAGCATATTATGACCTAGTAATTCTATTCCTAGGTATACACCCAACAAAAACATATACACATATGCACCACAATATAAACATAAGAATATATTCACTGCAACAGTATTTGCAATAAGCCCAAGTTATAAACTAACCAAATGGCTATCAACAGTTGAATAAATAAATCCTGATACATATATACAGTGAGATATAACCCAGTAATGGAAATGACTATAAAAACATGGATGAATCTCACAAATATTTAGAGCAACAAGCCAGACATAATACCTGATAAAAGGTTTTTGAGTAGTATTTTTAGTACTATTGCTATTATTTTTATTCATTCCTTCAGCACTCATGGACAGACTCTTCCTTTACTTAGAAGCAGCATAATATTGTCCTCTTGGGACACTTCACTACACTCCCCTACAAGTAGGGATACTACTGTGTTGATGATTAATGGCTTTACATCAGACATTGTATAGAGTGGATGACTGAGTTTGCACATATACCAGTATGGCCTTTTCAAAAAAAATCCCATTAGACTCATAAGATAGGCAAAGAAGCCTCTCTCTTTCTCTACTGTGTCCTCTTTGCATTCCTTATATTGGAGAAGTAAAATCCAATGTGCAAATGGAAATCACAAAAAATAAAACAATCCAAAGTAAGTGGAAAGACCATAAAACTGACAAAAAAATGACAGAAAATTAAGAAAGCCACACATTGGTTCTTTGCAAAGATTAGCAAGATCAAATAACTCATAGGAAAGCAGGCAAGAAAAGAAGAGACACAAATGACCACATCAGGAATGTTAGAGGAGATAACATTACAAAACCTACAGATACTTAAAAGGATAATAAGTCAATGTTATCAATAAATTTATGCAATAACTCAAAAACACAGATCATTAAAGAATTAGATTCATCATTGAAAATCTTTTACAAAAAAAAACCCCAAAACACCAGACACACAGTTTCACTAATGAAGTCAAACACTTAAAAAAGAAATAATACAAACTCTATACAAATCCAGAAATCAAAGAGAAGAAAATATTCCCAAAATAATTTTATAAAACCAGAGAAAACCTGACACAAAAACCTGACAAATACATTACAGGAAAAGAAAATTACAGACCGATACCCATCATGCACGTAGACCTAATGATACTTAGTAAACATTAAACTGAATTGAGCAAAGTATAACACAACTTCACCAAGTGGCATCTACCCAAGAATGCAAGGTTGGTTTAACATTCAAAAAACTCAGTCAGAATAATTCACCACAGCAACAGAATAAAGTACAAAAACCTTACGATCGTGTCAGTGCATAAAGTGATCATATCAGTTTATGCACTGCCACAAGATACAAGGTCAATACACAAAAACCAACTGTAAAAATTTTCTATAAAGTTACAGTAATCAAGATAATGTGTTATTGACATAAAAATACACAGAGATTAATGAAATAGAGAGTTCATGGAAAAAACTGGCAAAAATATTGAACTAATTTTCAACAAATGCTCTCAGGCTATTGAAAGGGGGAAAAAAAGTCTTTTTTAATGGTACTAGAATAACATGATAAAGAAGAAAAATGAACCTTGACTCCTACCTCAGTTCATATATAAATATTAACTCAAGATGGATCTAAACACACAAGATAAAACTATAAATTTTCTAAATGAAAACACAGAAGATTTTTATTGCAACTTTGTGATAGGCAGGGATTTCTTCAGATATCCAAAAAAAACCTCAACAAGCATAAAAAATAAAACTGTCAAATTGGAACCTCTTAAAACTAAAACTTTCTGGTAATCAAAAGATAGCATTAATAAAATGTAAAGGCAAGCCACAGATTGGATGAAAATATCTGTAACAAATATATCTGACAAAAGATTTGAATCCAAGATATATAAATTCATACAAATCAAAATGCACAATCCAATTAAAAAAAAAAGAACCTTGACTAAGGCTTGAACAGACATGTTACCAAATGACTGGGCAATAAACTCATTAAAAGGTGTTCAGTGTCATTTACACCAGAGGAAAACCCAATTAAAACTTCAATATGATAGTATTTTATACCCATGAGAATAGTCTTGCTTGCCTTTTTGATTATAACCAAATATTGGCAAAGACATGTAGCAACTAGAACTTTTTGATATTGTCAATGAGGTTTGAAAATGGTTCAACTACTTTGGAACTTTCTTATAAGGTTAAACATATACCTACCTTATGACCAAGAAACTTCTTCCCCAAATATTCACCCAAGAGAAACGAAAAGATATGTCCTCAAAAAGACTTGTATAAGAATTTTCATAGCAACTTGATTCACAGTAGTCCCAAACTTGAAACAACACAAAAATCTATCAATAGTGGAATGGGAAAGGAAATTGCAATATTACGATGAAAAAAAAAAGAATGCTATACTGATAAAAGCAACAACACAGATGAATGTCAAAAACATTATATTCAACAAAAGAAGGCACACACAAGAGTAGCATTCCATTCATATGAAGATTCAAGAATAGTCAAAACTAACCTATGGTGACAGGAATCAGAACAATGGTTGTCTGTGGTGGAGTATAACTAGAAGGGGGCACACGAAAACTCTCTAAGGTGATAGAAGAGCATTACATCTTGATTGGAACAGTGGTAATACAAACATATATATTTATCACACTCTTTGAATTGTACACATTTCCTCACAATAATTTTTTTTAATTTAATGAGAAAAATATTAACCTGATTCTGATATACTTACTCAATGAACTGAGAATTGCTATAGGGCTCTGAAAAATCATTTGGCATTCTGTATTGAAGCTGACTGTCCTCATATACATAGATCTGCCAATTCTACTCCCAGGTATACTGCCCACAGAATTGACTCAAGATGTTCATCAAATACATGTACGAAGTTTTCAGAACATTATTCACAATATCCCAAACTAAAAACAATCTGTATGTCCATCAACAATAGAATGGATAAATAAAGTGTGGTTTATTTATATAACACTAATCGAAGCATCAACGAGAGTAAATAAACTACAGGCATACCTCAGAGACATTGCAGGTTTGATTCCAGACCACCACAATAAGCAAATATCATAAAAAGTGAGTCACACAAATTTTTTCCCGGTGCATATAAGTTATGTTTACACTATACTGTAACATATTAAATGTGTAATAGCATTATGTCTAAAAAACAATGTAGATACCTTAATTTAAAAATACTTTATTGCTAAGAATGCTAATCATTATCTGAGCCTTCAGTAAATCACAGCAATAACATCAAAGATCACTGATCATAGATCTCCATTAGAAATATAATAAAGAAAAAGTTTGAAATATAGTGAGAATCACCAAAATATGATGCAGGGACACAAAATGCTGTTGGAAAAATGGAACCAATAGACTTGTTCTACACAGGATTGCCACAAACCTTCAATTTGTAAAAAATGCATTAAAAGCAAAGCACAATAGCGAAGCACAATAAAATGAGGTATGCCTCTGTTGTGGATGGATCTCACAATGTTGAGTGAAAGACAACTAAAAAGAGTAAAAGTTTTATGATTCCATTTCAAAAATCGACAAAATTAATGCCTAGTGTTAGGACTCAAAGGTGGTTATGTTCGGATATTAGTGACTAGGAAGGCCAAAAGGGTGCCTCCTGAAGGTAGCAATATTCTATTTCTTCATCTGGGTTTTAGTTACATAAATATATTTACTTGTAAAAATTCTTTGAGCTATACAATGATGCTTCAACCTTTTTATGTACGCTATACTTCAATTTTAAATATTTACTTTTTTAGGGCTTCCCTAGTGGCGCAGTGGTTAAGAACCCACCTGCCAATGCAGGGGACACGGGTTCGAGCCTTGGCCCAGGAAGATCCCACATGCCGTGGAGCAACTAAGCCCGTGAGCCATAACTACTGAGCCCACGCGCCTGGAGCCCGTGCTCCGCAACAAGAGAAGCCACCGCAGTGAGAAACCCGCGCACCGCAACAGAGAGTAGCCCTCACTTGCTGCAACGAAGACCCAATGCAGCCAAAAATAAAATAAACAAATAAATTTACAAAAGTTTACTTTTTTAAAACTCTGTGGTAAACCAGAGAAGTACATTTCATGCTTTGGTCATGAGATGTTATTCAAAGCTGTCATGAAACAATGTAGCATGAATTCATGGGCCTAATGATAGAAGTGTAATTTTTTAAATAGTATTTGCCATGTACTTCAGAAATAAGTTTATTTTTGTTTGAGCATCTGGCTATCTCAGGTGCCCCTGGGGCAAGACCAAAATTTATAGTTCTGTGGTTATATAGGCCACTTGTTTATATAGAGAATTTTATGGCTTAGTTCCCCAGGCTTATGTCAGTATTGCTGCTGGAGTTTTCTCTGTTAATTACCTTCCGGGACTTCAGTGTGCACACAGATGTCAATTCAGATGGGCCAGCATGTATCTTTCTGGAAGCAATGGACTTTGAGTTTTTAACCAGATGGTTGAGGCAAGTTCCCTCAAGACCAAGCTCATTCTAAACTTTGTCTGTGGATTTAACTTGTGAAGAGGGTTCCATTTTCAATGCCTAATCTGATTTGCCCAGTCATTAGCACCTTAATTTTTTTCCTATAATTTTTTTAAATTTCATGGTAAATGCCTAGATACAAAAGCAAACACTTTTTAAGAATTTACTATGTGCCAAGCATAGTCCTAAATCTTTTATATGTAATTAATTCATCTAATCATTGCAACTAATTTATGCAATAGGAACTATTAAAATAATCCTCATTTAAAAGAAAGAAAATGAAGCACAGATAGGTAAAAAGCTTGGCAAAATGACATGGAAGATGTAAGATTTAATGCCAGGTAGGTAGGTTCCAGCATGAATTCATGGGCCTAATTGTGAATATAAGTGATAGAAGAGAGGTGTAATTTTTAAAATCTTGTTTGCCATGTACTATGGAGCCTTTAGTTCTGCGCACCCAAGTCCTGCAACCATGAGAACTCCATAGCATCATTGTGACTATATGTTAACAAACAAGATGGAAAATGCCAGCATCTATATTCTTAACCATTATGTTAAATCGTTCTCAAGGCAAGGGTTAAACATTTGTAAATGTGCAGAAAATGTGCTCAATTCTCCACTCTCATTGCTGCAAATCTGTATTCCATCCTGGTCAACTTTTTAAACATACAATAAGTCTCATATTCCTTATAGTGTGGATAATAACAGTACCTAAATAACAGTATCAGCTTAAAGATTACATGAGATGATGCATGTAAAGACCTGCCACATATTAGGCACTTTAATAAATATGAACCATCATTACTCCATTATTCTCATTTATGGTATTATTGTTCCTGGGGACTAAAACCTCTGCATTATTTACAAAGGAGGCAGCTATAAAGAAATTTGAGTGTGGAGCACCAGCAAAATTTCTTCAGGTATTAAATATCATAAACACTATGGCTGTAGTTCTCATTTTCAAGTTCACCCATTGCCAGATCATCATCTGCCAAGAGAACTATGGAGCCTTTAGTTCTGTGCATCCAAGTCCTCCAACCATGAAAACTCCATACTACCACTGTGACTATGTGTTAAGAAACAAAATGGAAAATCTCAGGAAACTTCTTCCAGAATTCACACTTTTTTACTTTACTTTGGTCCTTTGGATTACTTTTCAATTTCAGCAGAAATTAAAGCCAAAGAACTATTTCCTGTCACAAATTCCCCCTTCTGCTGAAAAATATTCAACATGTAAATTCATGTGTAAACATGATATTCTGACTCTTCTTCACATTAACTTTTACTTCACTGGAAAATAAACACAAACACATGCTACTGTTTCTTGGGATTAAAAGTAGGTGACACTGTGGATTCACTCTTACTAGCTATAAATGATGTACTCTGGAATTCTCTGCCAGCTTCACGGAGAACACAAACAGGACTGTTAGTAACTCTGGCACACTGTGGACAGAACATGGAATTTACCTTGCAGGCTCGAGAGCCCGCTGGACTTGATATGCATGCACTAGCTACCCAAGAGCAATGGCAGTGTTATGGATGGTGAACATTTTTCTCTTGCTCCCTTTCCCTTCTTGTTATCTTAATTTCTCTGAAAAGGATAATAGGCAAATAAATATATTTTCTTTTAAATAACTTTTCCAAATAGTTTCCATGAATGATGTCAAAAATGGTATCCCTCACTCCCCCTACAGGACTGGGTGTCAAAGAAGCACCTCAGTTTTTTGCTCTTGTGATTATTATTAAGGCCACATGATGGGAATATACAGTCATCTGGAAACTGTTCTAGGTCTACTTTATACACTTGTCTAATGTATCTTCACAATAACCTTAATAACTTAGTGCCATTAAACACTTCAAGTAACTAATACTCAGAAAAGATGTGCGGCTTCCTCAATTGCACAGCAGTAACTAGAAGATATGGGATATGGACCTAGAACTGCCTGATTTCAAAGAGAATGTTTGCTTTTCCCATTGACAATCCTAAATTCGTTAAAACTAAAGTTTGCATTAGAATACAGGACTCCAAATTTTGATCAGTATGGTAAGAAATCGATTCCTGTTCTATCTCTTCTGCTCTATTTGTCACTGTTCTGTGCTCAAAGCGCCCCAAGTGCAATCCTCTTTCTTCTTACTTACACTCTGTAGAGAAGGTTACCAACCTTGGGATGCTAGAGCAGTACTGTGCACAGTCATGAAGCAGGGACTCCCATTCCTCCACCTGTGTCACAGTTTATTACCAGAGGCTTTAATCAATGCTATCACTCTACTCTTATTCCATAGCCTGATGTCTTACAGAGCTCTCCATGAAAACCTATCCCCTCTAACCATTCTTTCCATACTGGATTAAAAACTACAAAACTGCCTCACGAGTACAGAGACCAACCTTCATCATATCTTTTCCACTGCCCTTAGGTCCTCAACCTTTTTAGATTACCTCCCTGAGGCCGCTGTAACAGAAGCCACCATACAAAGTAGCACCATTAGTCCCTTTCTGGTCCAGCCAAAGAAGTCTGCTTATGTTTTAGGCTCAGCAAGAATTACCTTCATTCCACTCCACGTTCCCAAAACCTAACATGGTGTCTGATATGTATGTATGTATGTATGTATGTATGTATGCATGTGTGTGTGTGTGTGTGTGTGTATGTGTGTGTGTGTGTGTGTGTGTGTGTGTTAGCTGGGCTGATTTAAAACAAGTGCTTTGAAAGCAAAATGAAGCAATACATTGAGTTACCCTTGGGAACAATCTGTGGATGTGAAAGATAAGGGAAAGTTGTACAAAGGATGATCGCACTTTGGGATTATGTAAGTAAGTTTAATTATGATGCCCTTAAATAAGATTGGGAGTTCAGGAAAATGATCATGTGTGTGGAGAAGTAAATGGTAGGGTGGTGAGTTCATAATATGATATGCTGATTTTGAGATGCCTGTGGGACATTCAAGGGGGAAAATCCAACATACTCTGGAGGCTGGAATACAAATCAGGTCTGGAGAAGTACACTGGGAGTCATTACCTCTCAGATACGATTAAAAGCCAGGGAAGTAAATAACCTGGTCCAGAGAGAGGGAAAAGCATAAAAGTGAAGAGCAACAAAAGTAAAACTGAAGTCTAGACTTCTCAGTGTGCTTTCTACTAAGTTCTTGGAAGGGAAACTTATTTCAAGACCCAAGTAAAGACCATATAAGTATTAAATCATTAATGATGGGAACTTAGACATCATCAAGTAGTCAGCAAGTCTTCTAAACATATTTCACCTCCCTGTCATATATTCCATTGAATTACAAGCCAGCTAATTATTCTTCCTGTTTTATTTTCCTCCATAATACTTCCCACCATTTGATGTACTATATATCTTATTTAATGCTTTTTGTAGTCTCTATTTCTCCATTTGAATAAGAGCATAGCATAGGAGAAGGGAATTTGTTCTACTTTGTTTACTGCTTAGAACATGGTAGGTGCTCACCAAATATTTGTTGTTAAAAAAAAAAAGAAAAAAAGGGAAAACAATAATAATTGCTCACTACCCTTGGGTGGCAGGTAGTACTGAAAGGTTATATGAGATTTAGCAAAACTGGTTTGTTCTGTCTTTCAACTAGAGTGTTAGGAGACAAGCTTGTAGAAGCAGTTAAACCACATCTTATTAACACTGAAACATACAGTCAAAAGTCACTCTATTACAGAGCTTCTTTATTCTAATAAAGAAGCTAACAGAACATAGATAAACAGAATTAGCTGGCTTGTAATTAGACTTCTGGGACACTACAGGAAAACTTTCAGTTTCAACAGCCTATACTGGTGCATTAAATATTGCATTGGCAAAATGAAAAAGAAAAGTGGCATTAGCATGCACTTAAAGCAGTACATGTTTGTTAAGAAGTTCCCTGTTCAGTAGTGGTACAAGTTGTTTACATAGCACTTCTACAAAACATCCCATCATAATGCATAGCACGAATGGGAGACATTCCTTGAAGGAATTGGCATTCTAGAAGCAGTGTTCCTAATTGGTGATTATCCACGATATTGACCCATGTACTGAAATGTTGAGAAGTTGTTTCAGGTAATTCTAATATACTAATTTGTTGTTGATGATGTTATCCCTTAGTTCAATACGCTTTTCTTTGAAAGGGGCTGAGTGCAAGGATGCTCAGACTATATTCTCTGACACAGCCTCCCCAGGGTTCCTTCTCTAATCTTCTCTCCAACCTCAGAGCTCCAGGACCATTCTTCCAGAACCTTCAGGCACGTAGCAGATGGCATTTCCAGATAAAGAACCATTCTTAGGATACCCACAAGAGCTAAGAACACTGGATTCCTCTCAGCTAGCTGAGAAAATGTTAATGTCATGCCAATAGATCTACATTTTGACCACCTCCATGGTTGCCAGCCCTGCCCAAGCCTTCAGGATCTCCTTCTTGGGCCAGTGTGCTTTCCAGATTCTGTTTTGTCTCTCACAGTCTTTTCTCCACACATACAGGAGCCAAACATTACTATGTTCTATAAAGCCCTATGTGATCAAGTCTGATTCTACCTCGCCCACCTAATTCTCCTACAGCAACGGGGTCCTTAGCGTACCTCTAGCCTTCCGGCTGCTCCTTAAATTTGGAAAAACTTATTCTTGCCTCAGACATTTGAGTTGCTGTTGCTTCTCCTTGAATAAACAAGATTATCACTACTATTCTCCAAAAGACTGCATTCCATAAATTACCCTGTATCTATCACTATTGCTTTGCATTTTATACCCTATCTCTGTATCACCCAATCTCAAAGGATGAGGTCTTTCATCTGTTGCTTCCTAGGGAGAGAGTAAGAAAAACAGAGGCAGAGAGGAGAGAGAGAGAAAAGAAGGGAAAAAAGAAGAGAAGAAAGAAGGAGCCATTCCTTTTTTGAGAATATTTTTTAAATATTGTGTACTAACTCACACATTAGGATTTTTTTTTGTTTTTGCTGTTTTATTTTTTAACTTTTTATTTTACATTGGAGTATAGCCAATTAACAAAGTTGTAACAGTTTCAGGCGCACAGCAAAGCGACTAAGCCATACATATACATGTATCCATTCTCCCCTAAACCCCCGCTCCCATCCAGGCTGCCACATAACATTGAGCAGAGTTCCCTGTGCTACACAGTAGGTCCCTGTTGGTTATCCACTTTAAATATAGCAGTGTGTACATGTCAATCCCAAACTCCCTAACTATCCCTTCCCCCCACCCTTCCCGCCTGGTAACCATAAGTTCGTTCTCTAAGTCTGTGAGTCCGTTTCTATTTTGTAAATAAGTTCATTTGTATCAATCCTTTTTAGATTCTGAACATAAGTGATATCATATGATATTTGTCTTTCTCTGACTTACTTCACTCATACTTTACTCAGTATGACAATCTCTAGGTCCATCCACGTGGCTGCAAATGGCATTATTTCATTCTTTTTAATGGCTGAGTAATATTCCATTGTATATATATGTACCACATCTTCTTTATCCATTCCTCTGTCGATGGACATTTAGGCTGCTTCCATGTCTTGCCTATTGTAAACAGTGCTGCAATGAACATTGCAATACATACATCCTTTCGGACCATGATTTTCTCCAGATATATGCCCAGGAGTGGGATTGCAGGGTCATATCGTAGCTCTATTTTTAGTTTTTTAAGGAAGCTCCATACTGTTCTCCATAGTGGCTATACCAATTTACATTCCCACCAAGAGTGTAGGAGGGTTCCCTTCTCTCCACAGCCTCTCCAGCATTTATTGTTTGTGTATTTTTTGATGATAGCTATTTTGACTGGTGTGAGATGATATCTCATGGTAGTTTTGATTTGCATTTCTCTAATAATTAGTGATGTTGAGCATCTTCTCATGTGCCTCTTGGCCATCTGTATGTCTTCTTTGGAGAAATGTCTAGTTAGGTCTCCTGCCCATTTCTTGATTGGGTTGTTTGTTCTGATGATATTAAGCCACATGAGTTGTTTGTAAATTTTGGAGACTAATCCCTTGTCGGACACATCATTTGCAAATATTTTCTCCCAATCTGTGGATTGTCTTTTCATTTTATTTATGGTTTCCTTTGCTGTGCAAAAGCTTTTGAGTTTAATTAGCTCCCATTTTTTAATTTTTGTTTTTCTTTCCATTACTCTGGGAGATGGATTGAAAAAGATATTCCCAACTCTCTTATACCTCCCCTAACATACACACTTCCCATCCCCACCTTCCCAGTAGAGTTATATGGCTTTTTCATGTTTTTTTTAAATCAGTATTTGATATCCACACTAATATAACTATGGGAATAAAATTTATTGGTGAGCTACAAGGTACACTAGGTGCATATTCATCTTCTTATAAAGTTCCTATTTCTCTTGGAAATACCTGTCTTGTTTTCTGTTTCCTTAGTTTTCTATGTACTTGTCTCCAATTTATCCCCAAACTCTCAAACAGAACACTGAGACTTATTTACATTTAGTCACATACCTTGGGAATATTTTTCCCTTCTTGAAGCATCCACCCTGGAGTCTTCCCACATCCAGTCAGAACTGCTTTCTTTCCAGCCATTATCCTGGGAGTCGCCCTCAGGATATTACAAATTCCCTTCCCTTCTCCTTTGTTAGACCCCTATTTCTTGGGCCAGTTCCAGGGAATTCACATTAAAATTTTCAGTTTTTAAAGACATTGGTTCATTGTCTTCCAGTTTCCAATTTTACCATTGAGAAGCCCAATGTCACCGTGACTTTAATCCTTTATATGAAACTCTATTTTGTTTGTCTGATTGCTAGATAGATTTTTCTCTAGAATCTTTTGGGACCTTCTGTTTATTTCTGGTTTTCTAAGAATTCACAACGATGAAACTTGTTTGGATCTTCACTGTGCTAGGCATTTGGCTGGCCCTTCAAGTCCTAGAAACGCAAGGATGCCCTTCAGTTCTGGGAAGTGTTTTCTATTTTTGTTTTAGCTTATGTTTTTATTTGGGATTTAATGCAATCTTTATCATTAGTTTGACTGCATTTTATTCTAAGCCAAATCTTTATGTACACAGTGCTGGAAAATGAATTCCCACTCTGTCCATGGCTCACCCTGTTGAGAAGAAGCAATAAGCTCCAACACACAAGAACTCCACATTTCCCCCCTGCCTAAAAGATTGAGATGTCTACCACTCGGTACTATCAATACAACATGCCTGACTTTGTGCTGATGGACAGCAAATGCACGTGAAACCCAAGTGAATCCTTCCTAATGGCCTCCCTTCAAGGTCTTCTGGGCCTTGGCCCCACTGGCTACCAAGAGCTCTGGGAAGGTGGAGACAAGTTTGCAGGCAACCACATATCACTGGTTCATAGTACCACCCTTCCTGGTACCAAAGAGTACCACCATCTGGGGTCCTTGTATTCTTTTTTCATGTTTTTCTCTCTTTATCTGAAATATACTCCTGTTTATATTCTAAGGTGATGACCTAACTACATATTTTCAGATATTCTCATTACTTTGATGGCATTTATATTCATATATTAAACAGTCTGAGTTTTTTCTTAGAATTGTACTATCCTGTCTTTAATTATTATACTTTAAATTATTAGCAAAATTTATCTATTATGCTACTTCTCCCCAAACTTTTTAGCTGTTTTCAACTTTCTGTACTTCTAAATAAACAATAGGAACCTTTATCAGGTTCCAAAATAAATTACGTTTGGATTTTTATTTGAATATGTTAACCTCTTAATTTAGGAAGTGCTCACATTGTTCAACTCAGTCTTTCTATTCAAAAGATGACGTTTTTCTACGTACTCAAGTCTTGTTTGTAGTCCTTCATTAATGATTTTAGTTTGTAATTTTCGTCACATAAGTAACAAATAAATCTTTATGTTATTATGAACAGGAGTTTATTATTATTGTATTTTTAGAGTGTTTATAAATTTATTCCTTCTAGTTACTTTTGTTCTAATAGTCCCTCTCTTTATTTTCTTTTATTTTATTGTATGCAATTATACCATACACATTAAGCAACATGTGGTACCATCCTAAGTTTATGTCGTATTTCCATATGGATTGCTAGAATTTCCAGAGTAACATTTAACAAAGGGTATATAGGTAAGAATGTTTAACTTGTTTCTGACGTTAATGGCAAATACTGTAGTGTTTCACAATTCAGGTAATACTGTCTTTTGAAGGGGGACTAGAAGGTAAGTGCCATAAGTACACAGTATCTTGGGACAATTGAACACATTTGTTAGTATCTTGGTTGTATTTTTATTGTTGATTTTTAGTCTATCTGCTTTTTTCTGCTATGATTAAATTCTGTACTTTTTTGTTTTAGTGATCTACAGTGATTTAGATGAGATAAATCATGCTTTTGTCCTACTCCCATGTATCTTTTATCAGATATATACCTAAAATTATATTACTCAATCTATAATATAGGTACTATTAATTGAGCATTTACATTTTGCTATG
This sequence comes from Globicephala melas, assembly GCF_963455315.2. Classification (NCBI taxonomy): domain Eukaryota; kingdom Metazoa; phylum Chordata; class Mammalia; order Artiodactyla; family Delphinidae; genus Globicephala; species Globicephala melas. Next base: position 72,987,523 of record NC_083319.1, on the reverse strand, counting down.
TGCATAACAGACACTAATTTATTCATCTCACAATCCTTGCTAAGCATCATTGCTATAATTTTTAGCAGGGAAAAAATACAAGTTTAAAGAATGAAGTTACTGTTCACAAATTATCCTAGAATTGAAGTTCAAATTCTTATTTGTCGGATCACAGTATGCTATGTGGAAAAGTTATGAATTCTTATATATTCATTTTATTCTCAGGAAACTCTAAAAACCTTTTTTGTACTAACTGTTCAATTTTTTCCAGTTTCCAGATAATAATCAAATTATCTTCTAATAATGGTAATTTTACCTTCATTTTCCCAATATTTACTCATGCTTTTCCTATTTTATTAAGTTAAACAATATTATACAATAATTGTAATAGCAGGAATCTTTGTCATAAACTTGATTTAGTGGTCTTAGTGTTTCATTATTAAATATCTCTTGGCTGAAGGTTTGACAAAGAGATGATGTGTCATATTGAGAAAATATCCTTGTATCCCTAGTTTCTTAAGAGATTTTATGTTTAGTGAGATAAATATTGAATTTTCCTAAATGTCCTTTGGACTCTTAAGTAATGATAAATATTTCTCCTTTTACCTTTTAATGTTATTAAAGCTTAATAGATTGATGGATATAAGACTATTATTATATTCTTAAAACATTCAAAGGTCAAAATGCTGTTGATCAATGTGTTACAAAACGTGTCAAATGAGTCGGTAATTTTTACTTTTAATTTCTCTTGTCAAATTTTGGGATTATGATCATGGTAGTTTCTTTCAATTAACTTTAAAGCTTTACATGATTTTTTACTTTCCTGTCAAACAGTTCAGATAGACTGAGGCATTGCCAGTTACTGTTAAATTTGAAAGAACTTCATGTTTTTAAAATATCTAGATTTAAAAGAATATGGTACTCATCCAGGCAGTTAAATAAAAAATATCAGCAAAAGAAAGATGTTGACCTAGAACTTGCTTGGAGATATTTTCCTGATAATTTCTTAATTTTTTATTTACCTTATTATTCTGCTAAGGCTTCACACCTTCTTTTTGAGAGAAGTTTGGTTACTTGTATTTCCTATAAAATTATAGCCTATTATAGTAAGATTTTTGAATTGTGTGCTAATGACCTCATATATATTTTTAAATCACCCCTGTATCTGTAGTAAAATTCCTTTTCTTTTCCTCTTCCCTAATATTACATATATGTGTTTTATCTATATTCTTGAAATGATTAGGGAGAGTTTCTTTTCTTCCCAAGAACTCACGCTTAGGTTAAATTTCTATTGTTTTCCTTTTTAATTTTTTTGTCCTGCTCTTATACTAATTATTCTCTCCTTCACTGTGTTGATTAATATTGTATAATTAATAGTTGTTTTTCTCATGATAGTAGTAAACTGTTAAAAGTGATGAATTAGTGTTTGATATAAAACTTTTACATTTAAAAGATAACCTTTATATAAGATGATCCATTTTATGTTTTACCTGAACACCCTATTGTTGATATTATCATATTTTTTATTTTGCCTTGTATTTGACCAATAATTTTCCCATTCTTTTATCTTTAAGCTAACTTGGTCAATTGGTTTTAGTTCTGTATCTCGCAGACAGTATACAATTCGATCCAATCTGAAAGTCTTATTTTCAGTTGGAGAATTTAACATATTCATATTCTTTGTCAAGGTAAGTACATGTATTTTTCTTTCATCATATTTTCTTTTCTTTTCTTTTAGTGCATTCTTGATTTATATCTTTTATTTCCCGTGTTTTAGTTTAGATTCCTCCTAGGTATCCCTGAGTTGAGTTTATTTGAGAGGTGATCAAAGGAAGTACAAGTGAGAAAGTGAGACTGGGGACAATTTTTTTTTTAAGGCAATAAGAGTTACATGAATTCAGGCAGTACCTGTGTCAGCAAATGAGGCTCAATGCCACTGAAAATCCTCTGAGGAACATACAGAAGGACCTCAGAATTGTTCCACTGAAGAGACACCACAGGGGTAATTGGGGTGGAAAGCTGTATGTGTGGGGACTACCCACTGCAGACAAGGTGAACCCAGCAGTAGGGCAGGGGAATACGGGGCATACAGTATCTGCTACACAGGATTATGGAGGGTGCCCCACATTTCACTCTACTAATATAAAATGTATATATCTTATCCTTAATTCTAAAAATATCTACCAACAATATTTTAAAATACTTGACTGTGTACATTTCCAATTGTCACCATCAACAATAAAGCACCCACTTCAGATTTACCAGAATATAACCAAAAGATGAAGGGCACATATTTAAATTCTGCCCACCCTACTCTCTACTGTTATGCCTTCCTTTTTTGGAAGAAAGAGAGAATATAAACTGAATTTTTAAACCATTTACTATTAGTATTATTTTATTTTTATAATATCTTCCTCTTCCATTATAATTATTTGTAATATGGGCAACAGGTTAGATAAACCATAATTGCAACAATTCAACCTAATTCTTTATCTTCATTTAGTTTTTCAGTAGGTAATGATGTACCTATAAACATTTAAAGAAAGTGGCTTAGATGGTTTATAAATGTCCTTATGTTTTAACATGTAAATAACAATTTAATTATATATTTTTGTTGCTGCTGATAGTCCTATTCCTTTAGTTATGTACATATTATTGTTACCACTCACAGCTCAAAATTGTTATTAGACCAAATCTGCAACTCTGATTTTCCTTCCTTGGTTGATTTTTTTTTTTTCCTGCCCGGATGAATATGATTTTTTAATAGCCAGAAATCTACCCTTTTCAGCAAAATAGGTCAAAGTTTAAGTATCTTTTTAAAAATTAATATTGCTTGCCCTATGATGACTGCTTTCAAATTCAGGGCCAAGGGTTTTATGCTTTGTTTGTTTTAATCTCTGAAAAGTTTTCTTTTAGTACATCTTTCTATATTATTTCTGTTAATTTTGTTTTGGCCTGCTCTTCAAAATAATAATTCATATTTTGGGTCTTTATTGACTGTCCTTTTCCAATCTCTCCTCTGTTTATTTCATTCCTTTCCATAAGCATCTTATCAAAGCTGCTTAAGCTTTTCCACATGAAACTCATCAGAATTTCTGTTCTTTATTGTTTCTATTTCAGTAGTTCATTCTGCTACTGTGTTTTTCCCACAGTAGCAGAATGAACTACTGGGTCTGAGTTCTTCAGAGCCCATATTCCTTTGACTTTTATAAGGGCTTTACATGAATTTTTAAAAATATTTCACTCCAGTATTTCTTTTCTTAAAATTACTGTCTTTCCCTACCTTCAGTGTTACATTTATCTTCTTTTATATGGAAGATTCTTTTTAGGGTTTGTTTTACTTTTACACGTAATTGAAAAGGCGGCACATTCTAGACCAGTAGTTACAAACTACTTTTACTTTTATCATCTTAGAGTTTTCTTGGAAACTATTTAAAACTCTTAGATCTCAGGCTGAAAACTGGTTTCATGAAAGTTTATATTATCTCTTTTGCAATCTAACTGCCTGCCTAATTTAGAGCCATAATAGTCATATTGTCACTATTGAATCTCCTGTGAGAGAAGCTAACTTTTAAAATTATTTTTCTGGGGTCTATTTTCCATATTCCACATGGTGTTACCATCCATCTTTCTGGGACTGCTGTCTCCCACTACTACTCCTTCCAAATATGAAAATACCCTGCAATCATTCTGTTTAAAACAGACATGGCTACTCTTGATTTTCCTAAGCAACCTGATTCTGAATTCAATTTTTCTGTATCAGTAAATCATTTCTTACATGTTGCTCTCCAAATATGTCTTCAATTATAGCCTTGATATAACAGACTAAGGAAGTATTTGTTTCTTTCTTGATCATCTTTGTTTAGTTCTTATAAACCCATACTACTTTCTCTGGAAGACGTTTGTAAGGAATTCCCCACTGCCTTCATTTAATGTTCTATCCTTGATTTTTCTGGCATATGGATGGCATCCTCCCATATTTTCCATCAAAAATGCTAAATTTTCCTTCTGTTTTTATATTCTTCTGTTCATTTGATGGTGATCTGGAAAAGAGAGTGAAGATTTATATACTGATGCTCAAGTCACTTCTCATCCATGATTCCTGTCTACTCCATATTTTAGATGTCACCAGGCAGATGTCTCCTAAAGTCTCCATCTGCTTCTCATAAAAAGTCATTTTCAGATATTTGCTTTTTTTTTTCCTCTATGTCTTCAGGGAAATGTTCTCTTTCCCTTGTTACTGTATTTTTTTTCCTATTCCTTTCCTGGGCTCTGACCTCACCCTTCTGAATGGGCAAAATCTTTATCAGTCTGAGGTCTGATGGCAACAGTGTGCACGAAGTGTCATTTGTCCACTTTATTCTCCATGTGGGAGACATTCCAACAGCTTCCCCATCTCATTTCTCATCGGGACATCAGGGTGTTCTACACTGAATTTATTGCAGTTTGTGAAACCTAACAAACATTCATCAACTCTGGGTCCACAGGACTAAAATAAGATCTTTTCTTGCTCAAAATGGCAGTTTCTCTGACTAAGTTAAAGAGTAAGGTACAGTTGCTTCATTTCTCCGCAGTAGAAAGCACGAAGACCTTTCGGAGCACACGTAATCCCAGGCCTCTTCTGTCCCATCTGTTTCTGAAGCTTTTCCACATGTGATTAAGCATCCAAATGCCCAACAAGCTTTCACCTATGCCCTTTTCTATACTTTATGTTCTGGAAAGTTGGTCTCTGAATGGATACAGAAAGAGATGAGCTGCCGATGATAATGATAATGGACTAGAAATCTTGGTTCTAACCAAAGTTAGTTTCCATTGACTTAAAAGTTTGCCTAGTTTATCAGGTATAGTTCCTCTGCACCTTGGGTTTTTCCAGACCTCAGAACATAGTGATGAAACAACATGGTTCCCCTATCTTCTTTTTAAATAGATCATTTGATTTAGTTTAATTCGCTGCTACCGTTTTTTGCTTATTTATATAATTTAATGAAAGTCAGAGATAATTATATTGATCACATCTAGTCTGCTCTATGCCACCCAGAATTGTTCAACTAATTCCTTATCTTATTATTTCAGTTTCCCCATTTAGCCATTATTACAGTAGCCTGAAAAATTAATTACATAACTACCACATATCCTCAGTATGTGATATTCTAGACATATTAGGATGGCTAAGAACGTATCATTTTTTTTAAAAGACTTAGTCTAGTAGGAGGAAAGAACGTGTATATAAATAAGTTGCATGCTCTTGTGTGGCTGTTATGGTATAATTCATTACGCTGGATTTTCAAAAGAAAAAGCAGTCAATTTATCCAGGTAAGATTTAGGAAAGAGAGGCAACACTTGAGCTAAGTTTAAAAAGAGTAATAAGTGCTTAAAAATATCACAGTGGGGGCAACTGTGGTCAGAGTCAGAGAGGATATTTCAGGGAGTAAGAACAATGTCTGGCATGAAACTGCCTGGTATACTGGATGAACCAAGAGTAACTTGGCATGGCTGAATTATACAATGTACGAAAAACCCAGCCATTGTTAAGACAAAAAAGAAAAAAAGTGGTCCACTAAAAACGTGAAACTATAAGAAAAGCCCAATATATAATTATTATGGCCTGTGTCTAGTACAATTAGTTTTTTTTTTTTTTTTACACTTACCCTCCAAGATTGGTCTGTTGTAATAGTTTCTACCCCCATTTTTATAATTATCATTTAGGAAGTACTTGCCATGTAAATCATGTTTATGAAACATTCTAAATATTCCCACTTTGTCATTTCAGTTTGAATGACTACAATTCCCTCTTTTACATTGCCCTTCTCTTATCATACAAAAATCTAGAAACATTAAAATGGCCTAGCTAGTTTTGCTTTAGGTAAAATAGGTCACAGATATTTAACTCAAATATACAGCTATATATTTTCTAGATCTAATATAGCACAGATCACAATTTTCTCTACATTGGGAGACATGTTATGCATTGACCGAAGTGGTAAAGCACAAATATGTGGTATATGGCATACGGTTAAGAAAATTAAGAGTGCTTACACTGAAAGGAGGTCATAACCTGGTGGGCTAACCAGAACCTAGAGGGTTCATTCCATTACTGGAATGTCAAGCAAGAGAATGGCAAGAAAGTGTATTATATATCAAAAGTATTTACAATGCCAGAGAGACACAATTTGACAATGAAGAGTGGAATGGTAAAGTACTTTAGCTTAAAAATGAAAGGAATAAAAACTAAAGAAAAAATTATGATGGTTACCTGCAACAGACATTAGCATGAAAGATGAGTGACATTGAAAAACTGTAACTCAACACTTTGTACATTCTAAATTGCTCTCTCTCATATTCAGAGGGGATTTTCAACTCTCCTATATTTTTCTGGGGTGAAGATAAATAATAGTGGCAAACAAGCAGTATCAAAGCATTCCTAAATTACACAGAAGATTGCTTTATGATGACTCATAAAGCAAAAGATCCTAGAAAAAAGATTGTATTCTCTTACATACCAGGAAAATAATATTTGGGCTAGTATCCATAGGCTGCTGTAATTGAGAATGGCTTTAACAAAATCTCATGGCACACTTTTGTTGAATGCCTACCAGAAGCCAGGCACCATCCTAGGCACTTGGCATCATACACCAATGACCAAAACAGATGAAGTTTGCTTAAATGGAACTTAATAAGTATAATAACTAGGTAAATTATATTTTGTATTAGCAGTGATAAATGCTACATAAAAAGAAAAAGTAGAGTAGTTGTCGGGGGAGGTTTAGAGTGTCAGGGTGGAGGCAGGGGTAGGTTACAATATTAGATACGTTTGTCAGAGTATGTTTTATTGAGAAAAAATTGGACTTGAGTAAATATTTGAAGAAGGTGAAGGAGTACTGGTGATCTTGTGTGAATGGATAATGGTTCAGAGAGACAGTACCTATGTAGTTTGTGTTCAGATTCCACACATATTTTGATGGTTTAGTCAACACAATTTGCTGGTAATTTGGAACGTAAGAGAAAGAGATTAATAAGGAGGACTACAAGTTTTTGGACAGAATGACAGGAAGGATGGTGTTGCCATCACATGAAATGGGGAAGGCTGTAGATAAAGCTGAATTTGGGGAAAGGTTACAAATAAGTTACAAACAGGAGCTTAGGATATGTTGATTTTGAAAATATTATTAAATATCTCAGTGAATATGTTAAATATGCACTTAGATATAATAGTCTTGATTTTAAGATATTCTTGGTTGGATATACAAATTTTGGCATATCAATAAGTAGTTAGTAATGAGACAAGATTAGATCACTAAAGGAATGACTGTCCACAGAGAAGAGGACCAAAGATTGAGCCTTAAGATACCAAATATTAAGAGGGTATAGAGAAGAGAAGAACCCAGCAAAGGAGACATAGGGTAGCAACCAGTAAGGTAAGAGAAAAAAAAAAAAAAGGTGTGATATCCTAGCAAATAAGTGAAGAAACGGTCCCAAGGAGGAGGGAGTAATCAACTTTACCAAATGCTGCTGACAGTTCAAGCAATACTAGGGCTGCAAATTGACCATTTGATATATAAATGTGGATACCATTTTGTACCTTTACTCAGTTATTCTGTGGAGATACAGATGAAAGTTTGGAGTGGGTTAAGAAACAAGATTTTGGAGAAAGCAATTATAGACAAGTCTTTCAAGGAATTGTGATCCAAAGGAAAGCACTGATATGTGGTGGTAACTGATAGAATGAGGTTTTTTCCACCTTAATATTAGAGCAAAATAATCATATGTTGCATCGGTCAAGATTCAAACAGGGAAGCAAAAATCATTAAGAGTATTATAGAATAAGTGATTTTAAGAATAAGACCACCGACCATTTATGTGTCAACTTGACTGAGCTAAGGGATACCTAGACAGCTGGTAAAACATTTCTGGGTGTGTCTATGAGAGTATTTCCACAAGAGATTGGCATTTGGATTGATAGACTAAGTAAAGAAGATTTCCCTCACCAATGCAGGTGGGCATCATCCAATCTGCTGAACGCCTGAGTAGAACAATAAGGTGGAGGAAGAATGAATTTGCTCTCTTTGTTTCAGCTGAGACATCCATATTCTCCTGCTCTCAGACATCAGTGCTCCTGGCTGCCAGGCCTTGGAACTCAGGCTGAACTACATCACTGACTTTCCTGGTTCTCCAGCTTGCAGAAGGCAGATCATGGGACTTCTCAGCCTCCATAATCATGTGAGCCAATTCCAATAATTTATATATATAATATGTGTGAGTGTATATATACGTGTATGTGTGGCAGAGAAGCAAAACTAATAGGATACGTATTTATCTATGTATAATTATACTCCCATGTACATATTATAAATATCATATTTACATATAATGTAACTAATAGGATAGATAATATTTTAATATACATTATATATATATATTATATATGTATAATATATATCCTATTATATTGGTTCTGTTTCTCTGGAGAAACCTGATACCACTTTACACATTTGTGGAAGAAGCTCAGGAAGTAACTATAAAAACCACAAGGCAGAGTTGGAAGGTCAGATAAATGAAATTAAATTACTAACCAGATGTCCTGAAACACTGAGGTGGTTAGATATTTGAAGCTTGAGAGGACATCTGGAAAACCAAGCATGATCAGGTGTCAGAGTGGGACCATTATAAAGCTAATGGAGGACACCATGAAATTTGCAGCTTATGCAATAATTTTGGGCCTGACGTTACTATTGGTCTGTAGGGATGACAGCCAGGAAAACATGCCAAGAAGAGAGGGAAGAAAGCTGGAATCTGCCAGAAACTCTTCGTCTGTTTCACACCACAAGAGAGAGCAAAGAAAATCTAGAACCTATTGGTACCTATGCACCTGTAGTACACCACATTTGTTCCCAATGACCTTCAGAGAAAAATGTCTGCTTCAGAGAAAAAAGGTTTGGGAAACCTTCCAAATCCCCTGCAAATTTCTCTTTTGGCCAACTCTAACCTGGAGCTATACAAGAAGAGGTTTCTGGGAAACTTAGTTACAGGTTAGCCAAATTGACCCAGGGCAAAACTACACATATCCTGATCCAGTAGAGAGGGAAAAAACTGATGATGTAGGCAACCAAGAGGAGTAGATCTGTAGCTATGTCCTTGAATAGGCTAGAGGGCATTATACATTTAGAACAGAACAAAGGTGTTTGGGTTTATGAAAACTTATTTCCAGGAAATGACAATCATCTCTGCTGAGTGTACTGATAACAAATATTAAAACATTAAAATCACCGAGTTAGAAAAATTTTGGTATATTTTAGGAGATAATTACTACTTAGCTGAATACAAATCTTCACAGGTTATTCACTAATAGCGAGAAATGTTTGTTAGTGTAGCTCAATAATTTTATGTTGTTGAAATGTTGAAATGAAAATGAAGATACAAAATGAAAAAACTAACAGATTTGTTTACTTCTAAATATTAAATAACCTCACACTTGGCCCTGATTTCATTTGCCAATCTATAGTCTCATGAATTCAACTTGTTTTCACTGTTTTCTCTACCAAAGATCACTCTTTTGGTCAGTATACTCGATTGCCTGTTTGACAACTCCACTCCTAAATTCTCCAAGGTAACTCTGATTCAACCTGGACAAAACTTAATCCATGGTTTTCTGCATCCCTTACCTCCTCCAATTCTGGTCCTTCTCTAATTATAATAACTAATTTTTCAAGCCAGAAATATAGTAGCTCTCCTACCTTTATCTCTCTTACTCTTATTCAATCACCCCTTTAACTGCCTTGCCCTGTTCCTTTTATCTCTAGTAAATGTCCACTTATTTCAATTTACATCAACTTATCACCTAGTCCATGCTACCTAAACATTTCTCCTGGATTATTAAAATAGCCTTGTTGTTAATCACTATCATATTCCTTCACTTGCACGCTAGTCCATTCTCCTCACTCCATCTAATAAATTTGTTTGGAATTTTGTTTAAATGATTGAATCATGCCCTTGCTGATGAATTATATTCTTTGATTTTTTTTTTATTCCTCTCAAAATAATTACCACACTCTTTAACAAGAAGTACCAACCTATGTGTGCTCTAGTCTTCTATCTCTCCAAAAAGGAACAGTGGGAGAAAACTGAAGCTGCTATGTTTTTAACTATGTAGTAAGGATATCATTTTTTATGTTAATAGAAGGGGAAAACATTATCTTTGAAAATATATATGTGAAGTCTTCAATTTGATGATTGACCAAATTTCTTCACAGAAGTCAAAACTAGTAGATTCCAAAGTCTACAAAAGACATCATCAGATGCTTTGAAAAAAGAGAGAAAATGGTTCGAAAAACATTATACAAAGGTTTACAACGTTAATGGGATTGTTGTGGGGTATCTCAGAACTTATAACATGCTAATATTTGTTATAAATGTCAGACATATAAAGTATGTAGCAATTTACAAACTTACTGAGCCTTGAACCTTTTCGTTATCAGAGTGCATCATAGAACAACTGCTCTATAGGACAGCTTTGGGAATACTGCCTTAATCATTTAAGGAGAAAATGGAGGTCTGAAGAAGCTGGGGTTGAAGTAGTCAAGAGAATATATCAAACAGAGCTTGAATTGCTCTGTGGGTATTAAGTGGGGGAATCTCATGTGAATTATGTAGTAAAGGAAATATTGTTGGACAGAAACAAGGTAAGGCAAATGGGAGTAGAACTGGATGATATGGAGGAGCTTAAGATGTGCAAAATCATTGACCCAATGATGGAAGGGGAAGAGAGTTAAAAGAGATCTCCAAGTACCACCTAAGTACCTGGTACTCAGGAAAAGAAAGTCAAGAGTTTTGTTTCCTGGCTTAAATAGTTTGACACTTGGTTTTATGACTTACCCATTTGTATAATTTCTAGCCCTCATGTTCATTACCTTATAACTTGTTTGACCACACCCAGATTATCCCAAACTAACTGGAACACAAGCATACATTTTTTTTAAAACAGGAATAGCAATGCAATACACATCTTTAAAGAGGATAAGCACTGCAGATTGCAAATTATAATACAGAATTAAAAACAGGAAAATAAAAAAGAAACTTGGTCTTGGGAGGACCTTGTTTTGAAATATTTGAAAGGAAAAGATAAGAAGAGCAAAACCACTTTTTACTTAAGCAGTACATTACCAAAATGTTGTTGAAAAATAATTTGAGAATTTTGTTGTTTCAATCCTGCATATCTGCGACAACAAAAATATACATGGACTTTTAACAAGAAGTATGGGCCTTGTAAAATTCCAGTGGCCCTTCTAGAGTAATGAGTTGGATGGCCTTCTAGGATCTCTGATCTCTGATCTCTGATCACTTCCCTTTTTCGATAAGAATTTTATACCATAATGTATAATTATGAAAAAATGAACTTAAACAGCAAAGACAATTCAAAGAAAATCTTCTTCACAGCATAGCAGCCAATTTCGTGATCCAGCATCTAAACACCAAGAAAAATATTTGCCCCATGTTTTTGTTTCCCACATCTTATGTAGAAAAAATGTAGGTACTACCTTCCACACTATTTCTTCTTAAATCATCCCATGAATCATAAATTATACCTTCCATCAGTGTTCAATTCCCATTTTCACTACATGTAGAAATTTACCACCTCGCCGATCATTTACATCAGAATATGAGAAAGAGATACAGGAAGTCCTTCCCCCCAATCAGAACACAAAAACAAAGGTACATAGATTTTTTAAACTACTATTTAAGCATACTGTTTATGTGTATACAAAATCAAATTTCAGAACATATTTTATGTACAGTAATTGCAACGGGACATAAAGACTAAGTTACAATAGGGACAGCCAAAGGTGGAATAAAATTTCTTGAAGCAAAAGACAGATATTTGGATAAAAATTTCAAGAATGGTAGCTCTATTTATCTCACCATGCCCTTCCCCTCCTCACCAACCAGGTAGTTCCTACCACAAATACAGTACTTTGTAACTTAGCAAAAGCATGAACTCAGCTGTGCCTGATACTAAAGAAAGCACATCTATATGTTTTAAAATTATTTTTATGAGAGAAAAATAGAAGACAGATTTTGTTTCCTTGAACAACTTTATCTCTGAGAAAACTCTAAATGTTGCAAGATATATGATAGAAGAAACAAGTAGTAAAACCCACATATAGAGAGCATAGCCCAGACTCTACCCCATTAGTTTTTACTTATCACATTTCCCATGAAACTTTCTATCAGGACTACTAACAAGTACAAAATGACCAACCTGAGTTTCACCTTCGTTGCCTTCTCAAGGTACTTTTTTTTTCTTCCAGACACTCTAATGAGCAGTGAAATGGTGCAAACATAGACATCAAGAAGTAAGAAGGGAAGAGGTAATGGCCTGTATAACCTGAAAACTATAGAATCAGTTCCTGGGTAATTGAGTGTTGGTGGGACTTGGCGAAAGAGAAACACCAGCTATAATTCATTCAGACTTAAAAGAAACTCTCTTTCCAATATCAAAGCATAATGAAGAACTGAGTGCAAAACGCATTGCCAATTTATGATTATAGCATTCAGTGATCCATCCAAGGACTAATGCTGTATAATCATGAATATGAGGGAAGGGCATATAATGAGTACAAAGAACTGTTCTAATGGCAGGTCTATAGGAGACCAACGATTACAATTATACTGTATGGACTGACACCAAAAACACTTTTGCCTTATTTTTTAATAATTATGAATCAATTCAATAGAGTCTCTCCTATTAAGGAGGCATTGTGCTTTGGGGGGTACAAAGATGTATTTCTGCCCTTGAAAATTTAAAACAGAGTGGAGGATAGGACCATATTCTTAAATAACTTCAGTTAAGGGAACATTGTGGAAGTTCAGAAGAGTGAGTAATTAATTCAGAAAAACCCTTCCTATATACTTGCCAATTGCCTGAAGGTCCAAATAGCCTAACACATGTTAAAGTCCTTGTATAAAAGAAGGAAAAGATCATAAGGAGAAAAATTATCAATCCATTCATTTAAAAATAATTTTAGTTGGAAACCTACTAAGTGCCATGCATTCTGCTAGATATGAGGATAAAAAGGAATGAGATATTACCCCTAATATCAATCCACTTATTGTGTAACAGAAAATGGAGACAGGTAGAAGATATACACACTACTATGCAACTAGAAAGACTACAAATCTAAAGGACTTCCCACATAATGTTTGTTTTATTTAATTGAATTTTCTATATGGATTGATAAAGATATAATTCTCTCTTCCATAAATTTATAGAGGCATAAACTTACAATAATTCATAAATTGTGTAGGCTAAATGATCTGAGTGCAAAATCTCAGGAGTATCTCTGTCACTGCCTGAGAACTCAGTCTGCAGTATGCAGGGAAGACTGTACAGTCAATGGTTCCCAAATGTGGCTGCAAATCAGAGCTGTTTAGGAAACTTTAAAAAATTACAGATACCTGGCTCTTGTTATAGTCACTCTGTGAACCACTTTGTAAACCACTGGCCTAGGCCATAGGGAACATCTAAATTTTGCCAAGAGCCAAGAGTCACTACTAGAAGAGGGACTGGTTTTGGGGTTAGAGAGGATCAGGAATCACAGGGAAAGAAAGGATATCTTTGCACATCATCATCTAAATTCTCTCACTCAACTCTCTCCCTACTGCTTCTAGTCCACCTTCTGTGCCTCTTCTATTTGTCTTCTCTTCTCCTGTGGGAGATCCGAGAGCCCCACTTCATCTAGAATTAAAGGAACAGAACGGCCATACAGGTTAACGTTATTTCTGATACACAAAGAAATCTCCCTCAGGTGAAAACACTGACTATAGAAATTCACTGGGAAAAAATAGAGAGAGAGATTATTCTATACCTTCCACTAACTTCACTTGGAAAAACATGGACTTATTAAGCCTTAAACAAGTGAGGCAGGTGGAGGGAGACAGAGGGACTCGTTAACTGATTAAGGGGAAAATATCAGCATCATCATCCATGAGTTCTAGATTTTTTTAAAAATTCAATAATTCAACAAATACTTTTGAGCATCTCTCTATAAGCATCTCTCTATACTGAATATTGAGCATTACAAAAATAGGAAGAGAGATATCTCAATGCTAGCATGATTACTCTGTATTTAATATTTGATTTCATTTTCATTTCTTCATTAAACAAATAATGAATAAGTATTAACCATGTGCCAGGTATTTTGCTGGGGATAAAATATTGCAGGCCAAGTCCTTGCTCTCTTGGATAACACTTTCCAGTAACGGATAAAGACCACCATGGAAATTACATCATAACCTGATAGAAGCAGAAAATAGGATCATTACAAGGACACACAAAGCCAGCTTCATGAGGGTGGCAGCCAGCAGAGAATTTCTGGAATTTAGCAGCCAAAGTAAGGCCTGAAGTACATATAGGAGCTATCCAGTTGGAAAATAAACAACAAATTCTCTCAGAAAAGTGCATGCACAGTTTTGAAGGTAAGGTAATATGATACATTCGGGCAACTGCCAAATAGTTCATAGCAGAGTACGTTATGGAGAGATGTGCAAACTAGAAGGGCCAGATTTTAAATTGTGCAGTCATGTTAAGAATGTGGATTATATCTTAATAAGAAGCACCAAGAAGATTTTAACCATGAAGACTCTAAATCAGGTTTGTATTTCAGTAAGTTCACTCAGCCTTCCAGTTGAGAAAGAATCAAATTTAGAGAGAATCAAGACTAGCACTAGGGAATCTGATCAGTTAGGAAGCCAATCAAATAATTCAGGTGACATGATGAAGGGTGTGGCTTGGATAATGAATAGGAAAATGTAATAAAGTGGTTGAAACTGAGCAAGAGGTTAAAGAGGTAGCACAGAAGGGACTTGGTGATGTTTTGGATTTGAGTGTAAAAACAGGGCAAGGTGATGGTTTTAGATAAAAACTTAAGAGGAAGAAGAGGTTAGAGAAAATATTTTGGATATTTTGACTTTTCAGTGACCAAGCAGACATCCAAATCAGGTATCATATCAGTAGCGGGATGTGTGGATCTAGACTGAAGTTCAGGAGGGAGAACAAGCTGCAGATACAGGTTTGGGAAACATTAACCTATAGATAGTAATGGAAGTCATGGAAGTTAACAATATTGCCCAGTTTTAGTTTGTAAATGATATATGATAGAAACAAAACAAACCAAGGAAGAGGACCCTCAAAATAATTAAGAAGGAGTAGCCAGAGAGGGAAGAAAATTCAAGAATGTGGTAGAAAGGAAGCCAAGGAAAGTTTATCAAGGACAGAGTGTTCAGTTGTGCCATGTACTGCTCGAAGGTCAAATGAAAAGACACTGAGGAGTCTCTGTTTGCTTAGTCTAACACATAACACTCTCTCTCTTCTCATACCTTGAAATCTATACCTATGCCCTTTCTAGTCAGAAAAATTTGTTGTTGTTGTTTTTAACTTCAAGTGGATTATTTGCATGCTTCCTCTTCCTTAGTAGAGGTCTTACTTTCTACCAATTAAAATTGGTTTTTAGTAATGCCTATTCTACAACCAACTTAAAAGGAGTGATCATGGGCTTAGGCACTAAGTAATTATTTCTCCAAAAAAATGTACATTTGTCATCAGTTAGACATGCCAAGCCATGCTGAAATCCTGATGTGACTTTATAAATATAAGCTCTATGAGGGCATGGAATGAATTTAGCTTCTCCATCTTTGTAATAAACATTATGACTGGCACAAATTAGACACTCAAAATACATTTTTGAGTGAATGAATGGATGGATTAATGAATAGAGTACCTGAGGCAAAAGCTAAAATTATCTGATATTTCCATTATACAGTTTGCAAAATGGAGATGATGGATTCTGGGGAAAGAATCAACTAAAATGCAAAAATAAATATTAACTGATCTGGGAAAAACTGAAGTATAGTTTCACACTAATTAGCAGAAATAAAAATCCTCTGTCCAACCCTTAGATGCATTCATGCATATATTATCCAACAAAAGTATTTAGCTCACTAAACTCTATTAAGGATTATTAGAAAATACAAGAGAGCCAAAAATAACTTAACAAGTGACTAACGTGACAACAAACAAAATCAGCATCGACAAGGGCAAAACAGTGCCATGTGAAAGCAACAATATAAATTACTCATTCATGATAATATATTATGAATTAATGGTAAGCCCTCAGTAAATCATTTTTAGTCACTTTCTTTAAAGCACTGGTTACTAACCACCACAGTATCATCCCACTCTCCTTTTCTCCTCTACAAACATTAGAGATAATAACTCTAGTGCTATGATTACAGTCATTGTACTTCTTCAGTTTCCTGTTTCTTTTACAGCATATTCAATTAAGTGATCTGCGTTAATGCATATTCTGAGTAGACAAGACTACTGCTCCAATTTATAACAGAAAATAAAACTTGGAACTAAAAGGTACCTGCCCGTACCCACCACCCAGGTCCCTCAACCCAAAACAACCTTACATAAGCAATTGCAAGCATCTTGGAGCGGTCTCTAGGACAAAAATAAAACAATGCCAAAGGTGAGAGGGTAGCTAGGGATGGAAGAGATACAACCCTTTCTGCCACAAGCACCAAAGGAGTCAACCAGAATACTTTAAACAATAAGTAAAATTATCTCCCTCAACACAAATCCAAAGGCACCCAGGACTTCTATTTTCCTACTCTGCCATCCCACTGGATTATTGCCTTCATCCTTTGACTTCCCTACTCATGTTGAAAGACAGTTGCCACAATTTCAGAGATCTCATGTAGATAAAATACAGCTTACGGGAAATTTCTCTCTTCTACTTCTCCTTCTCCCTTTTTGGGAGATAAACATTTCCCAGAAGCCCTCCAAAAGACTTTTCCTCAAGTTTCATTATTCAAGGGTAGGTCACATGTCCATGCCCTAAGTGCATTCTAAACTCAAGCTCTGCCAACAAGGACAGAGGGAGATAAGTGGTAACCAACAACGTCACTCTCTTCTTCTGGATAGATTGCTCACACTTGGCATTTTCTCTTCTCCCTCTCATTTCTCCCACTCGACTTTTCTAAGCTGACTTGTCTTTTATACAAACCTGACTAAAGGTAGTATTTTGTCTCATGTTGAGTTTCTATATTAATAGTACTGCAATTTCCCTGTGTAAAATATTTTGTCTTTTGGATATTTAGATTGATTGTGATTGATTACGCTTACAAATAACATATGAAAGTAAGAAGGCTTAATTGCACAAGCAAGAGAAAAGCTATTCTTGTACATACTAAACTGATTTCTTCTGTTGGCTAAATGGACCATGAGTATTTTCAGTGGTTTTAATAACATTTTATTTACAAAGTTCTGAATTTTGGGTAAAAGAAAGTAAAAAGCTTAATATGTCCAGAGTGTATAAAATCAAAAATCTTATCTATAGTCTTGCTACTTTAAATTAATGACAAAAAGAACTACTCTACATTTTTGGTACGTTAGCATTGCTCTCTACACTAAATACTGAAGACTCCCTCATGTCTGTTCTTAAAATGGATCCAGTCTACAAAGCAGAGAGGTTTTGTAACACAAAAAGCAAAAGAATGTCAGAGGTACTCTAAAATCATATAATTTTTAAACTTGGAAGTGACTACTAGTCTAAACCCCTTGTTTCACAGATAAGAAAATGGAAACTCTGAGATATGAAACCCAGGATCACTCAATAACTAGGAAACAGAGCTGAGATTTTAAGTTGTCTAACTGAAATTTCTACTTTTGTCCTACTTCAGATTTGCCCTTTACACTAACACTTAAGTAAATTCTCAAATTTCAATCTAAAAACTAAATGCAGATAGATTAAGGCAATTTGGTTAACTGAAAGTTAATCAGAATATCCTTTCTGTTTCAATTTTAACTACCAAATCTTCCTAAAATATATTTGTTTCCTTCCTTGCCTTATTGAAAAGATTCAACTGAATACTACTTAATGAATTCTGGATTATTTTTGATCTGGAAGATCTTGATACCTTCATAAAATGGTTCTGTGACTAGATTTTGAGTTTATAAAGTTAAGCTAGATTTTTTATTATTGCCCCAGATCATTTCTTGGACAATGCTAAGTTGATCAGTTTTATGTTCATGTAGTTATTTTGCTTCTAAAAGAAAGATATGAGCTCTTTTCTTTAGATGTCCATCTTTGTGTTAAATAAGATGTCAAGCACAGAAAATAATTCTGATTGGGATTTTTAATGTATTTTTATTTTGATTTTTCCATGGTTCTAATATCGTCCAGTTTGAGGAAGAGACAGATCAATGATGAATGATTTGAAGATATGAAAGATTGAGTCACTGTTCTAATTCTCTGACCTGATGATCCAAGACCAGCATCAATAAAGGGCATCAGGAAGCCTCCCAAGGGTTTACTGAGGGGAGGAAAAGAGCTTTCCTCTTCTTTTGCACATAAAAGCACATAGCCCTTCTGCTCTGCCTTCCTCAAAATGAAGCCAGTTGTGGGAACATTTCAGCATTCTTCTAGAAGTGGAACAATTATTCTTGCACACATGCCCATCATTTCCTGTGCTTCTTAGTGAACCAGTTGTGGAAATACCTAGGCTGGTAGCTTCAAGGGATGCAGATTCAGAAATAACTTCTCTTCCCTAACTCCACTCATAGTTAAGGAGAGTCAGGTTGGGTAGGACAGGATAAAATAGTATATAGAGCAGGGCAGAATATAAGACTTGATAAACTGTGAAGAATTCCAAAACTATGCTCTCCAAAAACTGTGCAAACTTTTCTGTGCAAAAGAAGAGGAAAGCACTTTTCCTCCCCTCAATAAACCCTTGGGAGGCTTCCTGGTGCCCTTTATTAATGCTGGTCTTGGATCATCAGGTCAGAGAATTAGAACACTGACTAAATCTTTCATATCCTCAAATTATTCATCATTGATCTGCCACTTCTTCAAACTGGATGATATCAGAACGATGGGAAAAAATTTTTCTCAAAATACATAATTTAGTCAATAAATAGTATTTAAAATAAGCATGAATACACTTATTTTAAATACTGATTCCTTATTAAAATTTTGCCCTCCATGCTTTCACTATGGGACTTACCTATAGAAAAGACAGACTTAAAATTAAGTCCTCTTCTTATTTTACTTACAAAACATAAATAAGGTATAAGATGCATCTGTTTCAGATTAATTACAGTATAAGATGAATACTGTTTTAGAAACAATTTAGCATATCTCAGCAAAATGAAAATGAAAAATAATGGTATCATCATTTCCAAACTATAGGTAATGTGACTAAGTACCAATGTGGCTGAATCATCATCATCAACTTAGATGACTAAACACCTACTGAGCCCTTGATATCATTCAAGATATCATGCGTTCCACAAACTATGACTTCACTTTTAAGATACTGCCTCAAATAAACTCAATAGGATTCATTGACATAGAACTTCCATTAGCTCTGAATATTTTTAGAAGTTTTGTTCTACTTCATAAAAGTTCTAATTTCCCATTTCTAAAAGCATGTGTTAACTCAGTAGTTTGCTCTGTGCATACTGGTACATATATTTATATATATTTTATAGCTATACCTTTATATGTATATATTTCTGTCCCATATTTGCTGGACATTTCCTAAGACATGACTGATTTTTAGATGTACATCAATAACAGCCATGGTAAAAATATATATATATATGTGTGTGTGTGTGTATACACACACACACACACACACACACACAATCTCCAATCTTAAGATCCTTTTAAAACTTTCCTTTTAACATCCTTTAAAATACCTTTTTAAGTGAATCTTAGGAAAAGAACATATGGTACAGGTTTATGCCTTCCCACCCTACCTCCATGCTTGCAACAATTTATTTCTGAAACAATGGTGGAAGAGAGTAGTAATCTATAAATGAGTCTCATTTAAAAACTTTAAGTAATAAATCAGTCCCTAAAAAGGAACAATTTCTTCTCTCATAATAGATATCAATAACTATCAAATCCAAGACTGATAATATGCTTTTATCACCAACTTGAGGAGTGACATCAGCAAGATGTTGGAATAAGAGGTTCCAGCCCTTACCACCATGTAGCAACACTGATTTTGGCAACCTCCTTCAGACAAGCATATCTTCTTAAATAAATGGTCTTGGGAAAACTGGATATCCACATGTGAAAGAATAAAACTGGACCCTTATCTTACACCACACACAGAATCAAATCAAAATAAAGGCTTAAATTTTGGACCTGAAGCTGTAAAGCTCCTAGAAGAAAAGATACGGGAAAATTCCTTGACACTGATCTGGGCAATAATTTTTTAGATATGACACCAAAAGCCTAGGCAACAAAAGGAAAAACAAACAAGTGGGATTACATCAAACTAAGTATCTTTTATGCAGCAAAGAAATTCATGAACAAAATGGAAAAGCATGCTACACAATGGTAGAAAATATATTTATACATCAACTGATACATGCATATGGCAAACCATATAGCTGATAAGAGGTTAATATCCAAAATACATAAGGAACTCATACAACTCAATAGTGAAAATAAAATAAAAATTAAAAATAACCTGATTAAAAAATGGGCAAAGGGACTTGAACAGACATTTTTCCAACAAGCGCCATGAAAAAGTACTCAACATCACTAATCATCACAGAAATGCAAATCAAAACCACAATGAGGGCTTCCCTGGTGGCGCAGTGGTTGAGAGTCTGCCTGCCGATGCAGGGGACACGGGTTCATGCCCCGGTCCGGGAAGATCCCACATGCCACGGAGCGGCTGGGCCTGTGAGCCATGGCCACTGAGCCTGCGCGTCTGGAGTCTGTGCTCCGCAACGGGAGAGGCCACAACAGTGAGAGGTCCGCGTACCGCAAAAAAAAAACCCCAAAAAACCAAAATGAGATATCCTCTCTAACATGAGGATGTCTATCATTTAAAAAGAAAAAAAAGAACATATCTTGGTGAGGAGGAGGAGAAAAGAGAACCCTGGTATACCAATACATGTTGGTAGGAATATAAATTGGTATAGCCATTACAGAAAATTGTACGGAGGGTCCCAAAAAAATTAAAAATAAAACTACATTATTAACTAGCAATCCCACTTCTGGATACTCATCCAAAGGAATTGTAATCAGTACCTCAAAGGGATATCTGCATTCCCATGTTCACTGAAGTATGATTTACAGTATTCAGCATTATCCACAGCCAAGATATGGCAACAACCTAAATGTCCATCATTGGATAAGTAGATAAAAATATGTGGTATACACCTACAATGGAATATCAGTCAACCTTTAAAAAGAAGAAAATCTTGCATTTGTGGCAACAGGTATGGTCATTATGCTAACTGAAATAAGCCATACACAGAAAGACAAATACGCGTGATTTCACTTATATGTGGACTCTAAGCAGTCACTCACAGAAGTAGAAATTAGAATGGTAGTTGCTAGGGTTTGGGGGGAGAGGAAAATGAAGAGCTGATTCTTAAAGGATACAAAGTTTCAGTTATGTAAAATAAAGACTTTCTGGAAGTTCTACAATACAGCATCATCTCTAGAGCTAACAATACTGTATCATACACTTAAAATTTGCTAAGAGTGTAGATCTTATATTAAGTGATTTTATATTATTCACATACACACACACACAGACACACACACAGAGTAATAAAAGAGGCAGGAGGAAACTTTGGTTTGATGTTGATAGTTTCCCAGGTTTACACTTATCCCCAAACTCATCATTTATACGTTAAATATCTAAAGCTTTTTATCTGTTAATCATACCTCAAAAATGGTTTAAAAATAAAAATGAAATAAAATAGGTTAGCACTTTAAAAGATATGAAAACAAAAAACAATTTGATGGAATAATAAGATTTGGGGGCCAATGTTACGTGCAGCTCAGGGGTGGTTTCCTATCTTTGTACTTGCTCTGAATTGACAGCTCATGAGTAGGAGTCCTCATTACTCTTTTACTGCTTAAGTTGGAGGTTAGAGAAACAGAAAAAAATCTCAGAAGCAGTGAAGTTTTATTTGTTCTTCCAGTAATATTTCCTGATGCATTTTCCCCCTCAAGAGGGAAAGTTATCCATCTTCTCCATTCAATCTAATTTGGCCATGCTTTCATTTGTTTCAAGCCATTTCCTCAAACATATTTCCTCTGTGTTGTCTTGATCTAACAAGATAGCACAAGAGAGTATTTTAATCATTGACATGGACCTGGTAGGGTGTCCCCTATATGTAAATACCTGTAGCTTGCTCAGAGGGTTTACATCTTTAATATTCTATTTTATCCCAGAAATGTTTTTGTGGTATTAGAGGTAAAATTAAATTCCAAAACCAAGAAGGCCAAACATTTCCATTTTCAGAAGAAACTCAGCTATGACCAGCTCAGTGACTTTTACAAGGCTAATTCAACAAATTCCTGGAACCACACCTTTCTCACCAACTCACAGTTTATTTCGGGACACTACATCATTTAGGGATTTTTAACTGCAAAAAACAAAAC
The DNA here is from genome assembly GCF_963455315.2 of Globicephala melas. Lineage (NCBI taxonomy): Eukaryota > Metazoa > Chordata > Mammalia > Artiodactyla > Delphinidae > Globicephala > Globicephala melas. The sequence goes on along the minus strand of NC_083319.1, from coordinate 72,965,069 downwards.
CCAGCCCTGGCTAACTTAAATAAACAAATGAGTTTATTGGAAGAATATGGCATAGCTGGCAGAAACAAAGCAACAAAGGAAGAGCCAAAGGACTAGGTAAATAAAGGGAAGAAACAAAAGTAGTGCCAGTGACTGGGTAATAGAACCTTATAACAGTATCTCTTCAGATGCTTGCCTGGTGATGAAAGATCCCTATCAGATTTAGTCTTTGCACTTGTGTTCAAGTTTATAATTCCAGGGATCCATTTCTTGAAATTTGCTTTTAAAAATGTGTGGGGCACATCTTTTTACAATTGGCATCACAACTGTATCTCACAATAAAGATGTTAGGACCAAATGAAGAAAACAGGTGCTCATACCAGAAGAAGGAGGAATGTATGCTGCTTCAGTTAAAAGAACATTTGTCTAAATCAAGCATAACAATTCATCTCACACCACCTCCATAGAGTACTCAAGATAGTTATTACTAAAGTTAAGGGTAAGGACACTGAGGGGAAAGGAGTTAAGAAATAGAAAATCAGGAATAAAACAGAGTTATGGCAATTTTCATTTTGATGTGATTCTCAGCAAAAACTGGTGCTTCCGTATATTATAATACTGCTTGTACACATTGTGAGTGCAATTCAGATTCTTAGCATAAGAACTAGAACAACAAATGGAACTACCATACGACCCAGCAATCCCACTACTGAGCATATACCCTGAAAAAAACATAATTCAAAAAGCGTCATGTACCACAATGTTCATTGCACCCCTATTTTCAATAGTCAGGACAAGGAAGCAACCTAAGTATCCATCGACAGATGAATGGATAAAGAAGATGTGGCACATATATACAGTGGAATATTACTCAGCCATAAAAAGAAACAAAATTGAGTTATTTGTAGTGAGGTGGATGGACCTAGAGTCTGTCATACAGAGTAAAGTAAGTCAGAAAGAGAAAAACAAATACTGTATGCTAACACAAATATATGGAATCTAAAAAAAAGAAAAGAAAAGAAAGAAATGGTTCAGAAGAACCTAGGGGCAGGACAGGAATAAAGATGCAGATGTAGAGAATGGACTTGAGGACACGGGGAGGGGGAAGGGTAAGCTGGGACGAAGTGACAGAGTGGCATGGACATATATACACTACCAAATGTAAAATAGATAGCTAGTGGGAATCAGCCGCATAGCACAGGGAGATCAGCTCGGTGCTTTGTGACCACCTAGAGGGGTGGGATAGGGAGGGTGGGAGGGAGACGCAAGAGGGAGGAGATATGGGGATATATGTATATGTATAGCTGATTCACTTTGTTATAAAGTAGAAACTAACACACCATTGTAAAGCAATTATACTCCAATAAAGATGTTAAAAAAACCAAAAAAGAACTAGAACAACAGTGAGAAGCTTCATTATTCCAGGAAAGTCTACCTTAATGAAATGTCTGTTTTAGCATATGTTACTGTTAAATGTATAAAATTGATTCAAATAATCATAATTAATAGAGATTTAGACTAATTTTCTCATCTCATGGTTAAATGTGGCCCAGAAATGATGTTTAATGCAGTGTTACTAACAAACAGTTGTGAGCACCCTGCCAATAATAATTTTCAAAAACAGCTAAAACATTGGAAGAATTGCATATGCCAGGTATTCCTTAATCACTTTGTGTATTAACCCATTATCATTCACAAGTCCATGATGTAGGACCCATCAGTAGCACCACTTAATGGATGAAGGAGCTGGAACACCACAAAGTAGATACTATTAACCTCACAGTTTTACAGACAAGGAAATTAAGATCACACAGCCAATAACTGAAAAGAGACAGATATGATATGATAATAATGATGTTCAGTCTAACAAATGTTTAAACAGCCTGTATAACATATTTTCTTTCTCAATCAAAATCACTCCAGAAATCTTATTAAGACTTACTTTTCTTAGTCAGCTATTTCTTGGGTTACAAGAGTAACTAAACTTCAGCCAGTTCCCTTTGGAAATTATCCCAAATCACAAATCAGCAAGTCTGAGCTAATGAAACATTACTGCATTTGCAACCATCACTTAAAGCACCAACAGCACCAGAACAGATATAAGAATGGGTCACAGATAGCAATACTGTCAACGGATGTCATAAAACAGTTCAAAGAAAGGATATTATTGCCTAGAAAGGTTTTTTCCAGTTTACATAACAGAATTTATTTAAATACCACTGAGTCATCTCTTTAAAAGGGGGTTTCATCTGAGTCATCGCAGCTAACAAATCACAACATGCCTAACAAAACTCAGAAGCAAGTCTAAGGGTAATTGTGTGCCCTCCTGAAAACCTGGGTGCAAGTGGGGCTGAAAAAGTAGCAGTGAACTGTCATTTACTGGAACTGATAGTGTTTGATTTTTTAAAAATCAGTTTTTTGGCAAAAGTTCAGGAAATAAAATTGTACAAAATGTAGTTGCATAATATCTGGTTTTTAAAGTAACAGAGAAAGCTGTACAACTTAATGACCCTCAGGCTATGCTTCTTAGAATAATACCCTCTTAGTAGGATCTTCATGGCCAATAGTTTCAGGTTTCAACACATTAGCCAGTGCATAAAGTACGGAATACCAATTATTTACCATGGTACTGGTGTCACTGGCAAAGTAAAGGACATGATTACTTTCCACAAACAGCTCATCCTAATCATCAAAAGTTTTCCAATATGTAACTGGGTAGGCTGAATTTCACTTAGTATGACTAGTGAATAAATGTCCAGCATTTCCTTGAGAAGTACCCATAAAACATCTCTCACATAGGCTTCTCCGAATTTAACCTAATTTTCTTTTTGTATTTAAGACCACTAGCCAGTATTAAGTGAGACAGATGAAGGACACCAATAAATAATATAGAATATTTGTTTTGGGGGGGAACAAATTATTTTCTTACCAACAATCAGTCCCTGAAAATCTCTAAGTAGGAACTACCACATGTTTAAAAATATACATCATTAAAGCAATGAGGATTATTAAAATCAGTCATATTGTAACACAGCATTTTTTTCTGATAATTCTAGCAAACTTGAAAATGAGAATGATGTTCACTGCCAAAAGGTACTTGTCCTTTATAACTGTAAATATTTCAGTGTAAAATAAGTTGTACAGTTTCTGTGAGTGCCAAAAACCTAGACCCTGCCTTTTCTTTTTTTTTAATTGTCTTCAAGGCCTCACTCTAGTCCTTGAGTGTAAATAGGTTTTAAAAATTATTTGTTGAATAAATGAATAAAGGTAGAAATAACACAATAGATAGACACAACTGATTATGCAAAGTTAAAATACTTAAACATTGCAAAACTGTTATGCTTGGGTCAGCATCTAGTGCAGAGATGGGATGATTGTTTCTTAATTCCCACCCACTCCTCAATAAGAGATTTCTGAATGGCTAAGGAACCTGGACGTGTTAGTGGAATATTTCATTATAATGGCCGAGTAATATTGTCTTTTTTCTCCCCAAATCAAAATACATAATAGGAAATAGCAAGTTTTAAGTCCATGTTATGGAGAAAGAGTCAGGGCGGTACACATCCATCTTTTCTTATTTACCTGCAAATAAGAGTTGGACAACTGAGACTTCTAAATCAGCAGTTTCCAGTGTTCCATGGACCCTTGGGGGGCTGTCAGGTTAAACGGCATCTGGGCTTCTCACCATTACCATCCCCTCCATCAAATTTCAACAAGAAAAAAAATGTGGTTTTCATATTTTATACATAACAATCTAAATAAAATGATCTTTGGAACAAAAAATGGGGTACTAAAAATTGGAGATCACTTATCTAAATGAGTTCTGTTTCCTTTAAGGTAGTGAAATTGAACAATTATACATTTATTGCAGTGTTACAGCCATTCAAAACATTTTGGACACTTCTCTGGAAAGTGCCTTTAGACAAGACGGTCCAAACCTTTTAGCTTCTTCTTTGATGGAAAATATTCAACTCTTAAATGCTGACAGTCTTACAAAGCAGGCAATTTATTCAGACCAGTTCTGATGTTCAAGGTAAGAGTTTAAGCTGGATAATTAATATCATGTTTGATCAAATGTGACTATAAAGCAATGAGATGTTCAGTTCCCATGTGGATGAGGGCCAGAGAGGTGCTGGAAGATGGAAAGGGTGTCATTCAGCATTGCTCATATATTTATGCAGATGAAAATCCTGGATGGGAGAGTTTAGTTATAACGTTTACAAGAGCAAATTATTCTAAATCTTCTGCTGGCTTAACGTGTATGTGCCTGTGTGTATGAAAGAGAGAGAGAGAGATGAAGAGGGAAGGATGTTCCTATTTCCTTCTAAAGAACCAGAAAGAATTTAGCAAATGTTTGTTAGCTATCCCCTCACTAATTCATACTCTTCCTTGAATGGTCCTTAAAATCCACTGCTTCCTGCCAATGGAATCTTTTAACTTCACTGTATTGTGGTCAAGACCATGACTAATGACTCTCAGATGTAAAAACAAAGTGATTAAAATTTGCTATATGACTTTGCTGCCAATCCCACAGGAATTTTCAACAAATTAAAGGCAATTTTAGTAACAGTAAAGTCAGATACATTAAAGCAGAATTTTAATTATTAATTGAGGTTTATTAATAATGTGCATTATTAGTAGTAGGAGTTCCCATTCTTGAGTCCCTACTCAATGACATGTAATGGGTCACTGCCCCACTCAATCTCCACAACAAACCCTGCCCACAATCACATGGCTTATAAGCGACTAAGAGACTAAGTGAACGCATTCCACTCACATTCTCCCTTCATTTAGGTCTCTGCTCAAATCTTGCCCTCCTAGCCTCTGACATTCTCTAACCAGGAACAGTGTTGTTTTCATTTACAGCATTTATCTTCTCCTAACAAATCAAACATAGGTTTGTCTCCTCCATTCCCAGACTGTTAGAGCAATATTTTTTTCTATTTTGTTTACTACTGAATTTATAGTTCATTCAACAATTTTTGGCCCATCATAGGTCCCTGATAATATTCATTAAATAAAAAATAGGTGCATGAAGAATGTTTGATGAATGAAAAAAATGGGCAAACCACACAGATTCCTCTTTCCTTCAATCCCAGGGTTTTTTATTATTTCAAACTGCTTCATAATTTCAAAGACACTACTATATATAAAATAAGGACCTATTGTATAGCACAGGGAACTCTATTCAATACTCTGTAATGACCTATATGAGAAAAGAATCTAAAAAAGAGTGGATATATATATATATGTATAACTTCTTCACTTTACTGTACACCTGAAACTAACACATTGTAGATCAACTATACTCCAATAAAAATTAATTATTTTAAAAGACCAAAAAAATGAAAATTAAAAAACAAAAATGGCAATCTCACTCTACCTATCACCTTGAAATCCTTATTCCCCACTCATTGCCCACCCTGTAATAACACAGGGCAGGAAGGCTAGATCTCCGACTAGAGGCTATAGGATAACATCAAGGTTATCAACAATGTCTTGCTGGTATAGAGAGCCAGAACAAGGATTGGAGCAGCCAATGCCCCCTTAAAGTCCTCCTCACATTTCCTAGGACTGGTGAATTAGAAAAGAAGGTTGCTATCTGAGGACAAGAGCTAAGGCTGAGTACAGAGATTAGAAAGCACTCTATGACAAAGGAAAAAAGGTAGTGGTGGGCATAAGCCCGAAACTCACTAGTATTGTCAATTTAACCCACCCAACAGATAGCAGGCCAGCCACCTGTTGTTTCCTTTCTTTTCAGGAAATAAAGATTGCCATAGAGAGAAAAATTAAGAGACATTTAAGGAACAGGAGAACTATCTTAGAAGACAACAAAGAGAAAAATTTAGTGGAGGAAAATGAACTAAAGGGAAGGGACAGACAGAGACTGAAAACAAGTTTAAAAAGATAGAATATACTCAAACAGAAAAAGGAACATATTTGCAACAGGTGGCAAGACAATCAGATATTACTAAAATAGAAATATTGGACATGAAAGATAAGATTTGTGAAATAAATAATCCTGTGAAGTAGCAGAATGAATACATTCAAAATTGCATTACTTAACTGGAAGACTGGGTCACAAAACTCTCCCAAAAGGCACGAGAAAAAGACAGAGAAATAGGAGGGGAAAAAATGAGAAAAAAAGACAAGAATATTGTAGAACAGAAATAGAGGTGTCAAAGTCCAGTGGGTTGGAAAACCAAAAGAGAAAATAAAGACTGCAGGCAAGGGATAAAATAGTGATAAAAAATTATAACCAAGAACCTTTCCAAAACTAAAAAAGGCTTTATATTAAGCTTCAGTTTGATAGCATTCTATAGCAGAGACAAATCTCTGTTTGTACCAAATTGTTTCACTGACCTCCTGGGCACACAAGAAGGATACATTTTCCTTCTGTCCCCTTGTATCTAGGTGGAGCTAAATGACTAATTCCAGATCAAAGGAGCCAGGGTACAAATGACCATGTTGAACAATTACCTGCCAAACAGTTAGCTGGACTGTGGTGAGAGTGAAAAACATACCTTTACTGATTTTTAAATGCCTAGATTTTGGAGTTGTTTTTTATAGCTGTTAGCCTAGTCTGACTCAGAGTCATAGTGTACTGGGATACAGAATCAAAAATCACACCTAGACACAAAGAAAATGCCAAAATCAGATCATGAACAAAGGAATTTTGAAAAAGTCATAGTAACATATCTCTTCAATAGCACAATATGCAAATATTGAAGGAAAATAAAATTGAACCATCATTTTAATATTTATCTGAGTTAATAAATACATATATTAGTACAATAAGGTTTCAACATAAAAAATTCTCAGAAATTTTTATCATACATGTATCCTCTTTGAAAGTTTTTTTTTTTTTTTTTTGGTGGTACGCGGGCCTCTCACTGTTGTGGCCTCTCCCATTGCAGAGCACAGGCTCTGGACGCGCAGGGCCAGCGGCCATGGCTCACGGGCCCAGCCGCTCCGCGGCATGTGGGATCTTCCTGGACCGGGGCACGCACCCGTGTCCCCTGCATCGGCAGGCAGACTCTCAACCCCTGTGCCACCAGGGAAGCCCCACAAGTTTTTTTTTTTAAAGATATAATCCCACAAGAATAAAAACAAATAGAAAAAAAAAGTTATATTGCAAATAAAAATAATTTACATTGTAACTAAAAAAGGGATGACAGTACAATCCTAAAACTCCTTTCAATATCAACACGGGCAAAGGAATTCCTTTGGGTGAAATAACAGCTATGGTAGAGAAAAACATAATTACAGGTCTCAAAAATAACAGGTAACTTTCTGGCTGGGAGAGATATTTGTTTTAGTTAATGGTAGAAAAATTTAAAAACCAGAAGCATGGTAAATAAAATTCATCAAAAATTACAGAAACAAGTCATAGCAAAACTGAAATTACAGTAAATAAGCTAAACAAACAATAGAAGATGAAGATTCTCAGTTTGAGTTTTTAAAAAACATAAACAAATCAACTCTGGAAAGACATGGAGGAAACTTAAATGAGCATTCCTAAGTGAAAGAAGTCAATCTGAAAAGGCTACATACTGCATAATTATGACAAATATATGACATTCTGGAAAAGGCAAAACTCACTAATGGAGGGTAAAAAAGATCAGTTATATTTCCAGGGGTTAGACTGGGGAGAGGGATGAATAGGCAGAACACAGGATTTTTAGGGTAGTGAAAATACTCTGGATGATACTATAATGGTGGATACATGTCATTACACATTTGTCCAAACCCATAGACTGTACAACACCAAAAGTGAACTCTAAGGTAAATTAAGGACTTTGGTTGATTATTATGTGTCAATGTAGATTCATTCTTGGTAAAAAAAAAAACAGTACCCTTCTGTTGAGTGATGTTGATTTTGGGGGAGGCTATGCATGTGTAGGGGTAGGGGGTACACAGGAAATCTCTATACCTTCCTCTCAACTTTGCTGTGAACCTAAAACTGCCCTTAACACACACACACACACACACACACACACAATGTTCTCCAGAAGTGACACATTTTTTTTAAAAGGGCAAGGGCATAGAATTATTGGGGGAAAAGCAAGATTTAAAAGAATATACATATACCTTTTGAACCAAAAGAATATGAACCAAAAGAAAGCTAGAAATTAATTTTAATATAAGCCAAAATATATAACTTTAGATAAAAGCAAAATCATTTATTCATTCTACTAATATTTATTCAATGTCAAGCACTATTCTAAACAGTGGGGCTAGAGCAAGGGACAAATCAAAATTTTTCTTGCCCTCATGCAGTTTACATTCTAAAAGGATACAAATTAAGGAAAATCACACACTATAAAAGAAAACAGATAAAATACTCATTACCACATGATATCACAAGAAAAGTAAATTGAGATACTAGGAATTATTAAGCAAGGTGGCATTTGAGCAGGACCCAGAGGGAGAGAGGTAAACAAACATGAAGCTATCCTAGGGAGTAGGATTCCAGAGAAGAGATGGTAATTACAAAGACCCTGGGATGGAAGAGTGACACATATTCAGCAACATCAAATAGGTCAGTGTGGCTGGAATGCAACTGGCAAGTACAGATGGTTAAGTGAGATTAGAACAACCATATAGGACTTTTTTTTGTCATTACAAGAACTGGGGTTTTAACTGTGAATGAGATGAAAAGACATGAATCTTTTAAGCCAGATGAAAAAAACAGTGTCAAAGCAGATGGGTGTGTTAAGAGGCTACGGCAGTAATCCAAGCCAGAGATGATGGTGGCTTGGACCAGAGGAATAATGGTTGAAGTATAAAGAAGGCATCCAGATTCTGGATATACATGACAATAAAGCCCAGAAGACTGACTGATGGGTAGGTGATAAGATGTGAGAGAATGCTACTATTCGAGGAAAACTCCAAGATTTTTTAGTGCATTTAGTGAAATGAGGGAAGACTAGTCAGGAGTAGGGCGTTTTTGGAGAGAAAGGGTAGCGATCAAAAGTGCACTTTTGGATATGTAAATTTTAAGATACTTACTGAATATCCAAGAGGACACATTAAGGAGACAGTTAGATATAAGGAAGTCCTGTCTGAAGGTTTAAATTTGGAAGTCATCAGGACATAGATGGTGATCTCATCCAGACTGATGGTTTTAAAAACCAAAAGAGTGAGAAGAGAAGATGTTCAAATACTCAGCCTTCTGACACACCAATATTTACAATTCAGGGAGATGCTAAGGAGGCATTCAAGGAAACAGAAGTACAGGCTAGTGGCCAAAAATAATTACATAAAGCAATATTCCATCTCACTATTAAGAGCAATGTAAATTAAAGATAACATTGTGGTATAATTTTACATCCCTAAATAGGTAGAAATAGCACATAAAATAGCATCTTAATTTTGTGAGTATCTATGAAACCTTGTCAATGGGAGTACACATGTGTGCAGACATGTTGCAGTACACATAATCTATTAGTACTTAGTAAAATAGAGCATGCATATAACCTATTACACAGCAATCTGGTCTTTGGGTTATGTACCAGAGAAACACACAGATGCCCAAGGAGGAAGGAAATAATGTGAAGGTATTAATATGTGAAATATGCATAAAATAGAAAGCAATGAAATAATCAAAGGGAATGAACTAGATCTGCATATAGTAACTAATATTTTAGGAATATCTTTTTGAGAGAATGAAGTTTAATCATTATGAAGATTAAACATATACAAGGAACAGTTTTATCCATATTTCACAGATAGACATATATACATATATGGAATAGAAAATTAAAAGAGCATACATTAAATAAATAAGGGATAAGATATACAGAAGAGGGGCTTCCCTGGTGGCACAGTGGTTGGGAGTCTGCCTGCTGATGCGGGGGACGCGGGTTCGTGCCCTGGTCCGGGAGGATCCCACGTGCCGCGGAGCGGCTGGGCCTGTGTGCCATGGCCGCTGAGCCTGCGCGTCCGGAGCCTGTGCTCCGCAGCGGGAGAGGCCACAGCAGTGAGAGGCCCGCGTACCGCAAAAAAAAAAAAAAAAAAAAAAGATATACAGAAGAAAGACAAGAGGAATAGGCGTGGTGACAAAATATGAAAGGAAACAATGGTAAAACTGTATAGAGTATTCTTGCCTAGACCAATTATGATTCTGTGACTTGAAATAATCATCTGAAATCTCTTGATCAATTCACTGAATAGAAAAATAAATAAATAAAATTTCAGTATTCAGGCAACATTTACTGTATCTAAAATATAAAGTTTCCTATTTAAAAAAAAAACTTAAAAAAAAAAACTTTAATGGAAAGTCAAATTACATCTAGGAGTCACAGTCATTTAAGAAGTAAATGATAATAAACAGGAAATATATGATGTCTTGAAGTATAACACGAATCAAACTTTTCCTGATCTTTTCTATGCCAAGAACTATAAATAATCATGACACTCAAAGATCAGAATCACTGAAGTGCTCTTCTTTGTGATACAAATTTCCAGATACCTGAAAGATAACTCTCCACATAACAAAATTTTCTGTTTTAATGATAACAGGCATTGGAATACGACTAATACATACTATATTACTCTCTGCTTTCTTAAATAGAGGGCAATGTATGGAATTTAGAACCCATTACTAATTTGCATCTATTAGTCAGTAAGATAATAATAGGTCCATTTACCACTGCTCAGTACAACTCTTCCTCCGTCCCACAGATGTGATGATCATTTTTCAATCACCAATGCCGTGGTCACTCTGCTACCATTTATACTATTGGCCAGACACTTATCTTCTTTCTACTATTCTTCCTTCCATTTTCTTTCTACTTTTCTTCTAAATTTCTTCCCCTTTTGAACCCTAGTTCCTATAACACCTTTTCATTCTCTAAATTTTCTCTTATAGTCCCATACTTTTGTTTCAAGTGAGTGATTTCACAGCCAGCAATAGTCAATTTGGTCAGGAAACCAATCACGTTTTTCTGGGAGTGGTTATCAGGTTTCAGTCTTCCCGAAAAGGGAAGCAACCATACAGAACACCAGAATTGGAATTAGAAAAGAAATGGTCACTTCAGTTCTGTAACTTAATAGCTAGATAAAATTAATCAAATTGATTAACTTCTTTAATGTTTCATTTTTCTTCATGTTTAAAAAAGGGATTAATAATAACACATATCCCATAAGGCTATTTTTAAGACTGAGTCAAATACATGTAAGACAGTTATCTCAGTGCCTAGTTCATAAAATGTCTAATATTCCCAATAATTTTAATACTTAACTTCAAACATAAACTACCAACTATGCTGTTTTTTTATGGATTCTATAATGCTTTAAGTTTCTAAAACAGCCACAAAACTTCCAACCAATAAACTGAGATGTTCTAGGTAAATGAAATGTTGGATTTTAGCCCTAAACTTTGAAATCCTTTATATCTTTTAATTAGAAAATGTATAATTACCTTAAACCATCTTTCAAATCTTCTAAAATATATCCACCAACATGAATATGATATTGCAAAAATGAATAAGTAAAATAAAATGCTATACTACTCAGATTTCATTACAGTGACCACTACATAGTTTCAAAAGACTATATAGTTTTTAAATAGTATAGTTTAGGAGGCTAAAAAGCTTTATTTCAGTGAAATGCATGTATGTCTTCCAGTTTATACACCCAGAACTATTTTTAATCTTAGAATGATACCTTCTACATAACACTTGAGAAAAAAATGAAATTATAAAACATAGATCTAATCTCAACAAATCAAAGACAGGGTCTGAGAAGGAATTTGTGGTGATTTACAAAGTTGGGAACTGGGCAATCTCCAACTTAAACTGTGGCTCAATTAAAGTTTATTTCCCCTCTATATAATATTTAGGATTAAACAGAGGAGAAATCATGGTATGACTTTTACCAGACTTGATGCCATTATACTGTTTGGGAGAAGAAATTAAAATTAATTAAAATATTCATGAAAACTTCCAGACCTCTGAAATTCAAAATATCCTTTTCCAACATTTAACTTCATAAGCAGACAGTGCTTGTCCCAAAGTTCTTGTCTGTGTGCCAAGAGAACAAAGGTCATAGATGTAACAGCAGAGAGAATACTGAAACAAGATAAAGATGGATAGTACAGTGTGCTGAACACAGAGTCTCATAAACTGGGATATTCTTGCTTTCAATTTTGAGGAAACATACCCTAATTAAATCCCAACACATTACTGATCATTTAAGTGGAAGAAACACATTTTATAGGGCCTGTCTTAGCTCTGGTTTCCCCCAAAAAAGCAGATCTACCACAAAGGTTTATGTGTGAGCAATTTATTTGGGAATGTGATCACAAGTAACAAGAGTGAGGGAAAGGGGGAATGAAACAGGGAAGAAAAGAAAGAGAGACGATACAAGTATATAGTTGTTCACTACTATGGAAAACAACTCCACCCCTCAATGGTCATCTGAGAAGATGAAGAAGTGTGCCTAGGAGCCACCTGTCCAGTGGCGGGGGTGGGGGAAAGGATGCATTTATCTATCTGCTTCTACCCCTCCTACTTCTAGGTTGTGCACGCATGAGTACAAAGGAGTTCCCATAGGTCTCCAATGATGTGGTATCAGAGAAGATCTGCACCAGGAAGTTAGAGACACTCAGTTCAGGTCACAGGCTCTGAGATATCCTGGCAAGGTGCTATTAGGTTCACCTGCATGAAGACGTTAAAAGCCTACAAACGGATTGCTACAGCAGTGGTTGGAATGGAAAGTATGGCCAGAGGATTTAAAATGATGCATGAAAGGCATTCATATTAATCATCTTCCATAGAGGAAATACATGACTTTCCCATAAGAGAATTACTTTTTCAATCTGTCAAGTCAGAAAGAGTGTTATGTTTGGAGAGTTCTGTAACTGAGGAGGTTGTCTGGGGGTCGGGGGTGCATGTTAAGACATAACCCTTAGCTCTTGGAATTTTAGCATTACCATTTTGGGAGAACATCTGTAAAATAAATTTAGTTCCCTAGTCTTTAACTCAATAAAAGAAAACTTTAAGCAACTTTATTAAACCAACCTCCAGCCTGAGTAGGTCCCACATGTTAATTTATTAAATGGCATTGCATTTTCATTGAAACTCTCTTTTGTGCTCTTAATTTAAATCAACATACTTGATATTGAACAGTCTATGTCAATTTCATTTCTGAGTCACCCAGCAGCTTGAGCAAAGTAATAACCAACCCCTACCAAGAGGAAAAGTTAAATAAATAAAAAGAAAGAAAAACAAAACCAAATAGTAATCCCAAATTCCTGTTTCATAATTAATATAAAAAAATGTTAATCTGCTCTCAAGTGTAAATAACACCAACAGCTTATGAAATCAGTTCAGCTCTCCAAGAAAAATAATAGTGATCCTATTTATTATGTTTCATGATATCTTCTAAAAATCTAAAGGAATCCTAACTAAACATTTCTCCTCTCTCTCTCCCTCTCAGTAAAAAGACAAAGACTGTTTCAATGGAAAGAATGCATATATTCATATTAGCTTAAAAAGCAAATTGAATTCAGTAAAATAATAGTTACTATCATTATTACTGGTAATTGATAGCATTTACTGGCATACTTCTCATGAAAATTCAGCAAATATTATGTATTTCCAATCCAAAAATATGGCCACAAATCCTTTAACTCTTCTCTCACGTACAGAGAAGGTTTATTTTCCCTCCCCTGGAATTTGTGCTGCCTTGTGTCTACTTTAACCAATAGAGAACAGTGGAAGTAGCATATGCCAGATCCAGGCCTACCATTTAAAAGGACTGTCAGTTTCTGCCTTGAGTATGAGAGCCCTGAGCCTCCACATGACAATGAGCCACCACGTGAGATGTTCAACTGCCTTGCTGGAAAGACTACAGGGAAAAGTCCTGAAACTATATGAAGAAAGAGAGGAGTTTAGTTGTCCCCACCAAGATGCCAGGCATGAATGAAGCCATCTTGTATACTACAGATGAAACTAGTCTCCAGTTAAGTATCACTAGGTAGCCCTCATCAATCTAGATGGTGCAAAAGAATGCCCAGCAGAGACTGCTTGAATTCTTGACCCACAGAGTCATGAGAGATAATAAAAATGGTCAGCCAGTAACTGTTGGGATAGTTTGTCATTCAGCAATAGACAGCCAGAACAACCATACAGCCCTTTTCTTCCCATATCTGACTGAACTACAGACCAGCTACTTCAGCATAACATGGCAGAGGGAGTTGTTCCCATTGTTACTGCTGCTATTTTTAATGTGTATGATTTGCCTCCATTCTTCAGATATTCTTATTCAATGGGTCTAGAACAGAGTCTAGAAATACAAGCACATCTTAGTCTAACACGAAAAGGCTTTCTTTGAAGAAATCCCCTCTAAAACAAATATGACAGTTATCTATTCTCTGCTTGAACATTCACTTGATAGGGATATAGCTACCTCACAAAGTAAACCCAGTCTTAATTATGGAAATGTTTTTGCTGAGGGCAGAAGAAAGTGATTCATAGGTTAAATGTCTCTGGAAAACTCCATGGCAGGAGTTCATGAGCCACTTAGGCTCTTCTATTAATCGATTCAACTGTGTCACTTGCTTCTTTTGGTGCAGCTTTGAACTGAGACTTTTGATGAAAAATCATAAAGAATCCATTTGTCTCAGTTCATCTATCTTTGGGCAGAACACTTAAAGCCAAACCTTGTCATAGCCAACTGACCAGCCTAGAATCTGTTGTCCCTAAGGACCCACCCTGGTCCAATCAGCTGTGGCCATGCAATTAGGTCATGTGCTCCAGAACATGACTATTTATGGTGGTAGAGTATAGGGTGAGACAATCTCCAAGAAGGAAATATAAAGAAACCAGCACTGTGAAGTACAGCTAATATATTTTCTTTTCACATACAAGTTTTTCGTATTTGAAAAGTTCTATTAATCACCCATACTTCATCATCTGCTCATCTCTGGTTGTAATCATCAGGGTCCAGTCAGAAGATAAAAACTACACAAGGTATTTTAATAGAATTTAATTAAAAGAATGGTTACCCAGGCATTAGAAAACTGAAAAGGCAAAAGGGAACATTACGGTCTTTGCTGGTACTGATGCCTCAGGAGCTTGAAAGAGAGAACTTATGAGACTAGGACACACACCTCTGACAAGGAGGTGCTCTGAGTATTGCTAAACTAGTGCAGCAACAGAACTAAAACAAGCAGTGATCAATAAATCTCAATAGAACTATTACTTCATTTGTTCAGGCCACTATATTCCTATCACAGATATGGTGACAACCATGCCACTGTAAATTCCTGTTCAGTGAACAATAGGATCTGATTTTTTCATATGAATTGCTACTGACTAGGTTTTATCCAACATTGCTTAGATAGTTGACGCTTTAAGCTCAGGTGTTACATTACAGTTTATCTGCAAAAATGTTCATGCTTAGCCTCGATCATTTTACTGAGGTCTTTTTTGTTTTCATCTCTATCATCCAAAATACTTACTGCTCCCCCAGCTTAATTTAGAGCAGCATCTCAAGTGACCCTTTACAGAAAACCACTTTTCCATATCTAATCTCAAAAATTCTTTACCCTAATAACCTAAGAGAAACTCAAATTCTATCCAGTCAAATGATTCTAAATAACACTACCATCTTGGATAATTAACAAAATTTGTCACTGAGAATAATTTCCTACTAGATAAAGTATTAAAGTGGAACTATTTTTGTTATTGAAGTGACTATGTATTCTTGATTGGTTCTTTGGTTTTAACTGTTCAAAAACTGAGTGCCTATCTGTACTAGACAAGTGATTTGAGTCTCAGTTTATTAATCTGTAAAAAAAAAGCAACACTTCTCACAATTTAGTTATAGAAATATGGCTGAAATATAAGTTTCTAGCAGATATAGAATTTCCTGTTTTGGTTACTTAATACTATGATCATATATTAAGTAATAGCCGTTGTAGAAAGAAAAATGGCTATGATGTGATTCTTGTCCCCAAAGAATGCAGTCTCATGTAAAATGAAATACTATATTAAGACTGTCCCCTTCTGAGTCATGTTCTCACAAACTCCTCAGAAGTCCTCAATTTTGACATTTTAATTAATACTACCTGTAAAACAGCACTAATCACCTTCCATCACTGGAACAACCATAACAATTTACCTTCCCAGTCATTTTTGGGGTGAGACTGACCAACACTGCTGTCTGATCCACACATCTATGAAATCATTGATGTGACCCTCGGAGATGTCTGTCCAAGACAGACATCTGTCCAAGATCGCAAAATGATCACCACAATACACACCCCCAACCACAGGTCCAGGAAGGAGACCAGGTACCTGAAGCCAATTCAGAAAACAACCGTTTTAATGGGTTGTTATGTGAAGCCTAAGGAGGATGTGACTCACTGAAACATCATCGTGGGCCTGGTGGGCATTCACTGCTTTCTCACGAAGACGGGAACCATCACCTCCTTGGAGCACGTCCACAACATGAAGGTGATGAAATTCCGCATGAGCTGGGTCGGGTTGTCAGGATTGTCCTAGAGGCCAACAACCTGGCCTACCTGCGCAACCAAGCTGGTGGAGATAGGGCTGAAGCACCGGCCAAGTCACACCCCACAGCACCCTGCATCCTCGAGGAGTGGGGACCACGCCCACATTCCATCAAGAAATCCAACAGTGGTCTTGCAAGGTGAGACCATCAGGAAGGAGGCAAACATGCTCTACCTGTCCAAGTTCCCTAACAAGCACAATCGGCTGTACCTGAGGGCGCAGCGCTTCCCAGATGGCCGGGTGGTGGACACTGGCAAGGGTGAGGTGTCTGCCCACCAGGGGCTCGAGCAGCGGGCCCGCTCCCTGGCCAAGATAAGTACGAGGGGGACATGGCCGAGACCCGCAAGATGTGGTGCTTTGGGCCCGCCAGCACCGACCCCATCATCCCAAGTCACCAAGGGCGTGCAGTACCTTAACAAGATCAAGGACAGCGAGGTGGCTGGCTTGCAGTGCACCACCAAAGAGGGGGCACCGCGCGAGGGGACTGCGGGCTGCGTTCGCTTCGACGTTCAGATGTGACGCTGCGCGCGGACACCATGCAGAGCGTCACCACTCCTGGCACTGCCTCCATGCCGCTGCTGACCGCCCGCCCCTCTCCCAGAGCCCGGCTCCTAGATCCAGGGCCCGCAACAAGAGGTTGGCGTCATCTACAGAGCCCTGAACAGGAAGCGGGCCACGTCTTAGAAGACTCCCAAGTGGCCATATGTTCGTCATGAAGACACATCAACGAGTCTTTGGCTTCACCGCCAACCCGAGAGCCACGCGGGGAGCTAGGCCTTCCCCCGCCCAGTGCGTGTCTGACCACTGGCAGGCCCTGCCTGCAGACCCCTTCTACAGCCGCAGCCGCGTCTTGGTGGCAATGCGCAAACGCAAAGGTCTGAAGGCCAGCATCCCAGCCCAGGACAACTTCCAGGTCAGAAAGCAAGCGGCCTTCCGCAGCACCGGCGTCCAGCCGGTGACTGACCACAGCCCCGAGCCCCCGTGTTCCCCTCCCGACACCTCGTGTGACTGTGCAGACGCTGTGATGCTCCGCCTGACAGGTTTCTCCAGGCCACTCTGTGCCATCGTTCAGCGTAAACACTTGATGCCGTTTCTTTTGATATTTATTTCAAAACTACAGATACAACAGAAATGCCCTTGCAGCACAGACTTATTTGGCCTGGGGGGAAGAGGAAGTGGGGATGAGACACCCAACACTTTTTTCCATATCTTCAGAGGGAAACTCAAATGTCCCCTCAAATTTTAGAATAACCACATTACAAGGTTTAAAAAAGAGAGTCCCATAGAAATAGGATATAACCTATAGGACACAATGTAGTTTTCCTCATTCTTGTTTGATTTAATGTATTCTTTAGCATGATTATAAATATATCTCTTATCTTTAAGATTATAAGCTTTCTTTTGCTCTCTTCAACAATTTTAGAAACTAATAAGGTATCATCTTCCTAAAAGCTATTTTGGTATCTACTCTTATTTTTTAAAATTCTCCCACTTTGTGGTTTTTAATGATTCAGGTAATTCTTGTGAGCTCATCCTCTAAAACCTTTAAATAAAATGTAAATAATAACTGTGGTTAAAAACAAAAAAAGGGACAAATAGCTAACTACAGAGTTAACTTGAATATGCCAGACTCACAGCTGTTCTTGGCCTCACTAGGGCCTTACTAGCAAAATGTGAGCTCGTAAGTCACGAACCTTAAGCGTAGGAAATACCTAAGGAAACCCGCAGATGACCAGGGAATTTTTTAAATGTGTGCTAAATACTTCTTTACTGCTTGGTTTGGGGGAGGAGTTAGACAAAACAGAATAATAAAAGTAGTCATGGGTAGTACTTTAGCATTTACTTTTTGCCCTATTAACTTAATCTTTTAGTCATCATCAAAATGAAGTGGGAATTTAAAATAGTACAGCCACTTTGGAACACAGTTTGGCACTTTCTCAAAATGTTAAATGGAGTTACCATATCAGTGCAAAATTTCCATAGGAAGCAATTCCACTCCTAGGATTCTACTCAAGAGAAATGAAAACATATGTCCACATAAAAACTGGTACACAAATGTTCACAAAATTATTCATAATAGTTATAAAGTGGAAACAATACAAATGTCCATCAACCGATGAATGTATAAACAAAATGTAGTTTATCTGTACAGTGGAATATTATTTGGCTATAAAAAGGAATGAAGTATTGGTGATGTTACAACAAAGATGAGCCTTGAAAACATTAGGCTAAGTAAAAGAAACCAGTCACAAAAGACCACAAGTTCTATGATTCCATTTATATGAAATTTACATAATAGGCAAATCTGTGTTGAAAGATAGCAGATTAGTGTTTACCTATGGTTGGGGGTGAGGAGAGAAAAGATGGGGGTGATGAGTAGCGACTGCTAATAGCTAGGTGTTTCTTCGGGGTAATGAAAATGTCCTAAAATTAGATTAGAGTCATCCTTGCCCAGTACTATAGATATACTAAAAACCATTCACTTGTGTACTTTAAATGGGTGAACTTTGGGGTATGTATGTAAAATATACATAGGTAAAACTGTTTAAAAAGAAGAAACCTTGTTGCTAACTAAGGTGCCATTCTCATTTACAAATTAGTAAAATGGAGACAAGATAATTATCCAAATTTCAAATTCTAGAATTTGCTAAAACAGACCTCAACCTCTGTGTTCAAGTCTAATGCTACTTCCACTGTATGAGCAGTTCCCTCATAAAGTGGGAACTAAAGCTTATTTACAGAGACTACTTGGATATTGGAAGGGTTTTCAAAACATTACCTGTGAGGAAAAATTAAATGAGTTAAAGATGGTAGAAAGACAATTACAGTAATATTAAGTGATTTGTAGTGATGTTCTGTGGAAGAAAAAGTAGAATTATTTTCGTTTTATTGCCAAAGACAGAAGTAGAGTCAAATAGCATAAAGCTTGGGACTGGTCAGGGGAGTTAGGTTAATACCATAGGGTTTAAAACTTGAACTTTAGAGTAAGAAAAATCCAGTTTGAAATACAGCCCCACATAATGCTGAGAAACATACATATCTTTAAGCCTCAGTGGATTTGTCTGATATAATACAATTCTTTTACATGAACTTTAAATAAGTAGAGATGTTCCTTGGGTGGTCCTTCAGCAAACATCCAGTAGGTATGAAGAGTGCTTAGTGATGTGTACCAGATTTGCCCTCCCAGGACTCTAAATAAAGCATCTAGATTGGAGATTCTGCTAATCCCAAATATTAAAGGTCATTTTTTTCTGCACTAATATGCTCAGAGAGCACACAGGTGACCTTAACCAAAACAATGACATGATGGTTAGCCCTTACAGAGATCTATAAAGCCCCCTCAATTTAAAAAAAAAGTGATCAAAGAGGCATAGGGTCAAAACAGTGAAAACTGTCTTACTGTTAAATTTCATTTGATAAAGCTTCATTAGAAAAGAGCCACATACATCAAGTCTAGGAAATACCAAGAAGCCCACAGAACTTAGAGATTCCTTAAAATACATGTTATTTATTTTACTACTTGGTTTCTGGAAGGAGTTAGACAAAAGAAAATAATCATGAGGGAAAGAAGAGAGCTAACTTTGACTACTCATGAAGATGACCTCACCTTCTATTTTACAAATAGAAATGAATCACCTTAAATTCCTATTACAGACACAAACAACCTATCCTCATGCACTCCATTCTTGCCTCCCATATATATGAATCGGACTTCCTCCTCTTGTTGAAAATTAATCCTTTTATGTTCTGGTTCCAAATAATTTTCATCTCAAAGGAATTCTTTAATTATTTCCCCATTTATTTTATCTCTGTCTTCTTCTGGTGACTCTTCCCCCATTGTATACAAAAATTCTCGAGTCTAACTGCCTAAGGGGGAAAAAATCCTCTTCATTTACTACGTCTCTTCTTAGCTGAGCTACTTAACAATAATCTTTACTTGTCGTCACTTCCCTTCATTTCATTCTTTATAACTTTGGAATATATTCGTTAAGATCATAAATAAATTACTAATTGTAATTAACAAACCTCTTTCTTGACATTTATTTCTTCCCTAGATTCTGTAATATCTGGTTCCTCTCCTACTTCTTGTATATTTCTTATATCTTCTTTTCCAGTTTTTCTTTCTCCACCAGCCCATGAGAAGGTGATGACTGCCCCAAATTTCATCCCCACCCACCAGACTGCCTCTGTTCTGCCCTTCAAATCTGCTCCTTATCTCTACTGATAGCACTGTCATCCACCCAAATGTCCAAAACTTCAACTTGAGCATCACCCTGGACCCCTCTAGTTCTCCTTTCCAGACAAATGATCTTACAGCACCATCAAGTCACTCTCTTAAATGTATCATCTCAAATGTGTTCCTTCTTTTCCATTTCCGTAGCCACAGTCTTAAGGATCTGATCAAGTTCTCATATTACCAATTACAAAAACCTAGCCTCGCATCTTACCTTCCTCTACCTAGCATTCTAATCTATCCTCTACATTGAGTAGGATAATATTTCTAAAATATAAATCTAATCACATTAGTTTTCTTTTTTAAAATCCTTTCATGGTTTCCAACACCAACATGATTAAGTCTAAATACTAAGTGTATCACCCAGGGCTCTTTGTGACCTTACCCTTTACCTTACACTCCACTCCTAATTACATACATGGCCCAACCAATAGTTTGCTGAGTGGGGCATACTTTCTCAAGCCTTCCTACCTTTTCAAATGCTGTTTCTGCTGCCTGAGGTGTTATGACTTCCTTTATATGTCTAGTGAAATACTACATCTTCCTCAAGACCTTGTTCAAGTCTCAAGTTGCAAGAGACAAAAAATACATACATGTAAGTCTCATTTCTCCCATGAAAACTTCTTGGCGGCTCATGACGGAATTCTGTATTCCCTCCTCTTAAACGTATTTCTATTTTATACTTATTGTAGAGTAGGATAATATTTAACTGTTTGTAACTCATGTAATAATAGCAGTAATGTCCATAGTAACTGACAAAAATACCCATAATTTTTTGAGATGTATGTGCCTGGCACCACTCTAAGCACCTTACAGGTATTAGCTCATTTAATACTCACATAAGTCTTAAGGTAACATTTATCACTACCATTTTACAGATGAGATCATTAAGACATAGAAAGTGAAATAATTTGTCTAACATCTAACAAGTTGTAAGGAAAAAATTCAAACTAAGGCAGAGTGGTGATAAAATCCATGCTCTTAACTACCATTTCAAGCCTAAAGCCTGTGAACTCTGGAAAGGCAGGGTCCGTGTCCTACTCATCAAGGCCTAGCATATTTCCTGCCACATAGTTAATGCCCTATTACTGTATGTTGAATTAAAGGCCAAGCCCAAGGGAAGTTATACTAAATTCCAAATACATTTTCAAATAAAATTGATTTATGTATGTCTCCAATGAAATTAAGGAAAAGATGTTCTATATAAATAATTTTAAGAACTTGTAGAAGTATTTTTTAAATAATTTACAGCTGCAAGAGACAAAAATACATGCATGTAGGTGTTAGTCACTGCACATCAACACAGTAAAAATGTATCACAAGACAGATGGCAATTCCAAAAAGTCACAGAATTATTGATCAGATAGGCACTGAAACAGAAACTCTGTTACTCCATTGGCCTTCAAGGACATGAAATAGGAGTTTGTGCCATGAAGCATTTCTGCAAATACACTATGAAATATGGTGTTCCTCTAAGTAGCAAGATGCTTCAATCCAGAATCATCATCTTAAATCACCCCAGGGTCTTTCCTTCCCACTTTTATTTCCCATCTTATAGGCATTAAAATTTCAGAAATGAGAAACTGCTTCACTGGACACAATATGAAAGGGGTGTTGCTCCTTATAGGAAGGAGCAAATAATGTTAAAGAAAATAGTGTTATGCCTTCAAAGACCAGCCGGTGAGAAGTAAAGCAATTGCCAGCCCAGGAAATGCTTTATTTGAAACATAAAATTGTATAAAGTTCTGTTTCATTTGCAGAAACTATATCAGAGAAAACAATTCATCAATTGCATAAATTGCAACTTGTAAAATTTCAGCTCACTTTGGTAGAGGTGGGGAGGCATATTTGGATTCAAAGTCCGGGCAACACTGGTTTTCCACTGCAAAAGTCTCTAGAAGGCAGCCATGGTTTTAAAAAATGCATGTACACATAGAAAGATGATAAGCCCACCCTCTGTCTCTCTTACTCAGAACTTGATAGTGGAGAGGGCACAGGCAATAAAGACATGGATTCTCATCCGCCTCTATCATTTAAACATGGTAAGTTTAAATGATCTGTCTTTCTCTCTTTCAGGGTTGTTGTTTTTTTTTCCCAATTTTACCATGAAAGTACTTTCCTTACAGAATTATTGTGAAAATTAGAGATGCTTACAAAGTTTCTATCCTCATACTTAATGAATCTTATGTACTTAAACATTGGTGTTATTATTCTTAATAAAGAATATTCAGTATTAATGTTTACTTGCGTGAAGAGCCTAAAACAACTTCCCTGAAAGAAAGGTAACTAAAAACTGAAATCATGTATGACAGAATAAAAGAAAGGAGAAGGGCAGACATAAAAATGGGGGCAGAGGTGGAGGAAGAATGCCTGACAGTGTTAATAGCAGCACGTAGCAAAGGTGTAATGTAGGAAAGCTGGCCTTATAGCCCATCCCAGGCCTTTTTAGATAGACCTGTTTCTTCCTAACCTGCTTAGAGCCCTTAGTCCTTTTCTTCTATCCCTTATCACACTGGATTCACACAGAGATGTAAATAATTGATAAAGGATCTACCTGCCCTGTAGTCTTTGCATTTTATTGTGGATCAGAGCTTTGGATCCCTGTGCTAACAGTCTAAAGATCCTTTGTGTTGGCAGAATAAAATCAGACAAGCATCAGGCAGCAAAGAGTACATTATGATAATATTATGATAACATTATAAAAACACTGCTGAGCTCACTCTAACCTGCAAAACTGTCACCTACCACTCTAGGAACATAAAAAGTTTATCAGGTGTTCCTAAGGAAACAATGCCTTAAGCTCCATGACCCACTGAAGACATTACACACAGGGATTTGAGTACTAGACACAGCCCTACAACGTTTTTTGAAAAATTAAATAATAAAATAGCCAGTAAGTAACCCACACAAGAAACAGGTCAATTTTCCAACAGAGATTATGTGGGAAAAAAAGAGAAAGAAAATCTAGACATGCAAGTAAAAGATGAAAGGAATTACAAAGAATAAAAGCCAAGAAGTACAGTGAGGTTAAAAGTTATGCTGCCAATAAGTTAATAATCATGAATAATCGAAAATGCCCTGGCTAATGCCTTAGAAAGGTACCATATCAGAGAGAAACAAGCCATCTCTCAAGAAGTCTTACAAAATCAGTTTTTTCCTCCAGCATTGGAACCAATCAATATTTATTTGAGTGAGCTTGAATTTGGGATCATATAATATAAAAAACATATATCTTCAAAACACTAGGAGCAAACTCAGTGTGGGGAGATGCTCCCAAGATGAGTCAGATAGAAGTACTCCTGGAATGGAAAGGCATGTGTAATCAGCTATGCAATTTCAACTTTTTAAACTCATATTCATTCCCTTTCTCTCTCACTCCCTATTGTGTATTTATAGTTGAATTTATTTAAGTTAAAAATTCCCATGATAGGAACCCATTACATCTAAGATAAAAACCGGAAAGAGAAGAGGAATCAGACAGTCTACAATTTACCAAATCCTCCAAGAAATACCAGAACACTTTGCGTTTGTATCTGTGTTAATAGGACTTATTTGAGCCTCTCTTACATTATTATTAAAGTTTTTACTCATTTACATATGCACTAGATTATAGATTTTAGGAAAGGCACTGAGAATGATCACTTATTGAGGGAGTCCTATTAGGTGCAGACACTCTGGTTACTCATTTAACAACAGTATAAGGCAGGTATTCTCCTTTTACAGATAAGGAAACTCCCTCAGAGTGAAAGCTAACATCCCAGGTTAGAGATTACAAGGAGCAGAGCAACAAAGGCAATCCCTATCAGTCAGACTCCCAAGTACACACTCTTCCAAACCCGAGTCACTAAGGAAATGAGCCCCCAAACCATGCTCAGAGCAGACACATAATTGAGCATACCATTCTTTCCCTTCATCACAGATGTGGTCTTAAGAAAATCTCCAAGCAACGTCTAATGGTGTAACTAAAAAGGCACAAAAAAATGAAACCTGTGGGTCACGCTGACTACCATGCTGCGACAATACCATTCATTTTGGGGTCTCATCATGCCTAAGGATGCTACAAACATTTGTTGAAAGAATGAATAAAGTACTAATACTGAAAGAGAGAAAAACAAGTTTGGGAATAAAAATGGAATAGAAAACTAACAATGCATTATGAAGAGAAAGGATCTCCTTTGTTCAGTTCATGCACATTGGGATTTGCATGAAATGAATAAGCTGAATAGACCAGCAAACTGAATTTTAGCACTGGTTTGGCTATTCACAACAGAAACACAATGAATACTTCAAACTAACAGCTCACCACGTTTACTTGGAAGATGGCTCCTCTTAGATCACCTCACTTTCATGCTAAAAAATGGAAAGGTCAGAGTATTTCTGAAAACATTTTCCTCTATGGAGACAACATTTCTTAAAAATGACAGCCCAGAAAGGCTGCATAGCATCCCAAAAGTCTGGTAGCACCTAGAAGTCTCTTTTCGGCAATAGGTTGTTATAATTTGCTTGTGAACTATCTCTATAAATTGCTTACTGAGTCAGGATAAACCTTTCTGAAAACAATACAATACAATCTAACAATTTAGATTGATGCTAAATGTCCTGGAGGTTGGCAGGAGGCAGGTGGATTGAGGTAAAGGATTAAAAAAGGTTGGGTATAATTTTTGTGCATTAACTAAAGTGAAATAGTGATAATTACCTTTGCAACGAGTATCTACCTTGTAGCTGATGTGGTATGTATTAACACTGATGAGTTTCAGGGTCAACGTGAGTTAAGTGTTATATCCAGAAAAATGGAGTATACAGTAAAATTTCTTTTTTCTTTCATTCAACAGTCTGTTTGAAAGACTCACCCCCACCAAAATGCATACTTCAATCTTTTGCCTTAGACAGGTTATAATCAATTATAGCCATTAGCAGCTGTCACAATAATCAAAAAAGCTTAATACATACTCTAAAGAGCCAACTTTTCTCCAGGCCCTGGGAAGTTATGGAGGAAACACAAAATGCATGCATGATGCAGGGAATTTAGTGGTTTTGAAGATGTAGTGAACATACTGCCGAATGCAATGAAAGAAAATATCAGGGTATGGAGTAGAGGAACAGGAAACTGGTATGGTGTGCTGACCCCTTCCCCTGTTTGCACCCATCTTCTTCCCTATCCACTCACCAAGTGCAATTAGCTGCAACAGCACCTGTATCACCATTGTGCTTTTTTGCTAATGTGTCTTTCTTCCTTTATTGTAAACACTTGAAAGACAGGAGCTCAGTCATCATTTTATTCCCAAGAGAGTCACTGGTTCATAGTATCTTCTCAGGAGGTGTCAGTGGAATGTTCTTTGTGGAATGACTGCAGCACCATCAAGGTCCCTAAGCTACCCGTGAATGGAAAGGGCTTAATTAAAAGCCTCAAGTATTCTCTGTCCCTGGGTTTTTATACTGCACCAGATCCCTAGGTCCTACCTTATTCCAACCTAGCATAATCTCCCGAAAACTCATTTCTGCTTTAGAACCTCATGAGAGGAAGAGCACAGCAACAGTGAAGTGCAAGTTCCTCTAGTGTCCTGGATTAGGGGCACTGGGGTGGGGGGCAATCTTAGAGCTGCCTCAGGAGTTGCCTCTCCTCTATGACCTACTCTATCAGGATTTGACTTCCATACCCTCCAGTGTCAGACTGCTGTGACAGAAACCAGAGACAAGTCACTAAAGTCCTCTGTCTCTACCCAGGTGTCGAATAACACCTTCTATTCTGCTATTCATTTCTTTCTATATGCCCATCCTACATACACAGAGAGCACAAAATCCAAACATCTCATAAATTACTGTCCCATCCCATCACTGCAGAGCATTTTAACGTTGAAAGGAACAACATAGCCTGACTCTTCTTCATTGAAAAAAAAAAATATTCTGTCATTAAATTTCCTTAAAACCCAAATCATTCTATTTCCAGGAACCTATTCCCACTCATGAATATTCTATATTTATTATATCACAAATATTATATTTATATTTCAATATAGAATAGCTTGTTTCTTTTGGGGGTGAAAGGGAAATACTTCTGTCTTTATGGTTTTATTGTTTTTCTACCAAATGATTAGAAAGCAAAAGTAGGAGCTTTATAGATGTCAGAGGCAATTCTGTTCTGTCGTTTTTTTATGCACATGCTGACTCAATGTCATAGAATAACTGTGTTGCTTTCTGCTTTCCCTGACAGTCCAAAGAAAGAGTAATGCATACAAATCATTTTACTGTTTAAAAGTTTTGAATAAAACATGCTAACCTTGTCATACTAAGTGACAGACAGAAATGTCACCATTGTTTGCCAGGGACAAATAATCCATATACTTCATGTATAATTCATCTGATCTTTAAGAATGTTTAACAATATTGAATTTAGATAAATTTCAATGTTATGATGCATCAAACTTCCTTTATCAATTTACACATGTGCCTCATCAATTTAAGTCTTCATTTATATTACTCTATTTTTGTATTAACTATGACAGATCAAGAGGCTATTCTTATTTCTAGGAAAAATTTATAGGTGCATTGTCCATATTATAGCTGCCTCTCCACATCCCTCGCTCCATCAGGTCTTAACTTGGAAACCTCAAATAATCCAAGGGTCGTAAATCTGCCACAGAAGCCCCAGTTGCAAGTACAGGTTTCTACAAGTCTTTTGACATAGAGCATTTGGTCTCCAAACAGAGATTGAACACCTCAGAGAGGTAAGATTTCAATCCTTTCTAAAATAAGATGTTAATGGCTTCCAAAGTCTTTCTGTCAATCAAAGCTAACCAAGGGCAGGTCTAAAAAATGAGTTGGCTTGGGGGTAACAAAGATGGACAAGAATATTTTGAACAGGCTTCAAAGTGAGCTGGAATTCCCTATGCTGTGGATCAAGAGAAATGATGTTGGCCATCTACAGCTAAGCACGATCTCGTGCGCAACTGCCAGCGCAGATAAACTTGTGGTTTCCCTGAGTCTGAAAGGACTTCTGCTGTCACCATGTAAAAACAGTGCCTCGAAGAGGAAAAGAAACCACTTGGTTGACAATGCCCTCCATATGGTTAGAAAATAACATACTACAGAGTCATTTAAGAAATGATTCACTGATCTTAGGAATGAATTGAGAAACTAACATAAACTAAATTGAAATCTCTGGAAGCATCTTCTGGAAAAGCCTATTTCCTGTTCTAGGAAGAGTTACTAATCGTTTTACAATAGTACAACTTAATTCTGCCAAGGATCATCCTGTTGGCCCCTTTCTACCCTATCAGAATTTTTTCCTCCTCTGTGTGCCTCAAAGTTCTTTCTGCCCTCGGAGGTCATTTTACTTCTATTAAGAACATTTGATAAAATAATAAAAGTTGTCATGAGTCAGAGGTTAAAGAGCTTTGTTGTTATTGTTTTCAGAAGGAGGTAGGAGGCAGGGAGCTGGCATACCCATACATGTTACATCACATAAATGAATAATTCACACAGTCTTTTGGGGGTCTTATCTACATACTTATGCATATACCAGGTCACCTTCTCTGAATTACACCTAGGTGTGCACAGGGGCACATACAAAGATTAAGTTATATATATTCTTTTCTTGGTACATTGGACAAGGCAAACTGTTTTCCACTAGTTGAGCTATCACCTTTGTGGCCCATTCACAGAGTAAAAGAAAATTATATGAGAAATTCATTTAAATCTTCAAAGGGGGGAAAAGTCAGTAATATAAACAGAGCTGGGTAAATAAACCTATGGGAAATTATTTAAATTTATACATTGGACTTAAGAAAGCTTCCTTCTGGGGCTTCCCTGGTGGCGCAGTGGTTAAGAATCCGCCTGCCAATGCAGGGGACGGGGGTTCGAACCCTGGTCCGGGAAGATCCTACATGCCGCGGAGCAACTAAGCCCGTGCACCGCAACTACTGAGCCTGCGCTCTAGAGCCCGCGAGCCACAACTACTGAGCCCGTGTGCCACAACTACTGAGCCCATGTGCCACAGCTACTGAGCCCATGTGCCACAGCTACTGAAGCCTGCACACCTAGAGCCCATGCTTCACAACAAGAGAAGCCACCACAATGAGAAGCTCGTGCACCGCAACGAAGAGTAGCCCCCGCTCGCCGCAACCAGAGAAAGCCCACGTGCAGTAACGAAGACCCAACACAGCCAAAAATAAATAAATAAATTAAATAAATTTATAAAAAAGAAAAGAAAGCTTCCTTCTGAGAAATGCTAAATGCATTAAGGGACCCTGAAGAACTCCTCTTTCAAAAACTATTTGGAATAGGGTTGGTTTGTTTTTTTTAACTGCTCAAATTACTTCCGAATTTTTGCATAGCATCTTTTTTCTGAGTTGAGTGTCTCTAGTTTTCATTGGATCTTCCAAAGGGTCATGACACTCACAAAAAATATTTAAGAACCACTGTTTGGCAGCTTGGGGGCTCTTATTTCTCTAGAAAGGTTTGAATTACCTCTGCCTGGAGGTAGGAAATTACATCAGCTGTAACACAGAAACTCAAGCTTTCCTGGTCTACAAGAGTTAACACTGGTCCTTAACTAAGTAATTTACACCAGATATTACTAACAAATTTTCACATTTCAGTCACAGTGTACCTATGTCCATAGATTTCCATGATTTTACAACAGTTCTAATTTCACTGTGGAATATTTACCAGATGGAAAGGGGCCATTTTATGGGCTTTTGGCAGGTAAAGTTGGATCTGCTAAATGAAAATCCCATGTTTGAGGAGCCCATGGAACTGTCAATAACTGACTTTTGAACACAGAGAATTTTAAACTTGCTTTTATTTGTAACAAGACAAGCGATTCCTTTGAAGAGATTTGTGTTAACCCTTAAATTTTTTTTTTAATCTGGACCTTTAACTGGCATCAATTTAGAGAAAAGATTTGTTAAATGAGTTCCAGCAGTAATTCTCATCATTAAAACCACCATTATGATCATTACTTTTTTTATACTATTAAGCAAATATTTAAAGGACGGAAACTATAATTCATTGAGTGATACCTTGGAAAGCTAAATTTTCCAGAGTACTTTAGAGAAGTGGCAAATGGAATGCACTGATTTTATGTGTGTCTGTGTGTGTGTGTGTGTGTGTGTGTGTATATATATATATATATCTCCTATATGTGTAATGAGTAATTGCTAAAGTTATTTATCCCTACTTAATAGAGCTATTATTTCTTCTCACTAACCACAATTTCCTTTCCTTTCTCCAGGTTTCCGTGTCTTTCACAAATCCTTCTGTTATTTTAAACCTCTCTTTTCCTCTACTGTCACTTTATTTTGGAGATTCAGTAAAATCTTTAGCATTTCTTTAGGACAGATTTAGGATTAAGATTGGTGTATTGGCCTTAAGGAATCTTCCCCCACTATTTTCTACTTATACACTTCTTTGTATTTTTTTCCCACTTAGAACCGGCTGGTAGAAAAAAAGAGTGGGAAAAAAAAAAAGATATAAACCCCTAAATGGAAAAAAAAAATTTTTTTAACCAGGCCAATGCCAACAGTCCAGCAACAAGTTGGATGGCTTTGAGTATGGGTTTTGGGTATGTACGTACTGTGTGTAATCAACAAGGCAGTGTGGAGAAAAATGTATTGCAGTTATGATTCTGATAAATATAAACAAGTTTAATACTTTTATGACAAAGAGCCAGGAGGATAACAGAGGTTTCAGAGCATTCTGTTTGTCTTTTTTATGGTAAAATAAAGAAATAATAAAACTTCTCCTTTCATTTGAAGGAATACTTCCTATTAACCAAATTCTAAGAGAAATGTTCACTCAATGGTTATATCAAGAGTATGCTTTTCACCTACTATGATTAAAATAAAGTGCTTTTCAAAATCATAAGCCTCATGCACCTCAACAAAATTTATAATGCGAATGTTTCATTATTTAAGACTCCTCCTCCCAACAATGTTATGAGATCAAGTCACTTAATGCATTTCACAAAATGAACTATGTTGGCCAAGAAACACTGAATAGGCAGCATTGCTATTCTCCTCAACTCCATTTCGGAAGCCCAAGTATTGAAGCTACATTTCCTATGTTTGCATTTTGTGGGGAGGGAGGGTGGTTCAGCAAATGTTTTTTAATGAGGACTTCAGACCTTACAGATGAGAATACTTAAACAGGGTAGGAAAGTGCTAAAAAGTGAATAATCAAAAGGAGAATGAGGAGGAGAAGGAAGAGGAGGTATACAACCAATGTAACAAAAAGTGGGCCACAGCAGACTGCCATTTCCAATGTAAGCATGCATTGCAGTGTAGCATGATCTTGTAGCATTGAGGGGTAAAACTGTTATTTACAGAAAGCCACATAATGAATCAAATGGTGAGAATTTATTATAGTTTCACAAAACATATTGATGGGTGGTTTTGATGTGGAAAAATTAGCCCAGGGAAAGGACTGGGACGTAAAGAAGAAATGAGGGAGATCTGAATTACTTTGCAGATAAAAATAAGCTGGACTTGGAGTTTGAGGCTTAAGGGGAAGTTTCAGGGATTCTTAGCCAAATATCAGATATTTCTCCTTGCCAATACCCTATATAATTAGTTGGTTCCTCTTGTAAGACATTAAGAGATTTAGAATTCTAAGACACAGATAACCAGTCAAAAACATTTTTCATTAAAATATTTTTAATCTTCTACTCAGAGGAATATTAAAGAATAATCATGGGGCTTCCCTGGTGGCACAGTGGTT
The DNA here is from genome assembly GCF_963455315.2 of Globicephala melas. Lineage (NCBI taxonomy): Eukaryota > Metazoa > Chordata > Mammalia > Artiodactyla > Delphinidae > Globicephala > Globicephala melas. The sequence continues at coordinate 72,933,617 of NC_083319.1, read as the reverse complement.
GGGAGTCCGCCTGCCAATGCAGGGGACGCAGTTTCGTGCCCCGGTCCGGGAGGATCCCACATGCCGCGGAGCGACTGGGCCCGTGGGCCATGGCCGCTGGGCCTGCGCGTCCGGAGCCTGTGCTCCGCGGCAGGAGAAGCCACAGCAGTGAGAGGCCCGCGTACAGAAAAAAAAAAAGGAATAATCATGTATTACCTATACAGCTGTCCCAGTAATACACTAGGAATATTTCTTCCTTTTGTTTACAAAAGTCCGAATAGAGACAACCCCTGCCTTCTGAATTAAGATGAGCAAACAGAGGTCCTCCATAGTCAAGGTCCATGAACAATAACCTTCCCTGGTGGTGAAGTGATTCAATACTTTGTTTTATAACCAGGATAATTATTTGGAGTATCTTTGAATTATAGCTTTTCATTTCTCATGTGGGCCACTTGGAGACTTGCGTCCTCTTATTTCCTAAAAAAGTAATCCAAAACAGCAAGCCTACATAATTTCTCATAACCTAGAGGAAGATGTAAACATTTTCCAGGACACTTCGTGCTTTCACTCTCTCCTCAGTTGGAACTTATTCAAGCTTATCTTTTGGAAATGGAACCATCCTAGTTCTAGGAGCATTAATGATAGTAGATCAAGTCTATCTGTTTGTAAATGAAAGAAACGTTGCCATATTGTAAACTCACAGTCTGTTTTTCAAAATCCACAAATAGGACATGGAAAAAATTGGAGGAAGAACTGAGAATTTAGGTAGCTGTGGCGTAATCTAAGAATGGACATTGCCTGTCCGTCAAGCACAAGGTTGAAGACCCTGAGATAAAGTTAATCATTGAGAAATACCTGTGGCAGTAATGCCTGGGGATTTTAAAAACAGGGACATCTAAAATGCAAATGTAGTTTGTTGGCAGTGCTGGGAGCAACACAACAAACTTCTGATGCCCCCAAACCCTCGACAGAATCTTAAAGTATAGAAATGCCTTTGCCGATGTTATTTTGGCAAAAGTGCAAAGATAGGCTTGATCCAGATAAAAAGAAAAGTTGCAGGAAATGAGATACACAGGAGAGATTTTAAAATTCAGAGGAAAATAAGAAATCAAGGCAAAGGTGACTAGGAAAAACTTAACCTATCCAGTAATTCTCAGGGGTAGAGTGAAGGATGGGATTTCCACCAAAAATGGCACGTCAGTCAGTGTGTGATGGTGGTGGTAGGATTTCTGTTTGTTGGTTTGGTTTGCTTGCTTGTTTATAATATTAAAGGGCATAGGATATCTAGCCAGCAGATACTTGGGTAATGCACATAAAACAGGTTTATCCCTTACTCTGATGATCACAGCAAGCTCACAATGACATAAGACTGATAAGCAAATTAGAGATACTAAAAGTGAATATATTATGTGCCACAAACGAATAAATAAAGATGGATCTCATCTGTTACATTTTTCTGACTGGATGTCACAGAGTGCTTGTTTAATTTTTGTTTGTTTGACCTTTTTGTATTTTTTGCCGGAGGTGATATGTAGAAAAATAACCCGTGGAGGGGGGAAGTTCAACAAGAAAGTCAAATGTCTAAAAGGAGATTTGTATATAGAGTGAGAATGAAGGCTACAGGAAAATAAATTCAGTAGCTAATAAATTTAAAGCACTGACATCACAATTAAATAAGATTCTTGCAATTCTATCCACTACAAATATTGTCTTTGCCCACGCCCTTGCTTTAAAATACTTAGTTGAGAGGCACACTAAGGAGTCACGTGATCATCAATGTCCAGAACTCCATGTTTTCCTCAGAAAGCAGTTCAATCTTTCTTTCATCCATCTATACACAAATTCTAGAGCCTTTACTTCAGTCAACTTACAAGGGAAAGCTGCTGAAAGCAGGGACTCAGGAAAAGTACATTTCTAGGCTGAATCTAAACTTGGCCACTATCTAATTCTGTGAAGGTGGAGCAAGTTGCACAGCTTATCTGGGCCTCAGTTCCTTCATCTATAAATGGGGAACATAATAGTCTCAACTTTTAAGTTTTTTTTAAGGACTCAAAGGGTTAATACATGTAAAATACTTAAGAACAGTGCCTGGCACATAAAAAAGACCATAAAAGTGTTAGCTACTACTATGATTTTTACTAATAGTAGCACTATATAAGGCAGCAAAATATTTGTCACATAGTAGTTACTCAGTAAAAGGGAGTTCCATCCTTCTTTCTCATCACCTCTCTCCCTCATTTTTAGACAAATATGGTCACCCCTTGGCCTTCTCTTCCAGCTGCACAGTGCCTGGCACATTTCTCATCTCTGATAACCACACTAGTTATACCAGAATGCAAATGTACATCATAGATTGGAGACAGGTGATAAATAAAGTATTGTAGGGTTACTGATCTCAGTGCTTAGTGCCTTAGAATTTTAAAGACGGAAAGGGCTTTAGACATCGCTGATTCCAAATATATTACCTTCTTTCTACTGTCTTTAAGTATCTCTAGTTTATTTCAATACTCTATACTCATCTAAACTTTACGCCTATATCTAACTTCCCAATTGATGTAACAGTAGTTCTCCTTCCTGACTGCACAGTAGAATCATGTGAAACTTCAAAAATACCAAATTCATGATTATAATCGTTTTTAAAAATGGCTGATCATTAAAGTCACCAGGTAAGTCCTTCAAAACTACATATTCCACACTGACCAACAAAATCAGTGTATTTGGGGTGGGTCCCTGGAAATGTTTTTTCAGAAGCACCTAAAATAGTTCTAATATTCATCTTAGTTTAGATACCACCATTCTACTGAGACACGTGATGCTGCCCTTCATCTCACCTCATCTAATCATATCTAACACTTGAACTTGGAGTTAGGGAAATGAGGAGCAAAAGCCATCATACTAAGAGGGAAAAAAAGATGTATTTTTCTTTTCCTTTTTGTTACTTGATATTCTTTTTATGCCTTAGATATGATGACCACATTTTTAAACATAGGTCCTACTTGCTCGGGAAGGATTTCCATCCTTCCTGGGGTAGCTTTTGGAGTAATTCTGACTTCTCAGTAATTCTGGGTAGTCTAAATTCTACTCCTAGGATATCACCAAGTGCTCAGTCTGTTGCCATTTCTCAGAAACCTATTAAACAACAGGTAGAATTCCCCTCTCTCTGACAAGAATATCTATGGACAGGAAAAAAGTAAAAGACCGAGTGTGAAAATTGTAAATCAATATACCTATAGCCATGATAAGTATGCAAGCTAATGGTATAAAAAGGAAAAGCACATATGACAAGCACTGAGGGATGTAGCTACACTAAATGAGACCTGTTTTCTTTAGTCTTTTTCCCATCTCTCACCTCCTCCTTCAAAGTTTATTTCTGTACATATCATATTCTGAAAGGAAATGAGCTATACTGCCAAACAGGTACTTGGTAGCTGGCTAGTTGCCAGGAAATATTGTGCATGTGTGTATATGTATGTGTATGGAAAATTTTACTTTAAATTAGACTGGATAAGTGCTATTAGAATATATTTCTTTTTGTGGGTATTCACTTCTTGTTACTTTGGGGATAGGTATTGGGGATAGAGTGGTGAAAAAATCTTAATATGAACCATTGAAGACATTAAGTTCTGTGGCACAGAGTCTCATAGCTATATAGCTATTTCTCTCACCTTGTTTGAGAATATTCAACTTAGAACACAAGAACAAAGAGTAAGTTTTACTCACCCACATTTTGCTTCAAGCATAAACTTATTTACTAGGGTCTGAATGGAAGAGTATCAAAACCATCTTTCCTAAGGTTTTGTTTGATTTACAGACCACAGCCCATGAAGCAGTCCATCTGATTTTCAAAAGCCAAAGAGCTAAGTAACAGAGAAAAGGGTATAAATATGAGGCTTGGGGAATCATCGGCTATTTGGGGCCTAGAACTCTAAACCTCGTATTAGGGTTTCTCTAAGCCACTTAATTATTATGACATCATAAATAGAAAAGAGAAATTTCCCTTGAAAAGAACACTCTTATAAAAGAAAATCCTGAGCGAAGAGGAAATGTGTTTGTTCTCCCACAGCATGCTGTGAATACTGCTACCACAGGACTTGTCAAACTGTTTACCTGCTGTCCACCTCCCCTGTGACACTGGGAGTGCCTTAAGAGCAGAGACCACATCCTGCCTGGGAACACTGACATCTAGTACAAGCACTTGCTGGAACACTGAATATGATAATCCCTCTTTCAACTCATAGAGAAGGAAAATAAACTAAGGTAGAGTGCAACACGTGCTTTCTATAGCCTGACTGCCTGGATTCAAATCCCACCTCCTCCACTTACTAGCTGGGGAACCGTGGGCAAGATACTTAATACCTCTGTGCCTCAGTTTGCTCATTCTAAAAATAAGATAATAATAGCACTCACTTCATAGGGCTATTATAAGGATTAAATGAATCAATATACGTAAACTGCTAAGAACCAGGCCTGACACATAGCACATGCTGAAGTGTTAGTTATTAGTACATGCTACTTCAATCTTTCCAACAATCATCTGAGATAGGTACTATTAGCCCACTTTACAGATATAAGCTGAGGCCTAATTAAGCTCTCAATTGGCAGATGTATTATTTAAATTGGTTCTGCCTGTTTCCAGAGCTTTTTGCTCTTTGCCCTACTCCATAGTGTCTCCCTTTCGAGCTTCTGTTTAATTCAATGCAATTTATCCAAGTTCTACTGGATCTAAGTAGTATGTGGTGCTACTTAGAACATAAAAAGACGAACTACGCATGGGGTCTCTTTTCAAAGAGGATAAAGTTAACACTGGAGGAAGATGTGGATACAATTTTAGTAAAAGGGAAATATTATAAGTAATACAGAGTTTTGAGGTTCTAGGAATGAAAGAAGATTCTGGTTAAGGGCAGGAAAGGCATTATGCAAGAGGTGGTTTTTCAACTGGCTGTGTAAGACTTGTGGGTAGAAATGGCAGGCAGCAGTGGGAGCAGGGAGGGGAAGGAAGGGAAGACCTTTCAGATGGAAATCATACTGTGTGCAATACTAGAGAGGCAAAAAAGTAGACATACACACACACACGCCCTACTCAGGGAAAGTGAGACTAGTTAAGTTTGCAACCGTGAAGTGTAAGAAAGCTTGGAGAAGTAGCACATGCCCACTTTGGGGAGGGCCCTAAAAGTCATGCCAAGAAATTAAACCTGCTTTGTAAGTCATGAGGAGTTAATCTAGGTTTCTGAAAATGTTTACAAGAAGAAGGGTATAGAGGTTGTCATATGACCAAAACTCTATCCTAGGATATTTCTTAGGATATGTTGTTAAGGGAAAGGAGATGAAATGCTAAAAAGCAGGGCCAGGGAAAACAATGCAAAGAAAAAATCATATCATAAATTAGGGACAGTAACACTGAGGAAAAGAAAGCTAAAAGAGATATAAAAAGCAAGAATTAGAAAATGACTAGAAAATAAAGAAGAAGGCCAAATATGATTCCAAAATTTACAGAGCATTTGCATAGTGCCTGGAAATGTACTACATTATCTCATTAAATTCTCACAACAACCTTGCAAGAGAATATAATACCATTTCTCACAAAGGGAAATAGAGGTCTGAGTTTGAATACTGACTTTGGCACTTACTGTATGAAATTAGAAGAATTTACTTAGCCTAAGACTTGATTTTCTCATATGTAATATGTAGATAATAATAGCTATCCTGTGGTGGTACTGTGAAAATTAAACTAGATAATGTTTATAACTTGCCTTAAAGGAATTAGCATATACTATCTAGCTACTGCTAATTGCAATATTATCTATTGCTATTAAATTAGAGTACTATTGTGAGAAAAATTTTATTCTGAAAGAGTTGTTAAATTGCCCACAGTCACGTTCCTAGTAAGAATCAAAGATAAAATTCAATCTCATATCTTTATAATTCCAAAGTCTGTCCATTTTCTAACATTCTATGTTTCACCTCTCAATGTAGAGGAATGACTGTAATGTCTTTGGAGGGGGGGGATGGGAACCAAAATAATGAATAGGAAAATGAGATCACAGGAGTCCACAAATGAGTCCTAAATTACCATTTAATTAGAAGATTGTTTTGTTCTAAATCTGAGCTTGAATGCCATTTATAAAATAGACTATAGGGCTTCCCTGGTGGCGCAGCGGTTGAGAGTCCGCCTGCCCATGCAGGAGACACGGGTTCGTGCCCCAGTCTGGGAAGATCCCACAAGCGGCGGAGCGGCTGGGCCCGTGAGCCACGGCCGCTGAGCCTGCGCATCCGGAGCCTGTGCTCCGCAACGGGAGAGGCCACAACAGTGAGAGGCCCGCGTACCGCAAAAAAAAAAAAAAAAAAAAAAGACTATAAATTACATACCATTCCATATGTAAAAATTATAATTCAAATACAGTATTAGAAAATTAGGATTCACTGTCTAATATATAATTTTCCAATGAAAGTTTCATGAAGCATAGAGCACTTTGGGGAAAGCTTTTTAATTGGCAATACCCATTCATCAAAGGTTGTTTTGTTTTTCAACCCCATTAGCTATGTGAGATTATTTGGAAATACTTGACAAAAAATTTAACTTTTCAATCCAAGGTGTTATCAAAATATTAAAGCTGGTACTCACTGCATATGTCAGGTCTTAAAAAGGAAACACCTGTCCTTTAATGGCTGGAATGACATCTGGAATTCTTTTTGCAGACATGCAACATTCAATCTGATTAATTTTTAATTTTCTAATTTCTTAAAGGGAAATCTTAAAACTGGATTTTCTCCCTCACAATACTGAAAATGTAAAAATGTCAAGATCATTGATCAAATAGCCATAATTACAGAAGGGTACGACTTCGGCTTTAAATCTAAATCACTTCGGGCTGCGTAATTGATGTTTGGATAACAGAACGCCAGGTAACCACCTGGACACCAGAAGGTAAGGGCAACCATAGTTTTAGGCGATTATGATTAAAAGGCATAATTTTTCTGCTTCAGCTTACTTGGCCTCATTCCATTCCCAATCTTTTTCTTTAAAGAGGTAGCTAGGGCTTCCCTGGTGGCGCAGTGGTTGAGAGTCGGCCTGCCGATGCAGGGGGCGCGCGTCCATGCCCCGGGCCGGGAGGATCCCGCGTGCCGTGGAGCGGCTAGGCCCGTGAGCCATGGCCGCTGAGCCTGCGCGTCCGGAGCCTGTGCTCCACAGCGGGAGAGGCCACAGCAGTGAGGGGCCCGCGTACCGCAAAAAAAAAAAAAAAAAAAAAGAGGTAGCTAGTTAGACCCACAACGTCGGCTCTATTCTCAACAATATACTGAAGGTTATTAGATAGCAGAAAAGGCTCCACAAGTAGCTAACTAGCTCACCATATATTGTACAGTACCATGGTTGTGCTTTCTTCCTTCATATGAGCACTGGAAATGAGGAAGATGCACGTATGAATCCAAGAGAAAAATCATTATCTCTTTTCAGATGAAGCCAAACAACCAAATAAGAACAGGAGCAAAGAAAATTCCACTCCCACAAACGTATCAACCAGCTGATAAATCTACCATGAGTGGATGTCAAAAAATAAAGGAGGAAAAAAAGCCATGAAAGTGGTTTCATTCATTAATAAAGCTTTCCTTGATACCAAGGTGATATTACTGACCTTCCATCAGAAGCACTATTCACGTGTGTATTTCATTCAAATCCAGCCCTACTCTCTAGCCTGTTCCCGTTGAAATACACTACACATATTTATAGGATGACTGGCCAGGGTCAAGACAGAAGTTCTCAGTTCCAGAAAAGAAAGCAAACTGCCATAACCAACGTTAGTAACTGGCTAACTAGATATTGAGCAAAGGAGGAAGCAACTTCTCTTACAAGAGAGAGGAAGCAAGACAGGCATTGTGGTCAAGAGTAGCAATACAGAGGGAAAAAAGCACTGAAGGAACTTTGTTAACGTTCAAGCTAAGATAGAAAATATTTCTGAAAAAAAAGTTCCCATGTTGAAATCTGTATGATTCTCTTCCAATCGTAAGTTATATATTTTGGTAATAATAAGGCAGTACATTCCCGCCCACAGTCCAAAAAAGGAAAAAGAATTCACTTTCATTATGACTCCATTTGCCTAAAACCAAAAATTTCTATATAGAACATAAATGAAAAAGTTGAGGTGAGGATTGTCTTGAAAAAAACTTCTCTGTTTCAGATGGCTTTAAATAACATAAAAAAGAAAAAGGCTTTTACTTAAATATTATTACTCACTGTTTTCTGCTTCTTACGTATTTCAACTGTATATCATTCTTTCTTGCTTCAGGACCAGGGACTTTGTCAGCGGCACAAATGGCCAGTCTGGAGGAGGCTGGACAAAGACGCTAGGCTGTCCCACCAGGGCCAAACCCGACAAATGGAAAAGTTGTTGGGAAAAGCCTAGAAGCAAACTAACAGGAAGACTGCCAGGACAGGAAAGGAAGTTCAGGTAGGCAGCTGTTAAGCATTAAAGAGGTCGAGAAGTAAACAACAGCTGCAGGTGAAAAGAGTTTATCATTAACGGACTGATGGTCGGTAATAAGCAGAGATTCAATCAATCAGATAGACAGCATCTGGGGAATCTAGCCACTCAGGGTGGAAACCCAACCACAGCAACCAAAGATGAGTAGCAAAGCCCAGCTAAGAGATCCGGGACCAAACACTGAAGCAGAATTGACTCAAGGCTGAATCTATGGCTTCTGGATCCAGAAAGTCTAACAGTTTCCACACTAAGGTAAATTTTTCCCAAAGGCAAGGGTAAGGATCAAAATGCAACAGGATAGTCTCCACGAAGTTCATGAAGTATCTGATATAGTATCTAAAAGATAATCCCTAAGCAGAAAACAACTTCATGAAATATAAATGCATGCATATATTTGACCAAATAAAATAAAAAAGGAAAAGAGTATACTAGGCTATATTAGGTTTTGACTGAAGAGGGAAGGTCTGTTATTCAATGAGGCTCACCAACTCCTGACCCCCAACCACTAGCAGCAAGAAAGACTTACACCTGCTCTTCGGGAATCTGGCCATCAGCAGCCTGCAGAATGAGTATGGGACTAACCAGCTGTTTTTTATTCAAACCAAGTAGCAGTGGTATACAGTGTTGTAACTTTAGCAGCTCTGGGAACTCTTAATATTGGAGGCTCTACCCCACATCATTTTAAACATGATAAAACACACGCATATATCACCAAAAATAAAATTTATAACACTTTAAGAAATGAGTGGAATTGCATTTGACTACATAGCACTGCGACATTTTATGTATCTATTTAAATATTCATTAATTTTGATTCTGTAGGTTTACAATTATTTTCAGCTGTGTATTTTTCCCCTCATTGCAAGTACCAGTGTATGCCCTAGGCCTGGTGATGCTGTTTGTTTTTTTTATTTGTTTTGCTTTTCTAAGTGGCAGACTTTTGCAATCCCCAAAGATGTATTTTAGTTTTATATGAGGAGAGGGATTTAATGTATAAAAAAGGACTCTGAGCAACTTACAGGTACACTTGGTCAAGGCCCAGTGACCGGCTCAGATGCAGTGGGTAGTAAATGGCTTTGAAAGAATTGGTTAGCATTTGGAGTTTAGTACTTATCATTCAACATATAGTGAGTGTGCATTCTGAATACTGGGCTTAAGATTAGAAATGTAGCAGTGAACACTGAGACGTGGATTTTTGGTTATGAAGTTTTCAATCTATCCATTCAGATACCCAGAACTATATGACTTATTGCTTAATTGCATCCAATGTTTCTCCTTAAGTGACTACCACTTCTGCAGAGTTCTTATTCACCTGATAAAATAGTATTTATTAACTTGAACAAACAGTGGGAGTGGCATTAAAATGTGCATAGCATGAAGCTTTGCTTCTTCTTTGGGACACTTTGAAAAACTGTGTCCATGGTTTGAAGCATCCATATAATGAAGCCATGAAGTATGTCACCAGAGTAGAGCTCAAATCCCAGTTTCTACCATTTACCTTGTGTGACCTTAGGCAAGGTACCTAACAATCTTGAACCTTTCTTCACCTAAAAAGTTGGTGCAATAATAATATCTACTTCCTGGGATTGCTGTGATTATCAATCAGCATAACGTAAATGAATGGCTTGGCACCTTGGCATACGTACTCAGTATGGAGTTGCTGCTGTTGTTGGTATTTCTACAAATGAAGTTGATTCACCTTATTCCAAGAAAGGGAAACTAAGAAAGACCATTGAAAGGGCATTTGAAACTATCCAACTGAATAAAGCTCTTACAGAATTATTATGTAAATGCACAGTTCTCTCCTATTGAGACTCTATGGCAATTCAAGAAGAATAATAATGTTATTAAGCTCAACTTTCCAAAAGTCAAGCAGTAATAATATCACTTTGTGGATCTCTTTTAAGAAAAATAAATCAAAACATCTATGCACAAAACTATTCATTACAATGTTATTTAAAATGTCGAGGAGTTGCAAGCAGCCCAAATGCCCAACAACAGGACATGTTTAGGGAAATTATTCCATACCTATTAGCTAGATAATATAATATTGATACTTTGAAAACTCTAAATTGCAGAAGTATTTATGAAATAGTATCAAAGAAAAATCAGTACATGAAATTATGAATGCAACTAATTAAAAATACATGTAAAAAATAATTTAGAAGAGTTCACATCAAAACAATACCAGATGTGTTAGAACAGCAGTGTAACAGTAATTTCATTTTTCCTCTTTTTTTTGCCATTCCATAATGTCTCTCAGGTACTTCTACACTTAAGGCAATAAAATTGATATTTAACAAGTAGCACCTGCACATTATTGTCCTAACATTAAAATTTGGCAACCTCTAAGAGGGCTAAGGACTCTTCTGGACATTTGAGAGGCTGAGGAGGATGGAATTTATCTCCAACATCACCTCATCTATAGTTATTGTGATCTTCTTTTAGCATCTATGGAAGATAAGACCAACCCATTACCCAGACTTGGCTCTGTAGGTTAAACTGATGCCAGTGAGCAGGGTAGGCTGTAGTTAACAATCAGGTTAACTACACAAGGAACAGATGTATTCAGTCTCCAATAAGATTCTCATGCGCACTGAATCCTTATTAGCAGAAGTGCAACTGATCTGCCAGTATTCTGAAGATTAATTTTATTCTGGTCCACATTCTATTAACTATTAATTGACCGATGACATGCGTGCCAAATTTGTCAAATAAAATTCTCCCCCCAAAAGAGGAAAGGAGAGATCTCTGAACAGCCTCTTTTACAGTCTATTGAAGTTGTATTCTTCCTCTGAGTTAACTGGGGCGGCAAGAAGAGAGTGGGGGAATTGAGCTCAGAGCACTTTGGAGCTGAAGGTGCAGAGCTGAGCAGATTTGGAAACCAAATGCATTTGTTAATTCCCAAAGTGATTTTAAGAGCAGAATCCTGGAAGGACTGCCAAATAAAATTAATCCTTTAAAATGATAATGCAAATTTTTAAATCACAATGGAGAGCTCTAAGTTTGAAGAGAATGTTTCAATATTATGTGTATCTGGAAGCTAACCAGGTCATCTATGGATGAATGTTTCCATGACTTCTTACAGTTATAAGTTCAGACCAGGAACTCTGTGTGTGTGTGTGTGTGTGTGTGTGTGTGTGTGTGTGTGTGTGTGTGTGTGTGTGTGTGTGTGAGAGAGAGAGAGAGAGAGAGAGAGAGAGAGGCACACAGAGACAGAGACGAGACAGAGAGAGAGAGAGAGATGGAGAGGGGAGAAGGGGAAAGAGAGGAGGGAAAGAGGAACGATAGAGAAAGAAGGAAAAAGGAGAAGGAAGATTTGTAGCATCCATGGTTAATATCCTCCTAAAGAAATAAAGGAATTTCTTACCTATCTTTGTGTGTGTGTGTGTGTGTGCGTGTGCACATGCGTGCACAGTTGTAAATAAATATGTAAACTTATAATGTTTTATTAAAGGATTAATTCTAAATACCAGTAGTTTGCAATAAACAATGCAGAAACAGAAAGCAGTAATGACTAATTCCTATGCTTGGTCAATGAAGGCAACAGGAAATCCAAACTTGAAAATTGTTGTTCAGCTATAACATAATTAAGAATAGATTACTGCATATTTGCTGTCCTTTGCAGATTTAAAAACCTTAAAAGTAAAATCAAATGTTAAAAGGCATGAAGTACTACAGACAATATGAATTCTCAGTGCTTATGAAAAATTACCTATTCCATCAGCTAACAAATATTTAACAGAGTTCCTGCCAAGCACTCTGTTAATTCCACAAATTTCTGTCTTTACAGATGTGATCCCTACCCACCTAGAACTTTCAGTCTGATGGGAGACAGGTACGATATATACATTAAAAATCATTACAAACTGTGATGGGTACTGGGTGGAGGGATACACAGAAAAATAAAATATGTTACAGGTGGATTGTCCTCACCTGGTACCTCAGAAAAGGCTTCTCTGAGTAACTTTGATCTGAGACATAAAAGACCAATAGAAATTCACCAGGCAAAGAAAGAGAGGAAAAGCATGGGAACAGTACAGGCACAGGCTTTGTGCCTGGATGGAACTCATCCTTAACAGACGCTCCATCAAGGTAAGTGACATAGTTAGAATTGAGTTTGGGATAACAAGAGAGGTTATTAAGGAAAAAAATAAAACAGCTTCTCCTTTCCCATCCTGACATAAGGAAAGAGGGGCCAGAATTATTTATCTAAAGGGCTAGGTAGTCATTTTATCTCCACCTCCTTGCCCTTTCCCTACTTCTCCACGCCACCATCAGGTCCATTATGTGGTGTTAGACTAGAGAATGCATGAAGTTAGGGGTGGAGGTTGAGGGCCTTGGATGATAGCAGAGTCCCAGGTCTCGATTTTTCACTGTAGGCTGTCTTTGTCTACAGGAGGTAGACAGTATGAACCAGGACCAGGAGAACCACAGTGAGAGTTCCTGTGGGTGTGGCCAAACACTGAGGGTACGGAGGTTGGGGGCAGAAAATGAGGGCTGCCCATGGCAGCCTTGACATCCTCACTTACCTCATGGCAGCACTGTGTTAAAAGCTTTATTGGGATTACCTCATAACTACCTGCAAGTTAAAGACTATTGTTATCCCTATTTTACACATGAGGAAAGAGCATGAGACTCTAAGGAATAAGTAATTTGGTCAACATCACATGTCTTATAAATTCAGTATTTGAGCTCAGACAGTCTGACTCTGGCCTCCCTGATCTAAATCCACTATACTGTCTGACGCTGAATGTCCCAAGGCCCAAGGTAGCTGGGTCCTGAAGCAGATTCAATTTGTTTATAGAAATAAAAGTCCTCATACTCTGGTGTTGGGGAGAAGAATCTACACCAGCTTCATTGAAAAAGCTCATTCTGAAGAATGAACAGGAAAGAGGAAAGATTAAGTGAAGGAAAAACAGTTATGACTGCATTAAAAGTCTAGGGAGAGATTGGTAGCTTGGCCTAAGCTTAAGCCTAAAGTTGCTAATAGTAAAACCAGAGAAATATGGTCAGATTTTAGCAACAGTTAGGAAGTAAAATCATGGAACGTGGTGATGGGTTGTTATAGGAGCGCCAGGGATAAGCAAGTATCAGCGATGATGTCTACCTTTCTTGCTTACTCCACTTCAAATCTCCTTTTGTATTAGTATTGTATGCTCTGGAATTCAAAGGACATGTCTGGCAGAAGATACAAATTTCAAAGCTGATTATACAATGATGAATTCCAGTTCATATTTTAAAATGGTCCTTCCCAACTATAAAAGTGTATTAGAGCTATTTTTATAAAAATTTCATTGCTAAAATCTTCTGGTTAAAGAAACAAAATAACAGGTCATAGAGTTCTAAATCTAATTTTAAGGCAAGAATATGGAAATACCTTTTTTCACACTAGAGTTATCTATGTATTTTTCAATGCAAAAATTGAAAGTGGAACTGAATGACTCATCACCAAAGTGGGCCAATTGTCTGCAAACTGAAAGGAAAATATCAGTACAGTTATGCTCCCAGGGATAGTCAGCTTCAAAAATAATTTTAACTGTATGAGTCTTATATCATTTTCTTAAAGGCCAAAATACACGTCTTCTGATGTGTCCTTTAAGATAGGATATTTCCTGTGGTTGATAGGACTAAATTATTTACCATAATATTAATGCCATCCCAAAATATCTTACTCCAGCAATCAATGCTAACTTTGCCAATACCAAGAATAGACTGTCATCTACCTGATATAATACCAGGAAACTAAGATGCTCTCCTACATTACTTCTATTTCAAAATATCTCCCCCCTTTCTCCTTCATTTTAACAACAAATATTTAGAAAGAAGTTTGTTCATCACTGTCCTTACATTCTCATGCATCAGCTTTTCTAAATGGATTTTACCTAATCCAAGCACTGCATGAGTTTCTAAAGGATGAGTAGGAGCCTTTGTGACCATAAGTAAACAAACAAACAAAAAAATAAGACTGAGAGAAAGATCAAAATATACACCTATGTCATAATCATCTGCCACATTTCAAAATCATAAATCCAAATTAACCAGTAGTCCAATTAAATTCTTCCAGATCAAAAAGCTGTGTTTAAATACCATGGCTAACTAACAGGCTCAGTCTACACCCCTGCTACAAATTGTTCAGAGATACCTATTTTACTTGAGTACTACAGAGACAAATTTATTATTCAAAAAACACTTTTTTAAAAACCCACTGTCTTAGTCAATTCAGGCTGCTATAACAAAGCATCATCGACTTCGTTGCTTATAATCAACAGAAATTTATTTCTCACAGTTCTGCAAGCTGGAAGTCCAAGATCAAGTTATCAGCATATTTGGGTTCTAGTGAGTGATCTCTTCCCTTCTACAGACGGTCATCTTCTTGCTCTGTCCTCATATGGTGCAAAGAACAGGTAGTTCTCTAGTCTCTTCTTTTAAGGGCACTAGTCTCATTTATGAGGGCTCTACCCTCATGACCTAATTGCCTCCCAAATGCCTCACCTCTAAATACCATTATATTAAGGACTAGATTTTAACATATAAATTTGATTGGGGGAGAGAGGGCACACATAAACTTTTAGTCCATAACACCCACATTATGGTGCATTTCTGGGTTGGCAGATAGGCATTACTCATAACCCAGGGCTCTGCCCACATAAAGAGCAGACATCGCTAATCAATTACTGCACTCTTTCCCTCAGACACTGGATATAGCCTGAAAATTCTGAGCACAGCACTACAGACAGCCACTACTTATTAATCATATTATGGAATGTGTGATAAAACTCACTTACCATCCTTGGAAATGTGGAAAAGTACTGAAGACGTTTATTCTAAATTACATATTACCGCTAAACAGAGGGGTATTTTTTGACAAGTTGTGTAACTTTTCTGAGCACATAGGTCCTTCCTATCTCACAGGGCTGTTGTGAGGAACAAATGAAATAATGTTTGTAAAAATGTTTTCTAAACACTTTAAAGTGTTGTATAGAATTATTTTTTTGGTGAAATGTCTATTTAGGTCTTCCACGCATTTTTTAATTGGATTGTTTGTTTTTCTGATATTGAGCTCCATGAGATGTTTGTATATTTTGGAGATTAATTCACCAAAGAAGACATACACATGGCCAAGAGGCACATGAAAAGATGCTCAACATCACTAATTATTAGAGAAATGCAAATCAAAACTACAATGAGGTATCACCTCATACCAGTCAGAATGGCCATCATCAAAAAATCTACAAACAATAAATGCTGGAAAGGGTGTGGTGAAAAGGGAACCCTCTTGCACTGTTGGTGGGAATGTAAACTGATACAATCACTATGGAGAACAGTATGGAGGTTCCTTAAAAAACTAAAAATAGAACTACCATATGACCCAGCAATCCCACTACTGGGCATATACCCTGAGAAAACCATAATTCAAAAAGAGACATGTACCACAATGTTCATTGCAGCACTATTTACAATAGCCAGGACATGGAAGCAACCTAAATGTCCATCGACAGATGAATGGATAAAGAAGATGTGGCACATATATACAATGGAATATTACTCAACCATAAAAAGAAACAAAACTGAGTTATTTGTAGTGAGGTGGATGGACCTAGAGTCTGTCATACAGAGTGAAGTAAGTCAGAAAGAGAAAAACAAATACCGTATGCTAACACATATATATGGAATCTAAAAAAAAAAAAAAAGAAAATGGTACTGATGAACCTAGTGGCAGGGCTGAAATAAAGACGTAGACATACAGAATGGACTTGAGGACATGGGGGTGGGGAGGGGGAAGCTGGGACGAAGTGAGAGAGTGGCCTGGACATATATACACGACCAAATGTAAAATAGATAGCTAGTGGGAAGCAACAGCATAGCACAGGGAGATCAGCTCGGTGCTTTGCGATGACGTAGAGGGGTGGGGGAGGGGGGAGGGAGGCTCAAGAGGGAGGGGATATGGGGATATATGTATGCATATGGCTGATTCACTTCGCTATATAACAGAAACTAACACAGTATTGTGAAGCAGTTACACTCCAATAAAGATCTATTAAAAAAATTATTTCTTGTTATCACTTTTATCTGGAGCTGCACAGGAAATGGGAACATAATGAAGTCAAATTTAAATAACTCTAACAAACACTGTTCAATGTTCCTGGGATACAGTCTCTTCACTTGAAAATACATATTCTAAAATTCAGTTCCACCTGAGATGGCAGAGGTTCTGAGAGCCATCTGGGGGTTTGATGTGATGTGAACATTTCTTTCATACTGTTCCTTTTTCCTATTTGCATTTATGAGATTGACCATGTGTGCACTAACAAATCTTTTTGCAAGTATGTTCCTTGACTGGTGTATGGATGCTCAAAAGGAAATGGTACTGAGTAAATTGGCATTTTAGCTTCTGCAATGAAGATACAGGAAGGAATCAAGGAGAAAAATCTCTGCTTTGAAGAGATAAAGAAAGCCTATAATCAGAGTTATCCAGGCAAAGGCATTACCTGTGGGAGGCTGCTCTACTTTGTACTCACGTAGCACCTTTCATCCAGAAAGCTCAAATCACATACTATTTATTAAGCCCCTTCATGTACACAGACCTCATTGATCCTCTCAGCAGGGTTATAAAACCACATTATGGACCCCACTATGTGAATATGAAAACTAAGGCACTGGGAAGTGAAGTGCTTCATCAAAATGCACAAAAGTAAACAAATGAAAAAAGATCAAGAGTATAAGGATAATTATGGGTGTGATTCACTTTCCTTAGTGTCAGTCCTGAGTTTTAGCTATTTATTTCCATTAAAACGTAAATACTTCCAGCGGCAGCCATAGTGCGACAGAGAATCTCTGTGGGTAAGGGACACATTTTATTAAAACAATCTGTTACCTAGGACACCCCTTCCCCTCCTTTCCATCCAACCGAGAAGCCTATAAAATGCCTAAGACTTTCAATCAAGGGGAAAAAGTCTACCAGAACCCTCACAGAAATCAAAAACTTACATTTATTTATTTAAACGCACAGGTAAAACAAGGACAAATGTCCACAAAACACACTCCAGCCAGCTTTGCAAATAGCAGTTGGCTTTTTTATGCTTAAAAATACAGTGGGTGTATTAAATCAAAACCCAAACAAACCAGGCTCTGCCGTTGCTATATGTCAAACCTTTCCCACCTCAGAGCTCCGTTTCTGCTGTTTCCCAAAACATTTCTGACACCTTCAATCAAATTGATGTAGTTATTCTTCTTTCACAGCAAACAAGGTCTATAACACTATGCCCGCCTTTTCATAAGTAAGAAAAGAGACAAAAACACGTCTTCCTTCCTCATAGAAACTGATAAAAGAGGATAAATATAGTCCTCTTCAGTGATTCTTATCTCTTTCGGTCAAAGGCTAAAGGTCTCAGAGCTGTAAGTTGAGTGATAATAAACTTTTGAGAAGGAAAGGGAATTCAAAATTAGGGTTATTTCATAATAACCTGTTGCTGACTTGAAGAGGAATTCACAGTTTTCCTTCATCTAGACTCCTATTGTGATCAATAACCTCAATGACAAATCCCTTAGCTAATTGTCTGTTCCTTGCACTTTAAAAACATACTAGAGTTTCTAGTACTAGGGCGTACTAGAGTTTCTCATAAACATTTAATCAATCATTCTTTTGCTTCTTTCTACATACATAATTTATAAATTAAACAACAAAAAGGCACATTTATAAAATGGGCCACAAACACTGTTGATCCACACCAGGCAATTTTTCTTGTGATACCATTCCCAATTCTGCTGACATGTGTTTTGGCAGGATTTATAAAGTTTTCATAAATAATATATATGCAAAATAAAATTAAACACCATCAACAACAAATAATTCTGAGGTGCTATGCTACTGATTTCCTGGGTGGTACTTATATGTCTCCTTTTTTATATAAATGCACCACAAAAACATGCACAATGACATACCAAAAAACAAAACAGTTCATAAACCAAAGAGAATGTTCAATGTTCCTGGGATACAGTCTCACTAAACCAAAAATAACATTACAATTGCTAATCATGCACACACACACACACACACACAGCTGAAAAAGAAACAAGTCAAAAAAAATCAATGAATACATCATTGGAACAAACTCTACTTATGGCAAAGCACTTTTCAAATTAAGCTAATGTTTTTCAACAGTAAGAGCACGCTTGGCTTTCAGAATGATGCTGCTAGAAATTAATAAAAGCCAGAAAGTTTATTTTGGATTAGAAGATTGACCTGAATGAGCAAAACTCACAATAAAACTGTAACAGCTCTTCATGCTCAAATTTCAAATCTTAATCTTACAGACAAAGCTGAGAGAAAGGCAGAAGTGGAAGGGAAAAAAACTCCTCAATCTATTTCTGGCAATTCCCGTGGGTGGTTTGATTTCTCCACCTAGATTTACCCACTCCTACTTGTTTCTACCTAGTTATGACTCCGCATCCTACCCTCCCCATACCTTAGCACCACAGAAGTTAAAGTTGTAGTGTTTTAACATGTCAAAATTCAGAATTATGTGCTTCAACATGAATACTTTATTGTACACAAAAGGCACAGCCTTTTGTCAGGGAGACAGATACATGGGTCAAGATTAGAGATCTATAAAAATGGGTTATTATCTGTCTAGAAGTAGCAGGGCTACTTAAGAGTTTTGAGTATACACAAGGTGAAGCCACCCATGGGCAAATAAAAGTGAGGAGATGGATAAGTCAAGGTCTCCATAACACTCTAGGATTACAAGAGTAATGTTTGCACATAGATAAATGTTAAACAGTTCTCCTACTTTAGAGAAAAATGGAAAGCACAAGGCAAAATGTTTGAGCTTCTTTTAAAAAAAAGTTGAACATATGTCAAGTGCCATAGTGCAGTTTCAGAGTACAAAATCAATCTCTATTGGAAAGGGAAGTATTCAGGAGAGAGGGATCTTTTTGTGGATAACTCAAGGCCCTTGATTTTTTTTCACTGTCTCCACTAACCTTTTCAATACTTATTGCTTATTATCCAATCTACACAGAGGGTAAAGTACAATTTTCTCAGTTACTATAAGATTTTGATAGAATATTACATTGTTTGAGGATGTTGGAACTAAGAAACAAAAATTAGACTTTAGAGTTGTACAGGAATTCATTTCATCCAAAGCATTATTTACTAGTATATTTTTCCTTTAAAATCATTTACTTTTCAACTAAATATCTGTTATCAAACTCTTAACACCTGTATATCCTTCTCACTCTCTCTCACCTGTAGAACTTCCCTTCTATTTCACTGAGAGGATGGAGGCAATCAAAAAAGAACTTCCACAAGTGCTCACCACCACATCCACAAATATATACATACCTGTACCTGCACCTGTTCTTCCTTACTTGCTTTTTCTATATAAACTATATATAGCCTCTCCATTTGTGCATTAGTTACCACTCCCTCTCTGTTAAGAATATGGCACCTTTCCAGAATCATCAATTTTCCTTCCTACTAGAGCATTCCAATTTATATATATATATATATATATATACATAAAATATATATAAAGAGATTCATTATAGGGAATTGGCTCACATGATTATGGAGGCTGAGAAGTCCAAAAGACCTGCACTGAAAAAGATGAGACCCAGGAGACCCAGTGGTGTAAGTTCCAGTCCGAGTCCAAGTCTGAGGGCAAAAGCAGACTGATGTCCTGGCTCAAAGACAGTCAGGCACAAAGAGAATGGTTCTCCCTTACTCAGCCTTTTTGCTCTACCCAGGCCTTCAGTGGATTGGCTGAGGCCCATCCAAACTGGGATGGCAGTCTGCTTTACTCAGGCTACAGATTCAAAAGTTAACCTCATCCAGAAACACCTTCACAGACACACCCAGAATAATGTTTAATCAAGTGTCTGGGACCCACGGCACAGTCAAGTTGACACATAAAATTAACCATCATGATCTCCCACATGAAACTAAACAAACAAAAAACACAACAACTCTCCCTTGACCTCCACATCCTCTCCAACTACTTTTCCATCTTACCCTCTTTGATAGCAAAATTTCTCAGAAGATCTGTACATATCCACCATGTTTTTCTCCTCTGAAGCCTGTCCATTCAGCAGACCAGTAAAATGCCAAACTCTCCCTCAACCCCTTTACTGTGCTTAATTTATCTCCATATAAATTATCACCATCTGACATATTTACCTTTATTTTTTGCCACCTCTCTAGAATTTAATACATGTGGTTGATGCTCAGTGTGTTCAATGAATAAATGAATAAATATAGAAAGTACATGGAGGTGCTCATGAATATATTAGAGCACATAGTTACTTTAGAGCACACGGTAGGTGCTCAATGGTTCAAATGAGTAAGTGAATAAAAATAAAAATCCTTGAACAAACATGAATCTGAGCAGGACCCTGCAGGGCCCTTTGGGGTACAAAAGCCCCTCCCTGTCCCCCATTTCTTGTTTGTTGGAAAGGCTTTTGTCTCCTAGGCCTTCCCTGGGTTCCAAAGAGCAGGCACAGGCAATTACTAATGAGGAAAGTAAGTGAAGGAATGCAGAAAAAAAGGAAAAACAGTTAAACAAGAAAAGTAATGACAATAGTTCCACAATAAAACAGTTCCAGTTCCTCCTCAAGGAATATACATAACAACCTGTTGGATATCTTTGAGTTGTTCTTCATGAACTAAGACCCTACCACCACCACCATGTCCACCGCCTCACCGGCCTCTTGTTTGTAGAAGAAGCTTGGCATCTCTGACTCCATATTGTATCTATCTTTTCTGCTGCTTTAACCTCTGGGTCATAAGCCTCTGCTTAGCCCTGCACAAAGACATGTTATCCACTATAGGAATTTTGCCCCCAGCATGGGGTGTACGTGATAGCCCTCCTTCAAAGAAACTCTACCTCCCCTGCAGCGATAAGGAAACGTGAACAAGAAAAACTGACATTTGTCTTATTGAGTTCTGCAGGAATATCGTGACCAGACTCATCTCAACCAAGGTCAACTGACCAAGAACAAAGAGTTTTCACAACCCACCTTGGGCCCTTGATGGCACCCTGATGTCTGTGTTCGTCCGTCACTTCCTAACCTACCCTCCTGCTTCCCCCCTTCCCTGACATAAAAGCAGCTTGAATTCTACCTTGAATTACGATGGTTCTTTAGGACATTAATCTACCATCTTCTCAGTTTGCTGGCCTTCTGTATAAAGTCATTTTTCCTTGTCCCAACACCTTGTCTCTTGACTCACTGGCCTGCCATGCAGCACGTGGTACAAGCTTGGACTTGGTAAAAAGCACTCATTCGTTACCTGTGTTTTCACTCCTAAAATAAGCCAAATAAGAATAGAGTGTTGCTACAGGTATCAGACCACCTTGGTAGTGCCTGAGAGGAGCAAGCAGACCTTTGAAACAATTCCAATTCACCCAGAATTTCCAGACATCAGTAAGATCCATAGAGAGAAGCAAATTTTTGCCTCTCAGAAACTGAGACACAGGAAAAAACTACTAGAGCTGAGATGGATGGAAGTCCTGTGTGGGAAGCCTAGCTTTGTCACTGCCTAGCTATGGAACTGTATCAAATTTATTTAGTCTTTTTGAGCATTGTGTTTCTTTTCTATATGGGGGTGTCACTATCTTGACAATTGTTTTACCCATTCTCCCATACTCTGGGAATTTTTTAAATGCTTTTCCCTACTTCCTCAATTTTCCAGCAATCTGTCTCCCCACTCTGTCCCCAGCCAATGACTTCAAACAACATAGAAAAAAGTAAAAGCAAACAAGGAAGTACTTCACCCTCCCACCACCTCATGCACAACTTGAAGAGGTACACAACCACCTGTATCCCATCTGTCTGCTCCTAAGACCAACTTGAGTACATGAGCTTTTGATCTCATTTCCTCTTGCTTTATTTCTACTCTTATTTTCTCTCTACTCTGTATCAATTTAGCACTTTCTTTTCAAGTATTTATGCTGGCATACTAGCATTTTCTTATACCCTCTTATCTTAAAAAACAAGGCAAAACCAAGCAATAACAGTGCAACAACAGCAGTGACAGTGAGAAGCTTTCCACTGTATAAATATATTACAATTCATTTCATCTTTCCCATATCAGTGAATATCTGGGCTATTTCCAGATTTTGGGTTTTTTGGTTTTGATTGGTTTTTTTTTCATTTTTTTAACCTGCTATAAACATTTCAGATATGTCTTCTGGTAAACATGCATCAGAGTTTTCCTAGATCAAATACTTTGTAGTGATATTACTGAAGCCTAGACTGTACGCATCTTTAATTTTACTAGGTAAAACCAAAATATTTTGCTAAGCAATTGTACCAGTTCGCATCCTATGAACAGTATAAATAGCTCCACATTCTCCCCAGAGCTTACTGTTGTCAGATTTTTAAATGTTTGCCAATTTACTGAGTATCAAATGGTTTCTTATTATGATTGTAATCGACATTTCCATAATGATTAAAGAGATTGAGTAACTTTTGGTAAGTTTATAGATGACTTGTGTTTTTCTCTCTGTGATATATGCCTGTTTAGGTCCTTGGCCCTTTTTTTTCTGTGCAATTCTTTGTGTTTTTCTTATTGATCTTTTTAAGAGCTGTCTATATATTCTGGATACTAATCACTTGATTGGTTTCATGTGTTTTATATATCTCTACTCCTAGTATGCGGTTTGTCCTTTTCTTTTATCTAGATAACTTTTGATGAAATTTTTTAATTAAATGTACTCAAGTCAATTAATATTTTGCTTTGTGGAATGTGTATTTGCATTATAGCTTAGACTAAGAAAGGGATGCTGGTTAAGAGCATGGTTTATAGAGCTGGGCCACTGGGGTTGGGTCCTGGATCCACGTCTTACCTGCTGTACAACCTTGGGTACTTTTGCCTTATATGCTTCAGTTGCCTCATCTGTAAAGGAGGGATAATCTTACAGGATTGCTGTGAGGATTAAATGTGTTAATATATTATATATATTTATTCATTATATTTATTATATTATATATATATTATATAACTTATTGTAACTGCACTTAACATTTTAAGCACTTAAGTAGTGGCTATTTTTATTCAAGAAATTCTTTTCTACTCCCAGATCATAATATATTCTCTTATGTTTTCTTCCAGATGATTTAAAGTTTGAATTTCAGATTTAAATCTTTAACACAAAAAATTTTTCTAGTTCCGTAAAGTATGAGACATGGGCCCACAAAAATACATGAAGCACTTCACAAACCTATATATCATCTTTCCTCAGGCATAGGGCTCGTCATCTTTGCATTGTTCCAATTTTAACATATATAGTGTCAAGGCGGGTGCTCTTGCAACATCTGACGCATTAACCTCTTGCTTATTTATTCACTTACTTATCTAGGGCTCCACAACTCACCCTCAGACCCCCTCCCTCCTCAGCGACCGCATCTCAGTTCCCTTGCAGACTCCAGCTCTCCCGTTTGACCTCAAAATGTTACACTGCATTAGAACTGAGTCTTATTCCCTCTGTTTTCTCTATACTCTAGTGTCTGGAAACTGCGACCAGATTACCTAGGCTCAAATTCCAATATTGACTAGGTATATAACTGAGCATGTTATTTAACTTCTCTGTGCCTCTGCTCCCCATCAGTAAAATTACTACAGTAATGTTTCTTATCTTAAAGTTGTTATGAGTATTAAATAAATGAATAAATGCATGTACATCACTTAGAACAATACTTGGTATTTGGTAGGTATTGAATAAATAGTAGTCATTATTTTCTAGAGAATTAAAATTAATCTTATGATTTGAAAAGTCACCTAACTGTTGATGATCTCAAAATGTCTGTATTCAACCCGGAACTCTCCCTAAACTCAAGACTTACATAACCAACCGTTCATTTGGCTGCTTTATTTTTAGATGTGTGACAGGTATCTTAAGCTTCACGTGACCTAAGCATAACTATCAGCTCAATCTTAGTCTTCCTCACTACCCCACAACCAATGCTCAAGCCAAAACCCATCACCCTTGATTTTTATTTGATTCTTTCCTCCCACAACCAGCTCGATAAGTTCTGCTTCAAAAAGGCATCCCAGATTTGACCAATACTCCCTAATTCCACTCTGTAAGCAACATCTTCTCTCACCTGGACCACCATCACAGATGCTCAGCTGTTCTCCCTTACTCTATTCTTTTTTTTTTTTTTTTTTTTTGCGGTACGCGGGCCTCTCACTGCTGTGGCCTCTCCCGTTGTGGAGCACAGGCTCCGGATGCGCAGGCTCAGCGGCCATGGCTCACGGGCCTAGCCGCTCCGCGGCACGTGGGATCTTCCTGGACCGGGGTACGAACCCGCGTCCCCTGCATCGACAGGCGGACTCTCAACCACTGAGCCACCAGGGAAGCCCCCTTACTCCATTCTTGACCCTATTATGGTCTTCCCTCCATTCAGAAGTGAGAACAAGTCAGTGCAATCCATTATAAATCCAATCAATACCCACTCCCCAGCCCCAGCTTGCTTAAAATTATTCTGTCTTTACAGAAAACACAATAAAATTCGAACTCCTTCCCATGGAGTACAGGGGCCATAGATGATCTGGTCCCTGCTTACTTCTCTTCCTGCACTCACCCTCAGTTACTATTCTCCTTCAGTCACATGCCTTCTTTGGGTCTTAAATGGGTAAACTCATTCTTACCTCAGAGCATTTGCACTGTTGGCTTGGAAGGACTTAATCCCAGATCTTGGAATGGCTGCCTCTTCATCATTCAGATCCCAACTCAAAAGGTCACCTCATCAGAGATGCCCTTTTTGGTGACCTTAATTAAAACTGCCCCACTTCCAATTGATTATCATTCTACTGTATTTTATTCATTGCACTTATCAGTATTTAAGATTTTTGTATGTTTCTGCATTGTCTATATGCTACTACTAGAAGTAAGCTCTGTGAGGACAGTAGCATTATATTAGTTTCAAACTCCCTAGAGCAGTGCCTGACACCCACACAATCAGTTCCCAATGTCTAATTACTGACTAACTGCTACATATTTTTCTAAAGCCTTTATATGAGGCATTTCATTTCATGCCCCACAGGAGATAGATAATTTCCATTTTACAGATAACGAAACCTAGACACAAAGTTAATAAGTAGCAAAAGTGGAATTCAAAATTATCTCGTTTGCCGTTTTATCCCCATTGCTTAGTATATTGCTGGATATTGAATAAATATTTGTTTAAAGGAGAGATGTATAAAAATATCAAAGAAAAAAATTCAAAGGAATATAAAAAAATAAAGGAAACCAAAAAAAAAAAAAGCCAGAGAGTGCCATTTTTAGAGTCTTCCACACCATCAAATGAACCATAGAAGGTCAGAATTGGGTTTCAGAATTCACACCCCAACAGGATCTACAGAAATTGTTGTTGCTACTTCCTGCTAAGTGCCTCAGGATACAACAGTTGTGAAAAATGCTACAAAATGTAAAATTGGGGCTTCCCTGGTGGTGCAGTGGTTGAGAGTCCACCTGCCAATGCAGGGGACACGGGTTCGTGCCCCGGTCCGGGAAGATCCCACATGCCGCAGAGCGGCTGGGCCCGTGAGCCATGGCCGCTGAGCCTGCGCATCCGGAGCCTGTGCTCCGCAACGGGAGAGACCACAACAGTGAGAGGCCCGCGTACCGCAAAAAAAAAATGTAAAATTCTTCTTCACACCTTTACTTAGTGCTATTGTCTCTGTCAAGTCACAGCCTACACAAGACCACAAAGCTTTACATAATTCAAGCTTAGAGAAACATAAATCTGATTTGTCAGAGAAAATAAAGGAGACTTAAGAAAAAAAATTCCAAATTCAGAGATCCCATCTATTGTTTTCTGTGCATTCATATGTCAGAAATCCACATGGTATCTGGTTCATATTGCAGTAGGTGACTTATCTTTGTCCAGAAAATGCTCCCACCAGGGAGTACAAGTAACCTAGGGAGGAACTTCAGTGCCATGAAATCCAGAAAAAGGAGGGTGCCCAAAGTGCACACAGAAGGCATCAATGCTCTGAAGGATAGACATCTGGCCAGGTTCTAAGAGGCTCCGTTTTATTTTTAAACATTTATTTTAAATTTTTTTTTAATAAAGTTACAACAATGTTGAAAAGTTTCATCAATTTATAACATATGAAATCACTTTCCTAAACTCCTGGTGCTGAGGTTCTAATCTACTAAACCTTCCAGAAAATGGAATTGAGTCTATCAGTTCTCTCAGTGCCTTAGATGTGATTGGCTCCCAAACTGCAGGGCACCTCAGCCCCGAGGTCTGGTGCTGCTAACTGAGCCAGGATTCAGCAGAGGAAGGACTAATGTAAGGGGACAAAGAGAGCCCTAATGGGATGGTGGACAAAGTCCCCAGGTGTTGGCATCAGAGGGGTCTCTCTCCAAAAGTTGCCCTTCAGAACATCATGGCTTCACCCAAATTCCCTCAGATCCCCTCTACTGTTCCTCTGCACTCTTCAGCTGTGACGCTGGTTTTATCTCCAACCTGCCCACACATTGACTTTTCTTCCTTAGGCTGCCCTCAGGTTACTGGAGGCCCCCAAGCACAGGGCTTCAGAAAATGACTGGAAGTTGATATTCCCCCGTCTCCAAACCCTGGGGCATCCCTTACCAAGGGTGGAGAATGGGCGGTGGAGGAAAGTGCAGCTTCCATGCCTCAGACTCGGATAAACCCTGAGGCATGCCTTATACCCCAGAGGTCCCCTGTGGGATCAAGCTGAAGTCGCTTTCTGTGAGTTCTTGCCCAAATTTGCAGCCTTGCTTTACTCCTTCCCCTGGCCGGTCTTGCTTTCCCCACACCCTTATTGTTTCTCCTGGGAGTATTACCTTAATAAAGCATTTGCATTTGAATTCTTACATTACAGATTTTTACATCTCTGATTCTGAGAAACCCATGCTAAGAAAAGAAACTACCCCAAAGGTTTGTGTTGAAGAGCAAATGAAATATTATTGTACCTAGGAATGGTGCTGAGCATATA